>NC_037681.1:31413722-31713722 GCF_003255815.1 Theropithecus gelada | reverse complement strand
GTTTTATCATAGTTGGTGCAAATTTGTCCTTTCATATATTTCACATGAAATTTATTTCAAGTTAAAAATGCATTACCACAAAGGATCTGCCAATTTCTACAGATAGAAGTCTCATTGTGCAAGTAACTTTAGTATGTCACAGTAGGTATTGCATAGTACAGTCATGCACAGCATTATGGTGTTTTGGTAAATGATAGACTGCATATATGTCAGTGGTCCCAAAAGACTATAATGGAGCTGAAAAATTCCTTTTACCTAGTAATGTCAGCTGTCTTAAGGTCATAGTCATCTTAATGCCGTAGTTCCAACACATTACTCATGCAACTCAATGGTGAAAAAAGAAACAAGCCAAACAAACCACCATGGACATATTTCTGAAAAGAGTGACACCTCATCAAGAAGTGCCTCAGGCAGGTCCTTCAGGAGGGGTTCCAGGAGAAGGCATTGTTATAGGAAATGCCAGCTCCAGTCATGTTACTTCCCCCTGAAAACCTGTTAGTGGGACAAGATGTAGAGGTGGAAGACAGTGATATTTATGATCTGACCCTCTGTAGGCCTATGCTAGTGGGCGTGTGTGTTTTAGTTTTCAATAAACAAGATTTAAAAATCTAAAAATAGAAAAAGGACCACAGGTGTGTACCACCACACATGGCTAGTTATGAAAAAAAAAATTTTTGGTAGAAACAAGGTCCCCCAGTGTTGCCCAGACTAGTCTCTGACTCCTGGCCTCAAGCAGTCCTCCTGCTTTGGCCTCCTAAAATGCTGGGATTACAGGTGTGAGTAATCCTGCAATCCCACTGTGTAATCCCCCTGCTTACTTCTTATTCCTAAGAAAAATGTTAAGTGACATTAAATTTTTTCCTGGTCGCTGTTTTATTTAAAACTATAGAATTTAATATAGGAATGCATTCTCATTCACAAAGGTCTAAATTGCTTAGAATTAGGTGGAAGAACATGTTAAAACCTCCATTTATCATGTTTCTTTCTCCCTATTCCCATTTTCAAACAAAAAGGTAACCATCCTCTTTGTATTCTTTAACTGCTTGGTGATTTACAGACATTTGGAGACTGTTGCAAAACTGATGTTGAATTATTTTCAGTGGGTATTTATATTTTCTCCTAATCATTTTCATTCTAGGAAAGTTTAAAACTTTTCCCTATTGAGTTATGAAAATTTCCCTTGAAATTAAGAATTATATATATGATGAATATGTTCACAGTAGAATAATAAGAAAATAAGCCAACATTATACTTTTAAAATTCACCTGTAGTGTTAGAACTGAGAGAGAACTACTCTTATTAATTTGATATCTAGATTTCCAACTTGCCTATTTCTAAAGATATATGTAATATATTTAAGTCTTAAAGGATCATTATATACATAGTTTTGTAATTTGTGTTTCTTAATACAGTAATAAATGGTAGCATACTCTTTTAGCAGTTACAACATGCCAGGCAGACTTTTAATCCATTTGTATTTAGTAACCTATCTTGACAACAGTCCTTTCAGGTAAGTATTATCACTATTATGCCCATTGTACAGATGGGAAAATTAAACTCAGGTAGTTAGGATAAATAACCTGCCAAAGTTCACATAGCTGCTAAGTGGTTGAAATGAGATTTGAATTTAGGCAGAGGATTCCAGAGTCTGTTCTCTTTGACGTATGGTCATAACCATCTTTCCATGTCAATAAATGTAGACTTCACCTGTACTTTTATTGGCTGTATAGTATTTCACTCTCATCTCACTCAAACTGTTAGTAATATTCACATCTCTTCATTTCCTGAAATGATGTTTTCTTTACAGTCTCTTCCTTCTAAGTTTCCTTCATGGTTCATTTGCTACCTGACTTCTAAAAATTGTAGTTTCCAGTGGCCAGGCTCTTTGTTTCTTTTATTTGCCTTCTTAAGGTAAGCTCATGCATTCCTGTGACTTTAAATACAGTTTATATAAAGGCAAGACTCAAATTTATAGTTACTGCTCGGAACTTTCTACTTTGCTCCCCAACTGATATCCACAGTGGCTTATTTGACATCTCCATGAAGATGTGTCATAGACCTCTAAAATGTGTGAAATTATAATGTTTGATTCCCTCTCTAACTTTGTTCCTCCTCCACAAATCTATTCCTTCTCTTTCTGATCATAGTAATGGCTCTTGCATTAACCTAGTTGTTCAAGTCAAAAAATTAGGAGTCATCACTGATTACTCTTTTCTGTCAACCCTTCTAGTTAATTTTTCAGTAAATCCTGTTTCTGCTTTCATAATATTTCTCCGGTCCATCCACTTTTACTGTCATCACTTTCGTCAGGCCACTCCGTCATTATCCAGTTATGAATGAACACCTGCTTTGCATTCTGTTTTCCGCTTCAGCTAACAGTGTTTCACCATTGTTACTGTTAATCTTAGGTCATGAAGTGCTGATGAAGACAGTGTCAGGACTCTGCTTGTATCTATAAATTCACACTATCCAAGCGCAGTTAGACTGACATTACTGTTTAGCAGACCATCTTCCTCATGCTTGAAATATCCTTGTGTTCTCATGTATTACTCCTATCCCCATTCCTGGTTTGTGTGTAGTGGAATTAAGAGTGGAGCTTTTTAGCATACATGTTTTGTTTTCATCTTTTTTCTTTCTTTCCCCACCTCCTTATATTGAGTTAGATAAAAAATGGGAATTCTACATCTGATCTGACTAATATAAACTGCTGTCAAGTTGACCTTATAAAATATATTTTATGTATTATCTCTGCTCTATATTTAATGAATCTTTTTCTGACCGAGTGAACTATGAAATCTTCATCCTGGCCTTCCAGGCTGTCTTTTAAGGTGTTGCCAATTAAAAAAAAAAAAATCTTTAACCCTTATCTTCCACTGAGCTATTCATTGTAGTCAGGTTGCTCATTTCAGAGCACGCTCTTTGGTTTTTTTGTGTGTATGTGCCTTGTGCTATAGTTTATATATATACTTTGATTTCGTTTCTTTTTTTTTTTTTTTTTTTTACGTAAAACTTTGAGTGCAGGAACTGTGTCTTTCAAGGACTTTTGGCATTTACATCAGGAATTCATAGCTGTTCTAAATAGTTTGCTCGTATCTGGGAAGATTATCTTATTTAGTCAGGAACACAGTTTTGGAGGAGTATCTGTAGAGCCGCAGGAAGAAAAGGAGAACCCTTACTGTGGGCATTTGTCAGTTTAACCCAGACATTGGTAACTAATGTGTGTGTGTGTGTGTGTGCGTGCGCACGCGCAAGCAGATCATATCTGGAGTTAGAGTTTTCTTGTCTTTCAGTATCCTGTATAGCACAGAAACTTGAATGTAGAAAGTTTTCATTGAAGAATTGACTGTGATCCTTCCTGATCACTGGGCTTATTGCTTCCTGGGCATCCACTGGCTTGGTTGCCCAGACTTTTAATTTAGGTTTAATTTAGGTTTAAATTAGGTTTTACCAGACTTTTAATTTAGGTTTAAACCAGACTTTTAAAGTAGAACCAACCAGGGGGCAAGAATGTTGGGGACATGATTTTCCAGTGCTACTCATGTGAACTTAACTTTTTAATTCCTTTTTTGGAATAAAACAGGCTCTTCACTGTTTACAGGGTTATTTCTAGGTTGCAAAAATTATCTCTCTTTAAACATTTTTTTGTATTTCCTATATCTCCCATTCGATCTTGGCTGCCGCAAATAGAAAGTGTGAGGACATTTTTTTCTTGTGTCTATGGTAGAAACAGTAACTGCTCCAGGTCTGTCAAGTAGATTCATTGGATCTTCTTATAAAAATAATATAATATTTTTGATAATAAAAATAAATTTGAAAACTTCAAATGAGGTGTCTTAGTTAGAATGATGTTCAAAAGTTTTGTTGATAAGTGTTTGAGGAGGTCATTTTAGGATTTTCCAAGTGTATTAGTCTGTTTTCATGCTGCTAATAAAGACATACCTGAGACTGGGCAATTTACAAAAGAAAGAAGTTTATTGGACTTAACAGTTCCACGTGACTGGGGAGGCTTCACAATCATGGCAGAAGGCAAGGAGCAGCAAGTCATGTCTTACATGGATGGCAGCAGGCAAAGAGATCTTGTGCAGGAAAACTCCCCCTTATAATAACCATTAGATCTTATGAGACTTACTATCACGAGAACAGCACAGGAAAGACCTGCCCCCATGATTCAGTTACCTCCCACTGCGTCCCTCCCACAACATATGGGAATTCAAGATGAGATTTGTTTGGGGACACAGCTAGACCGTATCACCAAGTATGTCTCTGGCTACACTTAGGAATGTCTCATCTACTTAAGTTTTTTTTAAGCTCTACATATTAACTTCAGAAAGTACGAATAAAAATAAGAATAAAAATTACCAAAGATTTTATCAGTTGTGTTATAACCCCTGTTAACTTTTTGACCATTATTTATTTTTTGTTTTTTGTTTTTTTCATATGTATAGCCAGTTAGATGGTGTTTTTACACTCATCCACTTTTAAAATTGAAAACAAGGAATATAGCAATCTTTTCTATACAAAGAGAAACACTGTAATAAGAACAACGTTTTTATCCTTTAGGTACTCATAGACTAGTGACGGGAAATTCGTATCATACTACATAACAGAATGACCTAAATCCCATTTGTCTGTGGTGGAGTCAGCTAAACATTTTCATTGAGGATATTCTGTGTGCTGAACTTTTGTGGCCATTATCTCATTTTATCTATGCAATAACTCTGTGAGATTATTATATAGATGAAGCCACTGAAATTTAGAGATTAGGTAAATTGGCCACATAGTTCATAAACAGCTAGGAGTTTGCCCAGGTTTGTTGACACTTAAATCCATGCTATTTATTTATTTATTTATTTATTTATTTAAGACGGAGTCTTACTCTGTCGCCCAGGCTGGAGTGCAATGGTGCGATCTCGGCTCACTGCAACCTCCGTCTCCCGTGTTCAAGTGATTCTCTTGTCTCAGCTTCCTGTGTAGCTGGGATTACAGGTGCCTGCCACCACACCTGCCTAATTTTTGTATTTTTTGTAAAGACAGGGTTTCACCATGTTAGTCAGGCTGATTTCGAACTGCTGACCTCGTGATCTGCCCGCCTCAGCCTCCCAGTATTGGGATTACAGGCGTGAGCCACCAAGCCCGGCAAATCCATGCTTTTAAACATTACTCTGTATGGTGTGATAATGAACAGCCACTGTATTTGACTGTTCATCTGTCTGTCCATCTATATTGAATAAAGGAGAAGGAGTTGGAGAATAAAGGGAAATCTACAGATATGCTGAGGAAAATAATAATAAAATAACTTAGAGACATCCTCAAAGGATAATCAGTGGAAACCAGCTTTGATAAAGTAATAGCACTTTATTGTGGTACTTGTAACATGACTGCTAATGAATTATAAAGGTTTGGTATAGATATTTGACATAAATAAGCTTATTGCCTCTTCATGTTTGCTCCGTAGATTAAGTTATGTCAAAGACCGCAAGCTGATGATTCCCAGCTCTTGATTTAAGAGCCAGGAACTGTCCTATCAAAGCAGTTTAAGTGAAATTCAGGCCCTATGAACTAGAACATGTAGCCAAAATATTCTAAAGTTTTGTAGATATCCTACAGATACATGATTTTGTTGAATTAGTCAATTTAGCACTGTGCCAACCACTACGCAGTCTCACAAATAAAAGTATGTGTTACCTTCCTAAAGGAGCTTATGAAGTAGACATGTTCACAAGTAATAGATTATTTTAAGTGCTATGGAAACACATAGAGGGGAGCAGTTTTACATGAAGAATCACCAAAAGTGCAGTCAGTCAGCATTTGTCTCGTATTCAAAAGCCATCTTATTCCTATCTTGTGTGATTTTATTTTATATAAATGAATATCTTTTTCCTTCTAGGTATATTTGTTTTTCTGTTTAGTTATCTCATATGTAAATATTGCTAGTTTAAATATTTAACTGTTTTCTACCAGCTGACAAATATGTCTTAGCTTCTGTTGATATCTTTACAGCAGAAGTTTAAAAACTGTTCTTGTCATGTTCTGAGTCAAGCATAGGTAATAATATCGTATAAATTAATTGGCTCTTAATGTTGTATGGATTGCTTTCTTTAATGAAGTTAGGAAGCATTCAAAATTTGATTTGTTCTTAAAGTAAGTGAAGATTTGAAGAGTAGTGTAAATATATATAGAAGAAGGACTATGTTAGCAACTCCTTTTTTTTTTTTTTTAATTTTTATTTTTTGAGACAGAGTCTCACTCTGTCACCCAGGCTGGAGTGCAATGGCGTGATCTCGGCTCACTGCAGCCTCTATCCCCCAGGTTCAAGCAATTCTCCTGCCTCAACCTCCTGAGTAGCTGGAATCACAGGCACCTGCCACCACATCCAGCTAATTTTTGTGTTTTTAGTAGAGATGGGGTTTCGCCATGTTGGTCAGGCTGGTCTGGAACTCCTGACCTCAGATGATACACCCACCTCAGCCTCCCAAAGTACTGGGATTACAGGCGTGAGCCACCACACCCAGCCTAAGCAACTTCTTTTTAACACTGTTGACATATTTTAAACTATATTTAACAACATTATTGGAATGATTATTTGAGATAACCTGCTAATTGAACACAAATCAATTGAAAATCTGGACTATCTGCCGTAAGAGGGTTTTCTAGTTTCAAGTCCAGGATAATTGATTCCTTAATTTCCCACTCCCCACCTGTGTTTTCATATTCCTTTCCCTTGCATTTATTTTCAGTATCCTATAATTTTTACAACACTATACAAATCAGAGGAATTGTTACTCCAGCTTGGTCATTTAATATAGAAGATGGATGTAAGCCATGATTCTTGTCATTACTTATTTGGCTCTTTGCATTTAGGATTCTTGTCATATACAGTTACTGTATGTTGTAATCCGTCAAATTTGAAAATTTTTTTTCACAAGAAAAGTATATTTTAAAGATAAAATTAATCCAAAAGTAGTACCAAATAGGAGTGCTTATTAATACAGATTTGTGTATCACTAAGGATAATTACTAATTAATACTTTTATACAATTTTAAAATGTACAAACACCGTTAGCTAGGTAAACTTATTTAAACCTAACAACAACTTTATGGTGGGTATTATGATACTAGCTTTATAGATTGCAAAACTGAGTCTCAGAGAGGTCAAATGACTTGCCCAAGGACAAAGAATTAAGTGGCAGTGAAGGAACTGGAACCCGTATTTGTATGATTTTGAATCCAGAAGTATTTTAATTACTTACATTTAATCAGTAGCTACCAAAGTGCTTATGAATGTTTTATTTTGGCTTAAACATTTGTCTTGCAATTCCGTTTACAGTATATGATATGCAAACACTGATTTGTATAGTAAATGCAAAGATAACTTCAGTCTGGTCTTTACCCTAATGATCACCAACTAGGGAAAAGTCATTCATTTAAATGAGGCTCTAGAGCAGCTTTTCCGAAAGTGTGAGGTATGCTAGTATAGGTATCAAAGGAATATTTATTATTTTAATGTAATTCCCAGCCTAAAAGGCCATCAGCCCTCAGACCAACCAACAACAGGTTTATTCTAGATCCTATGTAGTGAAGCCTAAATCTCCCTTAAAAACTCAAACTTTCTTCTCCCCTGTCCTCACTTCTCTTGAAGTTTTTTTGTCTAGCTCCTTCCCTTCTGGGCACATGCAGTCTCCTCATAATTTCCTCCAGTCTGTCACCCTTGCCTTTCCTATATTTGACTCTTCATGTTTCTTCAGTAATATCCAACTCTTCCTCCTCAGCTCCAACTTTCTCCCTTTTCAGGTTTTTTTTTTTTTTTTTTTTTTTTTAAATCCCTTTCCAAGATCCACACATCAAACACCGGTGTCCTCTTTACCCCTTGAGTTCTTCATAACACTGTCACGTATACCTTAGCTCTACCCTCCTAGTCTTGTCCCACCTCCCATCCCTTCACAGCTCCTCCTCCACTCAACTGCATTCACAACCCACCCTGACCCCTCAGCCTGGGACTAACAGAAATAACCTGCTCAACAAAATCTGTGGTATGAAGTGTCTTTCTCACCAAACCAAGGTCTAACTGGTTCCAGGGTTGGGAGGTCTTGTTTTTTTCCTCTTGGCTGTCTCATAACTGAACTCCATAGGCTCTCTCCACACTTCTAAATGTTTTCTACACTTTTGTGCTTATTCACTATTGCTGAGCTTACATTGTACAGTTTTGGTGATCCAAAATGTTCTGGGGTTCAGGAATAATGTGGGGAACATTTTAGAAAAGAATTAAGAGCAGTTGACAAAGCCTCCTGCCTTGAAAGGAAATTTTGGCTTACAAAGGACCACTGTTAAATCAGATTGGACAGGAGGTGATATCAAAGAAATATGCAGGTAGTAAGGGTATGAGACAAAACTTCTAATGCATGAAGTTTGGGAAATACTGCTCTAGAGTATTTGAAATTCAAATTTATTTATTCAGTTAGTCACTTATTCACTCATGCATTCACCATGTGGTCATTCATTCAACCAACAAATACTTATATTAAGCGCCTATTCTGTACCAAGCACTGGGCTAGCTATGCAGTAGTGTGACAAAAATTCACAGTTCCAGCCCTCCTGGAGTTTCCTGTGTAAGGGAAGGGAGATTCCATGTGCTTTCATGAAAAGCAGCGTTTTTGTTTCTTTAAAAAAAAAAAAAAGTGCCTACTTTAACAGATTTTGAAAATATTACTGAAGTGACAAATATACACTCTCTGTAAATAAATAATATCTAATAGATGTGTTACCACTCAGAATTTCTATTACCATAAATAAATGTGCCAAACCTGGTGTCAGAGACCACTGTGGGCCAGGTTAGAAAAACAAACACTTTTCACTTGAAAATACATCACTCCATTATTCAGTGTTATAAAATGAAGAAAAATCACTATTACTGCTCTAGTTAGTAAATGAAAGTGTATTTGCTTATTACAAATGTTGGTTTGATTTCGAATCTCCTGAAGTGCCTATCTCCTGAGGTGCTGGCTGAGCTTTAAGGACAGCTTGGAACACTGGATCTTCCCATGGACCACCATCTCTAATGATTCGAGTCACCAGTTCCAGATTCACATTTCCATATCTGCGGAGGTGATTCTGGTATTCCTGGAATGACCCAAGAATATCCTTTAAGGGCTCTTCATAAAACTCACCTCTTCCAAAGAATAGCAGCAACTTGAAGAAACTCACAGCAAGGCTACTCAAAACGTATTGTATGTGCTCACATTCATCTGGGAATGTTGTAAAACAACAAAGTACAGTCTGAAGAACCTGAAGCTGTGGCAAAGGGACCTGCCATCTTCCAGCATCATCTTCAACCACCTGACAGAAGCGTCAGCAATAACCCAAACTGCTAATCTCGCAGCCACCGCAGCTGCCGCTGCCAGCACCGCCTCTGCTGTCGCCTGCACCTCTAAGCCCCACAGGGCCCAGCAGGGACTCCACAGTGGCCATGAGCTCTTCTCCGAGGCGTTCGGCCTTTTGGTCGCTCTCTTCCTCCGCCATGAGGCTCTCGCCGCCCAGCGCATACCAGCCCCTGCTCCTCCACCGCTGTAACTGCCTAGGCTAACCTCCCAAATTGGAAAATATTTTAAAACGAGAAGTGATGTAATCTTTTAATATAATCTTTGTAATTATAATTTGTTTAGGCAGTTTTCATTTTGGGCTCTATTTTCTTTATATCCATACTGATGTTTTGTTTACTTGTTCTATCAAATACTGAGAGGCCCTAGCCTACTATCCCTGCATTAAAAATTTTGGTTGGGGTATAATTCAGCCTCCGAACAACCTAAACTAAGACCATGGGTATTAACATTTCCAACTGAAGTTCGGGTTTGTCTGTTTCTTTCTTAGTTGTGTTAGTTTTTATGTTATTAATTTTCAGGCTCATTTATTGAAGATGCATACGTAATTAGAATGGTTATGCCTCCATAATTAAATACCTCTTTTATCTGAATTGACTTCTTTATCTTTTATAATACTTTTTGCCTTGAAGTCTGCTTTATTATTTATGTACCACCTTTCTTACCCTTGCAGTTTGCATGGTATATCTTTCTGCATTCATTTGTTTTCAACTCATTTGGCCTCATGAACTATATGACTTAGGTATATATTTATATCTATTATGTATATTAGGTATATATGTGAGTCCGTTCTCACATTGCTGTAAAGAACTACCTGAGAGACTGGATAATTCATAAAAGAGGTTTAATTGACTTACAATTCTGCAGGCTGTACAGGAAGCATGGCTGGGGGGGCCTCAGGAAATTACAGTCCTGGCAGAAGGTGAAAGGGAAGCAAGCACGTCTTACGTGGCCAGAGAAGGAGGAAGAGAACAAAGAGGGAGAATGCCACACACTTTTAACAACCAGATCTCATGAGAACTCACTATCAGGAGAACAACAAGGGGGAAGTCCCTCCGCATGATCTGTTATGCCCAGACCGTTTATTCCCCAAAGAAGACCACCAGAGTCCAGAGTCAAAGCTAAGCAGCAAGGATCTTTATTACAGGTTCGAACCTGGAACTCTCACTCGCTCGCGACACGAGACGGGCAGGAGAGCTCCCCCACTGAGCTCCGAGCAGTGTTATATAGTCTAAGAAAAGTGGGCATACAGTTATTATACAAATCAGATATATGATTGGCTAGTGTTTGAACAAGGCGATTTGGCTAACTATGATTGGTTCCCGCCATTTCTGATATTTCGGTTCAACCTTTGAGGCGGGAGAGCAGGTTTATGGCAGCAAGAGTTTATCTTACTTAAACACGTCTTGTGACCTTGCCTCAGAACTTACAAAATCTCTGGTATGTGCAAAACAAAATCTCTGGTACGTGCAGAAAAACAGGTGCTCACAGAACTTACGAAATCTCTGGTATGTGCAAAGATTAGAGAGCAGAACAAAGGTGTAGCGGGGGGGCGGGTACACATCTATCTTTGTGTCCTTTCAGATCCAGTCACCTCCCACTAGGCCCTTCCTCCAACACTGGGGATTACAATTTGACCTGAGATTTGGGTGGGGACACAAATCCAAACCATATCAATATATAATCATATATAAGCATGTGAACTATTACTGCTTTTTAATCAGTTTTTATAATTTGTGTTTATTGGAGTATTTAATCCATTTATAATTATACATATTTTAGACTGTTTAAAATGGTATTGGAATCCCAAGTCTCTTCATTTTCATTTATTCATTTTGTCATCATTTTTCAGATTGATTTGTGTCCAAGTTCACTGACTTCCATATAGTTTCCTTTTTTTTTTTTTTTTTTTTTTGGAGACAGAATTGTGTACTGTCATCCAGGCTGGAGTGCATGGAGTGCAGTGGCACCATCTCAGCTCACTGCAACCTCTGTCTCCCAGGTTTAAGCAATTCCCCTGCCTCAGCCTCCCGAGTAGCTGAGATTACAGGCGCACACCACCATGCCTGGGTAATTTTTGTATTTTTAGTAGAGACGGGGTTTCATCATGTTGGCCAGGCTGGTCTCGAACTCCGAACCGCAAGTGATCCGCCCATCTTAGCCTTCCAAAGTGCTGGGATTATAGGTGTGAGCCACTGCACCGGCCTAGTTTCCATTTTTCTGTTGATATTTACTTCTATTCACTTATTAAGACTATATTTTATTTCGTTAATATATTTTCCCTTAGTTCTTTGAACATATTTGTAAGAGCTATTTTTAAGTATTTGTCAGTTGAATCTAACATCTTTTGGGGCCATTTTCTATTGACTGCTTTTTTCTTGATGATAAGTTGCATTTTCCTTTTTGCCTATCTAGTAATTTTTAAATTATATACTGTACCTTGTGGATGTATGGTGGAGACTCTGGGGTTTTGTTATTTTCCTTTGAATGCTATTGATTTTCATTCTGATAGGCTGTCCAGTTACTTGCTGTTCATCCTTAACTCTTGCAGGCTTAGTTTTGCACTTTTGGAAAGATCAAGATATTTCCCAAGTTCTTTTTTTTTTTTTTTTTTTTTTTTGAGATGGAGTCTCGCTCTGTCGCCCAGGCTGGAGTGCAGTGGCGCGATCTCAGCTCACTGCAAGCTCCGCCTCCTGGGTTCATGCCATTCTCCTTCCTTAGCCTCCCAAGTAGCTGGGACTACAGGCGCCTGCCTCCATGCCCAGCTAATTTTTTGTATTTTTAGTAGAGATGGGGTTTCACACTGTTAGCCAGGATGGTCTCAATCTCCTGACCTCGTGATCCGCCCTCCTCGGCCTCCCAAATTGCGGGGATTACAGGCGTGAGCCACTGCACCCAGCCCCCAAGTTCTTTTAAATTTGTAGGATGCAACCTCCAAACTGTGTTTCCCTTTGGATCTTTTAGGTTTTAATATTAGGTTTTGTTAGGTTAGTACTAGAGTAGGTCTTACTTTAGAGCCTGGTTCTTTTTCATAAGATGTGTCAGCTGAATGTCCAAGAAATTAACAAATTAACAAGGTTTCTCTCTCTCTTTTTTCTTTCTTTTTTTTTTTTTTTTTTAAAAGAGACAGAGTCTCACTATGTTACCCAGGCTGTCTCGAACTCTTGGGCTCAAGCACTCCTCCTGCCTCAGCTTCCCAAAGTGTTGGGATTACAGGCGTGAGCCACCACACCTGCCCTTCTCTACTTTTGCTTGTCTAGAAATCCTGTGTTCTTCCAATGCCACTTAACCTCTAGTGTTTGTGTTTTACCATAACCCCAAAGCAGTTGGTCTGTAGTAAACCTGGACTACTTTCTCTCTGGGTAGCCCAGCCTTTAGCCAAGTACACGCATGTGACTTCTAGGGATCTCCTCTCCTTACTTTCCAGTTTCCTGCCCAGAATAATTTAACTGCTTCATTTGTCTTAAACTCTGATCTCTGCCTCCTCAACTCAGCAGAAACATACAATTACATGCTGTACACTGGTTGCAATATTGACTTTTATCAGAGTTTCTGGGCAATTATGTGTTGACTTGGTGAGTTTCTCTTCTCTCGGGAATTACAGTCTTGTGTTTATTTTACGAAACCTGAATACAGTTGCCTCGTGTGTTTTGTCATTTTTGATGGTTGTTTACAATGGGAGGGCTAGCTGGTACCAATTACTTCGTCATAGCCAGAAGTGCATGATTCTGAGTATATAAATTTATTGTGTCATCCTGAGACTTACTTGTATTTTCCATTAGTGATTTGTTCAAACCTACTCCCCAAATAAAATTTTGTACCTGGCTTTTATTGGAGGGGGAACAAAACTTTCTCTATTAAAGAGGCATAGCATTTTAATGATTTTCTAAAATTTTATTGGACTTTATAGAGTATCTAATAAGTGTCATGGTTCTTCCCTGTCTCCTCTGGGGAAGACACTACCATATCTTTGGTTTACCTTATTTTCATCAATGTAAGTATTAACTGTGCATGTGGATACTATTTGACAAAAGATAACTAGAAATATTACCTGCTGAATTTTTTTTTTGTTTTTTTGAGACTGAGTCTCACTCTGTCGCCCAGGCTGGAGTGCGGTGGTGCGATCTGGGCTCACTACAAGCTCCGCCTCCCGGGTTCACGCCATTCTCCTGCCTCAGCCTCCTGAGTAGCTGGCACTACAGGCGCCTGCCACCTCACCCGGCTATATTTTTTTTTGTATTTTTAGTAGAGATGGGGTTTCAGTGTGTTAGCCAGGATGGTCTCGATCTCCTGACCTTGTGATCTGCCTGCCTTGGCCTCCCAGAGTGTTGGGATTACAGGTGTGAGCCACCGCGCCCGGCCCTGAATCATTTTTAAAACTGGAAATTAATGGTGTGGCCACTTGTAAAATAAATTTTTGCAGATATTAATTCAGTCATTAAATATTTAGTGAGTGCCTGTTTTATTGCCATTGCTGGCATTGTACTTGGCACTAGGAGTGTAAGGGAGAACAAACTAGATGTGCATAATCCCCATCCTTGTTGAATTTACATTCCACTATGGGAGACAGGCAATAAATACAAAGAAACAACATCAAAAATTACAAATTATGGTATCTGCCAGGAAGAAAACAAACAGGGTTTTATGGTTGAGAACAGTGAGTTCCTAGTTTAGTTAGGGTGGTCAGAGAAGATCTCTTTGAGGAGTTTTATATTTAAACTGAATGGATAAGGAGGTAGTGTCCTTATGGGAGTAGTTGAATTAGGTACTATGTTGGGTTTTTAAATACCTTTCCAGTACCCATAAAGATCCTGAGGAAAGTTTTGTTGTATTAGAGGAACTGAGAGAAGATAAGTGTGTCTGAAGTATGAACAAGGGGAAGAAAATGACAAGATTTAAGCTGGGAAGGTGGACATAGGGTAGATCATTTAGGACCCTGTAGACAATGGTTAGGAGCTTGATTTCTTCTTATCTTCTTCCATCCCTGAATAGGGTAACCACATAATTTGTTGTACAAAAACTGGCGTACTCTGAATAAAAAGGAACACCAACTGGATGGAATACTGGGTTGGCAGATGTAATCTAGCCCTGTTTGGGAAAATCATCCTAATTGTGTGCATAACATGTGTAGAAATAATATAGATTCTACCTGCAGATTACCTTTAAATCTTTTATTATTATTATTATTATTATTGTTATAATACTTTAAGTTCTGGAATACATGTGCAGAACGTGCAGGTTTGTTACATAGGTATACGTGTGCCATGGTGGTTTGCTGCACCCATCAACCCATCATCTACATTTCTCCTAATGCTATCCCTCCTCTAGCCCCTCACCCCCTGACAGGCACTGGTGTGTGATGTTCCCCTCCCTGTGTCCATGTGTTCTCACTGTTCAACTCCCACTTATGAGTGAGAACCTGCGGTGTTTGTTTTTCTGTTCCTGTGTTAATTTGCTGAGAATGATGGTTTCCAGCTTCATCCATGTCCCTGCAAAGGACATGAATTCATCCTTTTTTATGGCTACATAGTATTCCATGGTCTATATGTGCCACATTTTGTTTATCCAGTCTATCATTGATGGGCATTTGGGTTGGTTCCAAGTCTTTGCTATTATGAACAATGCTGCAATAAACATACGTGTGCGTGTGTCTTTATAGTAGAACGGTTTATAATCCTTTGGGTATATACCAAGTAATGGGATTACTGGGTCAAATGTTATTTCTGGTTCTAGATCTTTTTTTTTTTTTTTTTTTTCCCCCACCCAGTCTGGAGTGCAGTGGTGCAATCTTGGCTCACTCTACAGCCTCAGCCACCCGGGTTCAAGCGATTCTCCTGCCTCAGTCTCCCAAGGACCTGGGATTACAGGCGTGCACCACCGTGCCCAGCTAATTTTTGTATTTTTAGTAGAAATGTGGTTTCACCATGTTGGCCAGGCTGGTCTCGAATGCCTGACTTCAGGTGATCTGCCCACCTCAGCCTCCCAAAGTGCTGGGATTACAGGCGTGAGCCACCGCGCCTGGCCTCTGGTTCTAGGTCCTTGAGGAATTGCCACACTGTCTTCCACAGTGGTTTAATTTACTCTCCCACCAACAGTGTAAAAGTGTTCTATTTCTCCACATCCTCTCCAGCATCTATTGTTTCCTGACTTTTTAATGATCGCCTTTCTAACTGGTGTGAGGTGGTATCTCATTGTGGTTTTGATTTGCATTTCTGTAATGACCAGAGGTGATGAGCTTTTTTCATGTTTATTGGCTGCATAAATGTCTTCTTTGGAGAAGTGTCTGTTCATATCCTTCGCCCACTTTTTGATTGAGTTGTTTTTTTCTTGTAAATTTGTTTAAGTTCCTTGTAGATTCTGGATATTAGCCCTTTGTCAGCTGGATAGATTGCAAAAATGTTCTCCCATTCTGTAGGTTGCCTGTTCACTATGATGATAGTTTCTTTTGTTGTGCAGAAGCTGTTTAGTTTAATTAGATCCCATTTGTCAATTTTGGCTTTTGTTGCCATTCCTTTTGGTGTTTTAGTCATAAAGTCTTTGCCCATGCCTGTGTCCTGAATGGTATTGCCTGGGTTTTCTTCTAGGGTTTTTATGGTTTTAGGTCTTACATTTAAGTCTTTAATCCATCTTGAGTTAATTCTACTTACTATCTATATAGCCCTTGGGCAGTTTAATGTCTCTGTGCCTCACATTTCCCATTTGCAGTATGGGGAAATAATATCCTCACTGGGAATGAAGATTAAGTAAAATAATATATGTATCAGAACACACAGTGCCTGGCACATGCCGAGTACTTAGTAAATCTGTTCTTTCAGCAGATATTTATTGAAAGGTTATTATGTGCCAGACATTATACTAGACAATGGGGATTAAACATTGAACCAAACACAGAAACCCTTGCCTTCATTGGGTTTATATTCTGGTGCTGAGAAGTAGGTGATAAATAAATTAAAAATGGGATGTAAGATGGTAATAAGTGCAATGTAGCAAAAACATGACACAGAGAATGGAATATGGAATATGCTGGCAGCAGAAGAGGATGGTGAGCAAATATGGAATATGCTGGCAGTAGAAGGGGATAGTGAGCTGAAAGTTTAAGTAGATTGATCAGAGTAGACCTCATTGAGAAGGCAGGATTTGAACAGGGATTTAAGGAAGTGAAGGATTGAACCAGCTACAGGAGGATTTCAGGCAGAGGGAACATGCAGAGATGATATGGGAAGCTGTTAGGAGATTTTAAGCAGAGGAGGGACAGGAAATGGTTTGTGTTCCAGAATGGAGACTAGGCTGTGGATAAGAGAGAGGGAAACAAGTTGGTAATTGAAATAAAAGATGTTGAACCAGGGTGATATCAGTGGAGGTAGTTAGAAATGGTTGGATTCTGAAACTACTCGGAGGTAGAACTGACAGGATTTACTGATAAATTTGATAAGCTGTTTGAGAGAAAAAGAGGTGCCAAAGGATTTTTTAGCGAGAACAACTAGAAGGATGAAGCTGCCATTTACTGAAATGGGGAATAACTGTGAGAGGAATAAATTCAGGGGTGAAGATTAGGAGTTTCAGTTTTAGGCATCCTGTTAGACACCCAAGCATTAGTGTTAGCAGTTGTTACTTATCCAGTAAATGTTAACTGTTAATAATCATTCATTCAATATTTATTGGCTCCCTGGTGGACAGTTTGCTATGTTCTTGGAATTAAAAGGGTGGTCAAAACTAGACAATCTTCTTGCATTTATGGAATTTGCAGTCTAATCGGAAACATAGGAATTGGTCAAAGGACCTCATCGATAGTAGTATTTTTTTTCCTTAAAACAAACAAACAAAACAAAAGAAAACCTTTAATTAGGGCACCTAAAGAGAAATAAGAGTGACTTAACAAAATCATAGGTATCCCTTCATACCTAAATTTATTAAGTTCTTACGGGCAGATAGTGAGGGATATGTGTACATTGATGTTTCAGACTACTTACATAAATGGTTTTTTTCAGTAGACATATCTTTTAAGTTTCTTATTTAACAATATCTCATTCTTAAAATTGGTTAGTTTAACTAATATGAGAGAATGAAGCTTCATGAATTTACCTTCATTTAGTTGAAATGTGAGAGCTGTGTATTGAATTTAGTGTTTAAAAGTATTACATATTTCATGAAATACTTAGGTTGTTAGAAATGTTCTCCTTTGTTTCTTTCATTAAAAATGTTTTACTTTTCCTTTTTATTAGCTAAGGACCATTTTTCTGTAACTGAAGGCTTTAATAATAGCATTATAGTATCATCTATTTACCTTTCTCTTATAACATTGAAGTATTAATTTTTGTGTTTTAAAAAAACAGGTTCGTCATAAGGCATCACAGAAGGTTTATGCTATGAAGCTTCTTAGTAAGTTTGAAATGATAAAAAGATCAGATTCTGCCTTTTTTTGGGAAGAAAGAGATATTATGGCCTTTGCCAATAGCCCCTGGGTGGTTCAGGTAAGCATACTAACTTTTATAAGTTTATTTCCTTTTTTTAATGAGTACTTTATTATTCATGAGTTGATTTTTGTGTACCAAGTCTTATGCTTCATTTACGTAGTAACAGTGCAGTTATTTTTGGGAGATTTGATTCAGAACATTTGTTTAATGTTCCAAAACAGTATGTCCACATAGATATGACATGTAATACTTACTTAAATTGTTGTATGGAAGCAAGTATTACTTACAACTATTTCTTCTTAATTCTTTTATAAAGAATTGGCTTGAATACTAGTATGCCATTATTTCATACCCACTTATTCTTGTGATTTACATAGTGGGAACGTAGTAAATTAATGGAATCATCTGGAAGGATATATACATATTAATATTCCAACATGGCACATGTATACGTATGTAACAAACCTACACATTGTACACATGTACCCTAGAACTTAAAGTATAATAATTTTTTAAAAAAAGTTTTTATGGCCAGGCGCAGTGGCTCACACCTGTAATCCCAGCACTTTGGGAGGCCGAGGCAGGCAGATCACGAGGTCAGGAGATTGAGACCATCATGGCTAACACAATGAATCCCTGTCTCTACTAAAAATACAAAAAATTAGCCAGGCATGGTGGCACGCACCTGTAATTCCAGCTACTTGGGAAGCTGAGGCAGGAGAATCGCTTGAACCCGGGAGGCGGAGGTTGCAGTGAGCCGAGATTGTGCCACTGCGCTCCAGCCTGGGTGACAGAGCTAGACTCCATCTCAAAAAAAAAAAAAGTTTATGTTACATTTATCAGCCTATCTTGAAAAGAAAAACGAAACAAAAAAAAACTTCCTACAATAAACATTTAGAAAATTCTGCAATATTATAATATTATGGCTCCTAATTTTGCCTTTTATTTGACTGTGGGTTAAGGAATTTATGTTTCTGCTTTGCTTTCATTCTTTTTTTTTTGAGATGAAGTCTTACTCTGTTGCCCAGGCTGGAGTGCAGTGTTGCAATCTCTGTTCACTGCATCCTCTGCTTCCCAGGTTCAAGCGGTTCTCCTGCCTCAGTCTCTCGAATAGCTGAGACTACAGGCATCTGCCACTATGCCCGGCTAATTTTTGCATTTTTAGTAGACATGGGGTTTCGCCGTGTTGGCCAGACTGGTCTCGAACTGCAGACCTCAAGTGATCTGCCTGCCTTAGCCTCCCAAAGTGCTGGGATTACAGACGTGAGCCTCTGCACGTGGCCTTTGCCTTCTTTACTATTATATTTCTCTCTAGCTTTGCTTCTCTAAAAAATTTTTTTATGCTAGTAACTAAATCTGGAAGCATTTTTGAACAAGTATCATGAGTAAGATTAGGTATATACCAGTTCTTGTTCAGAATGCTTAAATGATCTGGGAGTTTGATACCTTGCTTGTGGAAGGCAGTTGAGATCCCCACCCTTCCCCCCCAAAAAAACCCCACTTTTGACCATGTTATTTAGAAGCTCATTACTGTTGCTTTTTCATAAGGTTGATCCTCACTACTGCTCCCTCCCCCGCTGTTTTTTAAAATTGTAGGCAGTGAATAGAAATTCTGATATGTACAGCAAAACTAAAACTTTTATAGTAAATTCTATACCATGATTTTTTTTTCCCTTGAGATGGAGTCTCCCTCTGTCACCCAGGCTGGAGTGCATTGGCATGATCTCTGCTTATTGCAACCTCCGCTTCCTGGATTCAAGCGATTCTCCTGCCTCAGCCTCCCGAGTAGCTGGGATGACAGGTCCTCACTACCACGTCTGGCTAATTTTTGTATTTTTAGTAGAGAGACGGGGTCTCACCATGTTTGCCAGGCTGGTCTTGAACTCCTCACCCTAGATGATCCACCTGCCTTGACTTCCCAAAGTGCTGGGATTACAGGCATGAGCCACTGTGCCTGGCCTGTATACCATGATAATTCATCTGATTAAAGAAGTATTGCAATAAAGTATTTGTTTCACTTTTAGCTTTAAATCGCTTTCATAGTACCAGATTGCCATTTCTAGTTATTTCATAAATTGATACTCTTTGATCTTTAAATCTGCTGTGTGAACCTTTATAAAGAATTAATTGAGATAGAAGAAAATCTGCTGATTATTGAGGTAATTGGGATACTGGATCTGAGGAAGCAAACCAATAGTGAAACACAGTACAATTGAAGAAGTAAATCCGATTATAATTGTGGCCTTTATATGCTTATCTCTCTTGGTAAAGAACAACATTCCATGCACCATTATATTTATGTGTATAAAATGTTTTACTTTTTAGGAAAACTTGTGAAAGTGACTGACTTATTTATTGTTTTATTCAATGATTTTGATTATTTTCACAGAGTTGTACAACTATCACTACTACCTCATTTTAGGACATTTTTCTTACGCTCCAAAGAAGCCCTGGACCAATTAGCATTTATTCCCCAATTCCCCCTCTCCCCTGCCCCTGTCAACTACTAGTCTATTTTATGTCTTTATGGATTTACCTATTCTGAAAGCTTCCTATAAATCAGGTCACACAACATGTATGTATGTCTTTTGTGACATCTTTCACCTAGCCTAATGTTTTAACATTCATTCATTCACGTTGCAGCATGTATCAACACTTAATTTCTTATTATGGTTAAATAATACTCTGTTACATGGTTGTACCACACTTTGTTCATTCATCACTTAATGGACATTTGTGTTGTTTCTCCTTTTTTACTATAATGAATAGTGCTGTTTTGAGTATTCTTTCATAAGGATTTTGGTACATATGTTCACACATTTCTTTTAGGGATCTACATTGCAGTGAAATTAATGAGTCATCGGATATGCCTATAATTAATTTCATTGGATTATTTAGGTTTTCCAAATCTCAGCTCTTATTTTTAAATGACTATTCAATATTTAATTGTATTAATGCCCCCATAGTTACTATACTTTTGTTAGAAATAGCTCTTTTCATTTTTGTTAATATAAATTAGCCACAGTGTAATAGGTCAAATCTTGGACCTATCTGTATTTCTTGGAAATATATTCTTAGGATGATTTCTGAATTCAATAGATAAATATTGACATATTTTAAAAACTTTTATTCTTTTGCGGGTAGAGAGGACTTTGTCTTTTTAAAGCCATTTATATATCCAGTTTGCTGTGTTTTTCTAGGGTTCTTATTTTTATGGCAAATGCTTTCTTGCTTTCCTTTGTAGTTTTATCACCCAGATGTGTACCCCTAAACACCTTAGTTTAGTTTTGGCATTTAAAAAAAATTTAAGTTCAGGTATATCTTTTAAATCTCTCAACCCTCTTCTTTCATTTACTTTTGTCCCCAGGTTGAAGAAACCTGGGTTTTGCTGATCTCTTCTTGTGGTGTAGTTTAACATGTTTCTCTCTCACTTGTATTTTTGTAAATTGGTTGTTAGATATAGAGGCTTGATCAGATTCAGGTTTCACTTTGGAAGGTGATGATGGTGCAGGACTACTTCATAGACCAGGTTCATAGGCCACCTATAAGAAGACTAATGTCTGGTTATCTGGTGGTGTGTTATCAGGTATTTGTGCTCAGTGTCTTGATATATCATTTATTAAGGTTTGTAAAATGATACTTCAAGTCAGTCGTTCCTCCTTGGTTATAGTGACTGGAATACTTCTGTGAAGAAAAATATTTCTCTGTTTACTTGTTAGTTACTCAGGGTGCAGTTCATAATGGAAGGACAGGGTAAATACTTTATTCTTTTATTGTATTTACCAGTTTTCAAAATAAGGGTGACCAGTTTTGGGGGAGAATCAGTTTGAACTCATGGACTTAAAACCTGTTTGATATGTTTCAGTCCTTTGAATATCTTATTGATGCTGAAATTGTGGTACCTTTGACCAGTGGGATCAGAATGAGGTTGGGTTATGAAACCTTTAATGAAGCCTTAATAATCTTTAATAGCTTGCTTGCAATGTGATGTAGGTGCTCCAGACCTATCTTAAACATTTGTGCTCTTGATGTGTAATTAACTGTGCTTGTAGGTCTGTCTTTTATACATGTGTGAGTTTTTCTTTAGAATAGATTCCTAGCATTGAGATTGCTAGGTCAGATGGTATGCACATTTGACATTTTGATTGGTAGCACCAGATTGCCTTGTTAAAAAATTTTTCTTTACAAGTTTACGTTATCTTTGTAAAATAGATATTCTGTTTCACCACAGTTTTAGCGAATACTTGATATTATTAACTTTTAAATTTTTACTAGTTACATGCTTGAGAAATAAGGTGTTAACTGTGTTAAGTTGTGCTTCCTTGATTACTTACGAGATTCAGCATCTTTCATATGCTTATTAATAATTTATATTCGTTATACATTAAGCCTAAAAATATAATTTATATTTTTATAAATTCATCATATAATTTTCTATATAATATATAATTTATAATCATTTATATTTTTATACATTAAGCAATGTATAAGGAATATGAATTTCATTGCTAATGTATATGGAATATAAATTAGTAAGCAAATGAAATATGCTAATCTTTTATAGTGCATTGAAAAAGATTTCAAAGTGTAAAATTTAAAGTAAATGCTATTTGCAATAATGTGATTTTTTAAAGTGGGATACTGAATTTGATTTACTAATTGGTTAAGTAGTTTTGCATCTATGTGCATAATGAGATTTGATCTTTAATTTAATTTAATTATTTAAACATGGGCTCTTGCTTTTCTTATTACAGTAAGACCATTGTGATAGACATACTAGGAGAGCATACTACTTTTTTCTGTGCTTTGGTATGGTTTATATAAAATATAAACTATTCATTTCATAAGGCTTGAATGAACTTACTTGCAAAACTTTCAAGAAAAAAAATTCTTTTTTTTTTTTTTTCTAGAGGCAGGGTCTCACTCTGTTGCCCAGGCTGTATTTAGTACAGTGGCAAGGTCATGGCTCACTGAACCCTCAAATTCCTAGGCACAAACAATCCTCTCAACTCAGTTTCCCAAGTAGCTGGTACTGCAAGCATGTACCACCGTGCCCTGGCTCATTTTTGGTAAAGACCGGGGTCTCACTATGTTGCCTAGGCTGCTCTCGAACTCCTGGCCTCAAGCATTCCTCCCATCTCTGCTTACCAAAGCACTGGGATTATAGACATGAGCCACTGCACCCAGCCTAATGATACATTTTTCCATTTTAAAAATGTATTACGATAAATTTATCCCAAAGTTGAAAAAAAAAGTATATTGAATCCCCATGTACAGTTCACCCAATTTCAACAATTACCAACCATGGCCAATCTCATTTCAGTTATGCCAGGAATTGCAAACATTTTTTGGTAAAGGGCCAGATGGTAAATATTTAGGCTTTGCAACCTAAGAGGCAGAGTTGAAGATACTGTGTAAGTATATAATGAGAAAACAAATTTCTACGCTGTTTTTATTGATGAGATTTAAGAGATAATAATACAGTTTTAAAAATACAGGTCTACTAATGACAAGAGTGAAATTCTTTTCTGGATGTTTGCTCAACTGGAGTCCACAATTAGTGTTTCCTATCATCAAAATTAAGTACAAATACTCATCTGTTAATGCTGGTGTGTAAAAATATTTTACATATTCATCTTTGAAAATGTCCTTTCACACAGCTAGGTATTGCCACGTACTATTATTATCCACTAACATGATTGTTTCTTAAAATTTTAGGTTTATAGAAAAATTGAGCGGACAGTATAGAGTTCCTGTCTATCCCCAATACAGTTTTCCCTGTTATTACAAATGTATGAATGAACCAGTATTGATACATTAAACTAAAGTCTTTATTTAGATTTTTAAAATTTTTACCTAATGTTCTTTGTCTGTTTCAGGATCCCATCCAGAATACCACATTACCTGTAGTTATCGTGTCTTCCTAGGCTCTTCTTGACTGTGACAGTTTCTCATACTTTCCTTGTTTTTGATGATGTCGACAGTTTTGAGGAGTACACGAATTATACTGTAGGATGTGGATGCTCCTCTGTAGGAATTTGATGTTTAAGTGCCATTTTCATGCTGTCATATCAGGAGTACATACATTATTTATGACTGTTAATGTTGACCTCAAGCATATATTTATCACTTGGAGAAGGCATTTTCAGAAAATTTAAAAATTCTTCTTTTGATTGTTACAGGTTAATCATTTCTAATTGAAGGTTAGGTGGAAGAAGCTCCTTGATTGGAAAGTTTAAATAGGTTTCAAAATACGGATATTTCCCTTGCGCTTACATTTTGACCAAAAATGCTGCTTCAAAATGAGGAAATTAACATTGATACATTACATTAATATTCAGATCCCAATCAGGTTTTCACCAGTTTCCCAGTAATGTCTTTTATAGCAGGAGGATCCAGTTTCAAACCACATCACATTTATTTTCTTACAGTTTTGAACATTTCCTCAATCTTCCCTTGACTTATCATCCTTTTTAGCTGTAATACCCCCACGAGGCTGCCCGTTTGCCTGGACGTCCTTTGGACCCTGTTTTTGTTACCAACCACAGGTTCCTAGGCTGCCAGGCACTAGAAAATGAAATGAGGCAAGAAAGTGTCCCAGACAAGGCTTTATTCATAGCTGATGCTGGAGCACCAGGGAGACAGCACTGGAGCGAGAGTTCTCCAGCTGACTCTTTTTGGATACGTCTTTTTGTTGTTTTAAGAACCATGATGACATAAATAAGCATGAGATATTTGAATGTCATTACATATGCGGGGTGGAGCACAAGGTGTGTAGGTGCAGTGAGAAATCATGGTAGTACACACATGGCATGATAACAAAATGGTGAATAAGCTCCTCCCTGGGTGGGGAGTTTAGTATTATAAGGAGACAAGGGGTAGAGATTAGCCATTCTTCTGGTCTTATGCGCATATGGGCGATAGGATTAACTACCTTGAGTAAGATTTAAGGTGGGACTCTGTGTATTTTAGTTTCTTCAAGATCACACTTCAGTGAGTATGGCAACTTGATAAGATTTAGAGTGGGATTCTGCTTATCTTAGTTTCCTCAAGTTCCAGCCATCAGCTGGAAGGAAGGTCAAGGCAGAGGTAGAGTCCCATCCCTACTCTGTCTCACTTGGGCTTTGGTATCCCATGGCACCCATCCTCACACGTGAATAGTCCTCCTTCCCTTCCTCAGCTCTGCTACCTTCTGTGTGGCTTGACTTCTGACTCCTTTTATAGTTTGTTTTGATGAATAGTAATTCATGATTTTAATGCAGTAGAAGTTTAATCAAACTTTTATGGTTAATGGCCTTTTGTGTTCATTAAAATTTGTCCCTACCTTGAGATCATGAAGATATTCTGCTATGTTACCTTTCTGACTTTTGTTTTTTCCCTGTTAGTCTGTCCTATCATAGTCCATTAGGGCTGCTGTAACAAAATACCATAAACCAGGTAGCTTATAAACAGCAGAAATTTATTTCCCAAAGTTCTGGATGCTGGGAAGTCCAAGATCAAGGTGCTGGCAGATTTGTTGTCTGGTGAGAATCCCCGTTGTCATATATGGCACCTTGTCCCTGTGTCCTCACATGGTAGAAGCGGGTGAATGAGCTCCTTTGGGCCTATTTTACAAGGGCACTAAACCCATTTATGAGGGCTGACTTCATGTTATGCTAACAAGGTGACTCAAGTACTCATATCTCACTTTGTTGCACAGACTGGATTACAGTGGTGCAGTTGTAACTCACTGTAAACCTCAAAATCCTGGGCTGAAGCGATCCTCCCACCTCAGCCTCCCAAGTAGCTAGAACTACAGGTGTACCACCATTCCTGGCTAATTTTTAAAATTTGTGTAGAGACATAGTCTTACCTTGATGCCCAGGCTGGTCTCGAATTCCTGGCCTCAAGTCAGCCTCCCTCTTAGGCCTCCTCAAGTGTTGGGATTACCGGCGTGAGCCACTGTGCCTGGCTAGTATTGTCTTGATTATTGTAATTTTGTAGTAAGTTTTGAAATTGGGAAATGTAAGTCCTCCTGCTTTGTTCTAGTTCCAGATTGTTTTGGCTTTTCTGAGTCATTTGCATTTCCAAATACATTTTAGGACCTGCTTGTTGGTTTTTGGAAAAGACCCACTGGGATTGAGGTGGAGATTGCATTGAATATAATGATCAATTTGGGGAGAGTTGCCATTTTGATAATATTGATTCTTCCAATCCATGTACATGAGGTGGTCTCATCATTTATTTTCATATTTCCTTTAATCATTTAAACACATTATACACCGATACACACACACACACACACACACACACACACACACTTTCTTAATTTGGTAACCAGCCTTCTCATGCTTTCCTATTTCTTCCTTCTCTTCATCCTGATGCCTTCCATTTTAAAATTATGTCTCACATAATCCTCTTACTTGGATTTATTCTCCCCCCCTCCCCCAATCAGAGTCTCACTTTGTTGCCCAGGCTGGAGTGCGGTGGCACAATCTCGGCTCACTGCAACCTCTGCCTCCCGGGTTCCAGCTGTTCTCCCACCTCAGCCTCCCGATTAGCTGGGATGACGGCTTGCACCACCATGCCTGGCTCATTTTTGTAATTTTAGTAGAGATGGGGGTTTTGCCATGTTGGCCAGGCTGATCTCGAACTCCTGACCTCAGGTGATCTGCCCGCCTTGGCCTCCCAAAGTGCTGGGATTATGGGCATGAGCCACTGCTGTGCCCAGCTATTATTCATTTTGTCAAACTATATTCTTGAATAATTTTTTTGAAAATGGTCTGTCAATTATAAAATTTCATTTTGTCGTCTCCTTTGTTTTCTTGTCTGCCATATTCTAGAATCAAAATTATTTTCCCTCAAAACTCTGAAGATATAGCTGTGTTGCCTTTTGTATTCAGTATGTTGGCTGAGAGGTTTGTTGCCAATATGATTTTATGTTTTTGTATATATGGCATTTTTGGGAAACAGGACTTTTCTCTTGAATTTTTGAAAATTTAGCCCTAGCTGTATAAAGTCTCAGTTTCATTTAGAGGTTTTCTTGATCTTAGATTTTTAACTTTACTCATTTCTAGAAATTTTTGTTTACTATTCCTTTGTTGTTCTAGTCTGTATACTCTCTAGAACTGCTTTTAGGTAGATGTTGGTGCTTTTCTGACATTGCTCGGTGTTTCATCTCTTACTCCTTCGGTGTGTTCGGAGACCATTCATTTTTTCAATTTTCGAACTGTAATCTGTTCGTCTATCATCAGTCATATAGTGAATTCTTAGACTTCAGGGGTTTTTTTTGTCCTCATATCAGCCTAATATTTAATTGATGTGACATCTGTTACCCTTTTGAGGGTATTGATTTTACATATTTTTTGTTTTCTTTTGAGATGGAGTTTTGTTCTTGTTGCCCAGGTCGGAGTGCAATGGTGTAATCTTGGCTCACTGCAGCCTCCGCCTCCCGGGTTCAAGCAATTCTCCAGCCTCAGCCTCCCAAGTTGCCGGGATTATAGGCGCCTGCCACCACGCCCGGCTAATTTTTTTAGTTTTTAGTAGAGACGGGGTTTCACCATGTTGGCCAGGCTGATCTCGAACTCCTGACCTCAGGTGATCCATTTGCCCCGGCCTCTCAAAGTGCTGGGATTCCAGATGCGAGCTACTGCACCTGGTCGATTTTACATTTTTAAAGCTGTCTTCAGTTTGTCTTATTAAACATTTCCTTGAGTATTATTTTTGTTTCTCAAATTGCTGTTTCTCTATTTCATGATGTTGATTTTTCTCAAATATTGATTCTTAGTTTTATCTTTTCCCTGTTTGTCTGTGGACGACTTGTGTTTGCATTGCTTGTTTCTGGGAGAGGTGTGACATACTGTTTGGTAGAATGTACAGATAGGTTTTCTTCAGACATTGTGGTTTCTCTGTCTTTTTGGGGGCCAGTAGCAACCTGGACTGGTATCTTCTTTCTCTGGTCCCAGTGCTACTGCCGTAGTCTCAGTGCACTGAATGTCTCTTGTTTATCGTGAATAAGGTGATGGGGAAGGGGAGAAAAGAGTTACGGGTCTTCCAAATATGGCTACCAGTGACTCATTCTTTCCATTGATATGGGGCTTATTCCCTCTTTTTGTATCCATTGAATCTAGTATCTCTAGATTTTTTAAAATTGCTTCCATCTCCTCAGCTCTTTTCTGTGTGAGTTATGTGCAGTAGTTTGTTCAGAAAGCTGTTTTCTTAAAACTGTAGTGAATTCTTCTGTCATTCTTTCAGCCTTTAATGTTCCTTGTTCCTGTTTGTTTCTTTTTAAAAATGTTTCTATTTAAATAGTTTCTCTTGTATTGTGTTCTCCATGAGGGGAAATATTCATTTATGCTTGCGTAAGGTACCCATATAAAAATTTTGTCTGATACTGTTTTTCCATTACATATGCCCAAGTCTAAAATAAAAGATCTCATAAATTTTAGTTTTGGTTGTAAAATAGCTTGCCTTTTTCAATAGTAATAATAGTTTTTAAAATTTTTGTTTTGATTATGGTTTTTGGTTTGGGTTTTTAAAAATTTTTCCTTTTCCTTTTGTTTTCCAGCTTTTTTATGCCTTTCAAGATGATAGGTATCTGTACATGGTAATGGAGTACATGCCTGGTGGAGACCTTGTAAACCTTATGAGTAATTATGATGTGCCTGAAAAATGGGCCAAATTTTACACTGCTGAAGTTGTTCTTGCTCTGGATGCAATACACTCTATGGGTTTAATACACAGAGATGTGAAGCCTGACAACATGCTCTTGGATAAACATGGACATCTAAAATTAGCAGATTTTGGCACGTGTATGAAGATGGATGAAGTAAGTAAGCAAATTTTTAAAAACGATAGTGTTTTGAGGGACAGAAATAAATGAAATGCTTTAAATCAGGTCTTCATAGTTCTGAACAAAGATGAATTTAGTTTTCATAACTGTATAGCAACCCAAACAAGATATAACCAACTTAAAACATTTCCTTAACCAACTTAAAACATTTCCTTTAGTAATCATTTATGTAGCTGTAGAGTACTTATCAAGAGAAATAAAAACTTAGCTAACTTAGTTATCTTCCTCATAGACTGTTGACAAGCATTTGCTACCAATCAAAACTGGTTCATGTGTATAATCTAGGTGAAGGAGGACACAAAATCTAAATTAAGGTAAATGGGTATTTTCACCACCATTGTTATTTCTGCATTTTTTTCTTTAAAAGAGGAAGTAAAAGTAAGTAAAGAAATGTATGTTAGCACTTCCTACTCACTCCCTCTGCATCAACCATGCAGAATAAATATGGGAACATCATCTGTTGTGATACTTTGCCTGTTGATCAATTCATATTATGATCAATAGGTTCAGTGGCATTAACCTTGTAGCTAATTATGATATTGATTTATTTTGACTGTAAAATGTATATATCTTGCCCTTTTCTCTGTAAGTGTGCAGTAAGAAATTCTTGATGGAGAGGGATCAGATTCTGTTTCCTTTGTATTACCCTGTTGGACCTAGGAGTCGACTTATAAATGTTAATATATGTTGACAACAAACTATTTCATCTTTTGTATGTTTTTTATAACTTTCCAGTATGCTTATAAAGCTATCTTATTTCTTGGTTGTTACCTAGTCAAATGTTTATTTTGAGTTAAGGTAATTTTCTCTCTACCTCTTAACTTATTCATGCCACCTGTATGACATTCACTTTCATTGATCATTCTAACTTCATCAGCATTCCAACTTCTAAGCTCATCTCAGATTTTACCTTGGCTTTAAGGTTCCTTCTGATAATCCTGACCTGACTGATCATTCTTTAATGTCATAATGTCCATGATTTACTCACATAGACAGAATTTGTGCTATACTTTATGGGCCATTTTTGTCTATCTTAATCTACCCAGCTAGAACTTAACATCCCTATATGTTTTTGGTCTTCTTGATAGAGTCTGTTATTATGTTCTGCAACCCTTAATCAATGTTTAATAGGTGGAGTTTTTTTATTGTGCCCAAAGCTCCCTCTTGTGGTATTTGGTATAATATAGTGTGAAATGATTAACAGTGCAAATTATCTTTAATGAAAATGAAGTATGAAATAATTTCCTAATAGAATGCTAAACTTATATCTGCTATACATAATATAACATGTTTTTGTGCTGTACTTCCATGAATGTATTTCGATTTTCATTAAACCAAAAACTTTTGGGGCTGGGGTACAGAGAAATAAATCATATCACATGTTTTTAGGGAGGATAAGGGTGGTTAAGGAGAGAAAGGTGTAGAGAAGGGGAATATGGGGAACAGGATAGAATATGGTACCTACAGAATAATTGTATAAGCATGTAAGCAATTTCTTAAATTGTCTCTTTATAAGGCAAAATAAAACATGGCCTAATTTTGTTTACTATTTTTACTTTTATTTATTGTTATTACTTTTAATAAATTTAAAAAATATAGACTACTTCAAGAATTTGCATGTTATGCTTATGCAGGGGCCATCTTATCTGTATCGTTCTAATTTTAGTATATGTGCTGCCGAAGTGAGCACTGTTTACTGTTTTTAAACTTAGGTACAGAGAGTTGAGTTTATACTCCTTTGTTCATAGTTTGTTGTCATGAGTAGTCAACACAAAGGCCTCATCTTGCTTTTATTTTATATTTTCCTCCATTCAGTTTCTGTCTCATTCTATCTTTCCTCTCCCTGATAGATAGCTAGTATATGTTTACCATATGTTTTTGCAGATTATTAGTGTAGTGTCCATGTATGTTCTTAGCTGGTGTAAACGGTATCTTGATGTAGATGTCTTTTTGTTTACTGTTATTACTCAGCATTGTTCTTATATCTCTCCCTGATAAATGTCAGTTAGTTCATTGCTTCTTTCTCCTGCTTAGTATTCCGTAGTATCTGTCAATCAATTTACCTTATTATTCCTTGGATGTTTGATTTCTAGGTCACCTCCAAATCCCTGCTAACAACAATACTGTCTTGAATATCTTTATATATGTCCCATGTATATGCTGACAAGGGATTCTCTAAGTATAAACATAGAAGTGAAACTGCTATATCAGAGGGTACATAAAAAAAGAATTGCCCAGTCTCCAGAATGGCTGTGAATGTTTGTAACTTCTTACTAGTAGTCCATGAGAGATCTTGTCTCCCCATATCCTTGCTAACGCTTATTATTCAGTTCTCTAAGGGCTACCAGTTCCATTGATACATAGTAGTATCTTTAAACAATTACGTTCATCTTACTGAACTAAGCCAAGAAAAAAAATGAGATTTGTAAAAATTACATTAATCTTTTTTGTTGTTGTTGTAGACAGGGTCTCCTCTGTTGCCCAGACTGGATTGTAGTGGTGTAATCATAGCTCACTGTAGCCTGAAACCCCTGGGCTCAAGTGATCCTCCTGCCTCAGCCTCCCAAAGTGCTGGGATTAAAGATGTGAGGCACTGTGCCTGACCTGTTATGTTAATCTTGTAACTAATGACGACAAACCTCTCTTCATATATTTGTCAGTCATTTCTGATTTGTGAATTACCTGTTTATGTCTTTTAACTCTTTTAAATTGGTTTCTTGTTCATGTACAGGGATTCCTTATATAATCTAGATAGTGATTCCATAGATATTGCTGATATCATCTTCCATTGTATTACCCATCTATGCCTTCCTTTGTTTAAATAGAACTCCTTCATTCTGATGTAGTCAAAGATGTTTTTTAACAAATACTGAACTTCAAAAGTGTTGTTTGACCCCAGACCTCCATTCCTCAGGCAATACTAAGGATAATTATACCATGTTTAAGAACAGAAGAGTTTTTTATTAAAAACTATAGTACATTGAATTTATAATTCTCTGTTAGTTTTTAACATGAATAGAGTTATTGCAAGTTTAAGGTTCAACACTTCATGTGCCTTTGTTTGATTATTGTTACTGTACCAAAGCCATTAGAAATGTCCATACTTTTGGCCAGCTGCGGTGGCTCACGCCTGTAATCCTAGCACTTTGAGGGAGGCCAAGGTAGGCAGATTGCTTGAGGCCAGGAGTTCGAGACCAGCCTGGCAAACAAGGTGAACCCCCATTTCTACTAAAAATAGAAAAATTAGCCAGGTGTGATGGTGCATGCCTGTAATCCCAGCTCCTTGGGTGGCTGAGGCATGAGAATTGCTCGAACCCAGGGGGCGGAGGTTGCAGTGAGCCGAGATCGCGCCAGGCCACTGCCCTCCAGGCTGGGCAACAGAGCAAGACCCTGTCTCAAAAAAAAAAAAAAAAGAAATGTCCATAGTTTTATTCTCATCCACTTACAGAAAGGAGTGTGACTTAGTTTTATATAGCTTACACACCAAAAATAATTTTTACATTTTTAAAAGTTTGTTTAAAAAAAGAAGAAAAATATGTGACAGAGACCCTGTGTGGCCCACAAAGCCAAAATATTTACAGTCTGGCCCTTTACAGGAAAAATTAGCCAACCCTTTATCTATAATGTAGACATATATGCTCAAATTATTTTTCAGCCATCCTGACTTCCTATAAAATGTTATGCCATGGATAAAAGCAAAAATAAAATACAACTATAAACTTACAAGGACTAAAATAATTTGTCACTATCAGAATTAAGAGTAATAGTATCTCATTAAATTATATCATTGATAAATTGTATATTACACAGCTTTCTGGATGCAGTTGCCATCATCCTTATTCTCTCAGAAAAAAAACTTACCTAAATGTGAATGAGAGTCACATTGTAAGATATGTATATGTAGATGTGTCTCAGTAATAGTTGAGAGCTACTGCTATGTTGGATGTACTCTTTGCCTGTCATGCATTTTATAGCAACATTTACCACCTTTTAAGACTACATTATATGTTAGTATTTTAAATTACCTGAAGAGGCTGGGCACAATGGCTCGTGCCTGTAATCCCAGCACTTTGGGAGGCTGAGGTGGGTGGATCACCTGAGGTCAGGAGTTCGAGACCAGCCTCACTAACATGGCGAAACGCTTGTCTCTACTAAAAACACAAAAGTTAGCTGGGCGTGATGGCGCGGGCCTATAGTCCCAGCTACTCAGGAGACTGAGGCGGGAGTATCGCTTGAACCCAGGAGGCGGAGGTTGCAGTCAGCCGAGATCGTGCCACTGCACTCCAGCCTGGGCAACAAAGCGAGACTCCGTCTCAAATAAATAAATAAATAAATAAAAATTACTTGAAATTAGGATATGATTTTTATCCATTAATATTCTAGCATATACCATTTGACTAAATAGAGGCTATATTTTTTTAAAAAACTAACTGGTACCTTTTTTTTTAAGTAATTTTATTTTTAAAAAGGTATGCATTTTCAAAAGGTTTCTCAGATTATTTTAAATGTATCAGATTAAATATGTATTTGCTAAATGTATTTGATGTATTATGGACAAAAAATCATAAATTCAGAGAATTTACTGAAAACACTGAATTTACTGAAAAGAGAAGAATTTCCCACAACAGAAGCTTTCAATGATTCTGTTAATTAAAAATTCCATTTACAGTTTTTTTTCCACCTTTATAGGAAGCATTTCAGTTGTTTTTAGACCAACTCCAAGATTTCCGATTGACCAGTTTTGTGTTTTCAGTAAGTTATCTCGATTTATGATTTTTTTGACCATGATAATATATCAAATATATTTAGAAAATATGCATTTAATCTGATACATTTAAAATAAAACATTTTGAGAAGCCTTTTGAAAATGCATACTTGATTATCCGGCTCTCCAGCTTAATACCCTTCAGTAGATTTCTGTCATCTACTGAATTAAGTTCAAACTCCTTAGCTTGTCACATGAAATTTCTTCTGATATGATCTCCTACCTGCTTTTGTACCCTATTCTCTATCATCTGACAGTACTTTATGGCTTAGAAGTCTTGAGTTACATGTAGTTCTTTCTGTACTATGATATATCATGATTCTTGGCCTACATATATGCTGTCTAAAAATCTGCCTGGAAATTTGTTATTCATATTTTGAAACTCAGTCCAAAGTTTGCCATCTTGTGAAAGCTCCTTAGGTTGGCCTCTTTGTCCTTTCCACATGTCCCCCTTTTGGAGCATTTTCTTATTTTTTGACTCTATACAATGTTTAAGACTTGTCTTATATTTTCTCTGTCTCACATCTGGAATCACCTTCTTCTCCAAGAAGCTCTGATTCTTTTTATTAAAAAATGGTATTTATGGCCGGGCGCGGTGGCTCAAGCCTGTAATCCCAGCACTTTGGGAGGCCGAGACGGGCGGATCGCGAGATCAGGAGATCGAGACCATCCCGGCTAACACGGTGAAACCCCGTCTCTACTAAAAAATACAAAAAACTAGCCGGGCGAGGTGGCGGGCGCCTGTAGTCCCAGCTATTCGGGAGGCTGAGGCAGGAGAATGGCGTAAACCCGGGAGGCGGAGCTTGCAGTGAGCTGAGATCCGGCCACTGCACTCTAGCCTGGGCGACAGAGCAAGACTCCGTCTCAAAAAAAAAAAAAAAAAAAAAAAAGAATGGTATTTATAAATCAACAATTGGGTGCTAGATGTGCTCATTGCTTCTGGACTTTTAGGCCCTGCCAGGTGACAGAGTTAGGGGGTATATATTGTATATATTAAATGTACTAAACCATAAACCACATGTACACACGTTTATATTTAATTTTGTGTATGTCTGTATATATAGCATATTGAAAGTTAGGAGCTCATACTGCTAACTCTGATTCAAGTCCAGCACCACTAGGTTTATTCTAGTGTCTCTCCTTTCTTTTTTGTAATTTCTCTCGTGAACAGTAAAACTCTTGGCTCTCATTATTTGCAATGTATTTACTTACCAGTTCAACCCTAGTATACACATAAAATTATTTCAGAATTGCCAGTCCTTACCCCTGTGACAAAAAGATTTGCTAACCAAAATATATTATTTTTGTATACTTTTGTTTTTAATTAGTCTTACAGTATCCTGTTAAGATGTTATTTTCCAGAGTTAGTTTAGTTTGTTTCTTTCTGCCTTCTCTAATGTGGTTAGGTTATTTATTTATAAAACAGGTTCATTTCTTATTTTTTTGTATTCCATTTAGAGTTCCCCCCACATCCTGATTGGTTTTAATGTTTATTTTATTTTATTTTTTGGACACGAAGTTTCCTCTGGTTTTAGAAGATAGAGCTATACAAAATGTATGCTCAGAGAAGAGTCACTTGCTCCATATTCCCATACCCTGTTCCCATTACTCCCTTCTTTCCATCCTTTGACCACCCACCCACTGTTGGTAAACCAATCTCTTTAGTTTTTTACTTATCCTTCTCACAGTTCATTTAAACAGGGTTAGAGACTTGTTATAAATGTAGATTTCATATTCATATAATTTGAGAGCTTCCACATAACACACTTTTAAAATACTTTTAAATATCATTTTCAAATGTTTGTTTTAAAAACTTCAGTATGCTAGCCAAAAATCATAGTTAGAACATTAATTTTCCAAAAGCAGAGTGTTATTCACATAGTTTAGTATGTGAATATAGTTTACTGTTAGTAATTGCTATTACTATATAGAATATAATAGTTTATAACCAAAAAAAATCTTTAGTCCTACCCAAGTATTTATTCTGCAAGTGGTTATTTACACTGATAGGCAGCTTATCCTTCCAATATTCATTGTGTGGAACTTTATGTTTAGTTGATTTGAATTTCACTGCATTTCTTAAACATGTTTATACTAGGTTGTTCCAGTTTCTTTATGCTCTTTTTTTCTATCTAACCTGTCATACCACCCTGTCTCTTTTAAACCCTAACTTATCCATCCTTTACAGCCTAACTTTATGCCAATTCTTTCTTATCTTGCCCTTTCTTCTCCTTCCTCTGAACCTTTGAATGCTAAGTAATTTTTCCTTTGGTTGCATGTGTGTGTTTGTGTTTGTGTGTGTGTGTGTCTCCAGTGAGTTGGTTTTAGTAGCTAAATCTCATATGTTTTTAAAAACCTGATTTCTGTGGATGTATGTGAAATCAGGAAATTTTGTTTAACCTAATAAGCCTCTGTTAATTTTTTCCCCCAACAGAAGTCTAGACTATAGGACAGTCCATGATAAAAATTAATTGTATACCCTGCCTTTTGAAGTCAGGCACTGTCTTGTTCATCATTTGTCCTTCGTAGTAATCCACACATAGTGTTACTCCCATGGTTTGCTCAATTATTTCCATAAAATTTATTTTTAAATTTCTATTCAAACTAAAATAGCTTTTATTCTCTATTTGCTATATATGTGGGAAAATAAAGCCATTGAGTTAGTTCTGTCAATTTGAGAATGAATGAAAAGATTTTTTTCTATAACATGTTTTATATAAAGTTACATGAATTAGGTTTACAAAATGTGTTCAACCTCCTTTTCTCAAGGTAGCCATAATACTCAGTATTAGGTAGTTTGTATAGCTTCCTTATGAGGAATGTGGGCAACACACTCTTTACTGGGCAGGTCAAGGAAATAAAGGGCACTTAATCTCTCAAATCATTGCAAGTTGGAAAGAGCTAGAGGTAAAGAAACACCATTTAGCACTATACTTCTCTAGTCATTTAATTTTGCAGCATGCAGACACACCCACCCCTATAATGGTTATTGTACTTGTCAAAAAGACATCAGGGAGGGATTATTTTATTACCTATTGAAACTAAACACAGATAAGTGGTTTTTAAAAATCATCTTGCCAAATATATTGATGCCACAGCTACATATTTCTAAATATATAGCCTGGAAGTATAGCTTTCACACTTCTAAGATCTTCTAATTTAAACATTTGATCTATTTCTTTGTTTTTTTTCTTGTTAATATAAGAGCCAATTCTTTATTCAGCCTCCAAACTGGGGCCCTTTGTTATCTTAATTGTTTCAGTTTATTCTGGAAATATGAAAGCTTCCTTTCTCTAATGATTCTTTTTTCTAGGTCAGCGTCCTTAAGACCACATTTTGTACTAACTTTACAACTACTTTATAGTGTAAAAAATAAGAAAAAGAAAAGTTGTTGATTTGCCTGGAATCTCCATTTTACCACCTTTTTCTTCTTTTGTTGAGGAAGCCTCCTGTATTTTAGAGTTCACAGTTTATTCCTATCTCCCATAATTGAGGCATTTTAATGCATTTTCCAATGTATTTATTCTCTGTATCCCAAAGTCATGTCAGCAGAGAAGTTCTGTTGGTAGCAATATGTAATCACTGTATATCTAGTAATAAACGGATTCATTGCATTTATAAGTGTGTGTTTTTACACTGATCTGTTTTTTTCTTTATCTCTCCTGTTTATGCAGACAGGCATGGTACATTGTGATACAGCAGTTGGAACACCTGATTATATATCACCTGAGGTTCTGAAATCACAAGGGGGTGATGGTTACTATGGGCGAGAATGTGATTGGTGGTCTGTAGGTGTTTTCCTTTTTGAGATGCTAGTGGGTAAGTAAATATTTTAACTTTTTTTCAAAACACTTCTTATAATACTTTATATCAGTCAAGAATTTGAGAATATAAGGAAATTAATTGCCTTTGTCGTAGGGAAGAATTGGATTTCTGGAAACTTTGAATTAGTAGTATCTGATAGGGCAGACTGTTAATTGGAAAATTAATAACAAGCCTGATGCTGGCATGGTGATTAAATGGAATAAGTAGAATGTAAAAAGAATTAAAAATATATCACCAGGAAATATTTCTCCAGTAGACATTTTTGAATTATTAAAATATTAGAGCAAGAAGCAAGTTTACAGTTTCAGTGGGCCTTCATTCTAAGATTTTCCTTCTTTTTTTTTTTTCTTTTTTTTCTGAGGCAGGGTCTCGCTCTGTTGCCCAGGCTGGAATGCAGTGGCATGAACACAGCTCACTACAACCTTGACCTCCTAGGCTCAAGTGATCATCCCATTTTGCCTCCCGAGTAGCTAGGATTACAGGCACATGCCACTAAACCCACTGATTTTTTTTCATTTTTTGTAGAGAGTGGTCTTATCATGTTGCCCAGGCTAGTTTCAAACTTCTGACCTCAAGTGTTCCACCTCAACCTCCCAAAGTGCTGAGATTTTAGGCATGAACCTCCACGCCTAGCCCTCTAAGATTTTCTTGATCAATCATATTTGTTATAGTGTTTCAATGTAAGACTTAATATTTGTCCCAATAATAGTAAAGTAAAAATCTCTTTAGTTTATGTGATTACATAATTGATTTCGTAAACAACTGTATTCCTTCCATTTACTACTTGCATATATATTTTGTTTGTAATTCTCGTGAAATAAATTATAAATATAATGTTTACCATTTGATTATCAAGATAAATATATTTTATAATAACATTGCAGTTTTAGAAAACTCAGAGACAAATTTAGTTATTTCTTCTTTTTTATGACCAAATCAAAACTTGAAAGGCTGAAGTATTTCAAAACTTTCTTTACATCATAGATTTCATTCCTAAGGTTTCCCATTTCTAAGTACTCGGGTCATAAAAATATTAATACCTTTGGGCTAAGGAAGCCAGCGACGTGGCATAGGGATGAGGGTTGAAAATGTAGTTAAATCCACTTTCCAAGGCAAGTATGTCAAGGCTAGTAACATAATATGGAATTAATTAGAGTTAAAATATACTTTTTAGAATTAGAGAATATGTTTTCTAAAAGGTGAGCCTAAAAGAAATGATAGTGTAAAGCCTGTATGATAAAAGACTATGGTTATTGCTAAAAAATCAGAAATTTTTGATAAATTGCAAGTTTAAATAATTACTGTTGAACTTTTTTGTGGCATAAATTGCTTTCTCTTGATGACTGTCTTGTATGTAGCATTGATCTTGTTATGCTTCGTTTCATGTCATAGTATGACCTACTCTATTTTGGGCCTTTCAAAGTGAGTCTCTTTGTACACATTATATGGTCTATGTAGCTGTCTATTCTCCCACCTCTGGCCTAGGTTGCGTCTTGTAATCTTTTGAAAATAGAATATATTCTCTTTTTGGCCTAGACACGCTTTCCTAGGGATTTACAAAATAAGGTACTTTAGAGTAAGTAATTTGGCTTATTCGATGAAGAGGCCAATTAAATTCTCACGACTGCGAGGCTGAGTGGTGCTAGCTCAGCTCTTCAGGAGCCTGAGTGAGGCAGGAGGATTACTTGACCCCAGGAGTTCAAGGCCAGCCTGGGAAACATATGAGATACTGTGTCTAAAAATAATAATAAAAGAGTAGAATTAAAATAAATACAAAATTTTTAACATAAAGTTAAAAAATAAAGTAAAAGTTAAAAAATAAATTAAAAAAATAAAAAATAAAATATTGAATTCAAAGCTGCCCTCTACCTTTCTTTGAACACAAACAAAAAATAACTACCTGAAGACATTTTTTGAAGTTTTGGATTGGCTGATTTAGGAAAGTCAGGTTTTCATTAAAGTTCCTTGTAGTGTAGGTGTACTCGCAGAGCCTGTAACACTTGTGGCTTTAGCTCAGTACTGGCCAGAATGGTGCCTTCAACATTTTCTATCTTTATACTTGCTTCAGTGCATCTATCACAGTCATTAGTAAGAACACTGCATGGGGAGACCATTTCTGCCCTCTTTCAACTCTAGCTACATGTCACTTTAAGCTAGTCACAGTCTGTCTCTTTGGGCCTGACTTCCTCTTATGTAAAATAATAGAGCTGGTTTAACTCTTGGAGCAGCCCTGTCTGGCCTATCATGATGTAAATGATTTAAATCTGTGCTGTCCAGTGTGGTAACCATTGGTTACATCATGACTTAAAATGTGGCTAGTATAACTAGGGAATTGTGTTTTTCATTTTATGTAATTCATTTTAACTTTAAATTGCCACCTGTAGCTAGTGGCAACTGTGGTGTATAGCGTAGCTCTACAGAGTGATTTCAAAATGCTGATCCAGCCCAAGCATTAAAGGACTCTGACTGATCTGACCCCATACAGGAAATCTTTCTCTTGCACTATTCAGTAAAACATTTCCTTTCTTACGTTAAAAAAAATCTCAACACATTCTGGAGTTATCATTGATTTTATTTTGCTTTTAAGGGATGAGGGGTCATTGGTGGTGTTACAATTTAAATACATTCTTTGTTTTAGAATATAACAATATGTCTGTTGTTTTGACTGGGACTCTGTGCCCATAGAATATTTGTTCTTCACTGCATGTGACAAATTTCAACTTAACATACTTAAATATTAGGTGAAAAGTGTTTCCTTTGCATTCTCTGTTACACTCAGTATCTTCTTTCTTGAAATTTAGGGGATACTCCATTTTATGCGGATTCACTTGTAGGAACATATAGCAAAATTATGGATCATAAGAATTCACTGTGTTTCCCTGAAGATGCAGAAATTTCCAAACATGCAAAGAATCTCATCTGTGCTTTCTTAACAGATAGGTAATGTACATTGAATTTGTTTGTAGAGAAGCCCTTTTATGTTAAATTTGTAGAAATAAAAGCATACCTAGCTTATTAACATATGAAATCAGTCTGCCTCTCATTACCCAAGTAGCATCTAATTCTGGGTTAGCCTTTTCCTTCTGCTAAGCTTGGTGTTGGGCTACCTCCTTGTTATGTGTGTACAGCCCTGTTGTAATCAAACTCTAACCTTAACCCTCATGTCTAAAAAGGAAAAAATAGAACTTGGTAAAACAATGGATTTGAAAGAAATAAAACTTTTGTATTGTTCACATTTTATCCTCTAAGCTGGTTAATCCATATTACTCTTATATAACTTTTGAGAGTATTTTGTGTAGATAAATACTCAGCAGGTTATAATCTTAAAAACTATTTGTGTTAGACTTGGGAGTACTTCCTTCCCAACCCTTTTTAATTTACATTTGAATATGAGCAAGACTATCCTGGAAATTCTATACTTTTAAAAACAAAATAGATGAACAAAGGTGAGAAAACCTGCCCCAAAAAGAGAAGCTAGAAAACTCTTTGATTTGTCTTCCTTGTTCACTCCATTCCATTTTTTTCTAATGTCCCATTTTATATTTGTGATGGGAGTCATCCCATCAAAGGACCAACATACAGAAGAGGGTGCTCACACCCTTGTTCAAACTTACACATCAGCTTTGTGATCTTGGGGAAATTATTTTTACTTTTTTGGGAAATAATTTTACTCATCCATAAAACAGTGGGCTCAAATTACATAACTAAGGGCATTTCTAGCTCTAATATGCTAAGATTCCTCGGCACATCTTGTTTATTAATTTGTTACAAGCATTACTGCAGTGACTATCCTCACACATTCATCTCTGTATACTTTTTATAGGATAAAATCTTAAAGGTGGAATTCTGGGATACACATTTTAAAATTAAGTGATGTTACAAAATTGATCCCCAGATGAGTTACATCAATATGTATTTCCATTAACAAAATTGTTTTCCTCTCGTCAAACTGAACATTATAAAATGTTTTTTCTTTTTTTCATCAAAGAGGATAATTATTTTTATTTGTCAATCATTTGTAGAATAAAACTTTAATACCTGTTAATTACATGGTTGATGAGCAGTCGGTGCTCATAAACTCAAAGTAAAACGGAAATGACAATTTATATATTAAGACCTGGAGATGAGGAGATGTTATCTTTGAAAAGAAGGAGAGATGCCTCTTTCTAGAGGATAGGGTGGAAGAAGAACACAGCCTGTATGTTTGATGTGGGCACTGAGCAGGATTGGTAGGGATGGTCATAATTTGTGCTGGATGATAAATTGTACAACAGGGTGCACCTGTTTTATGTTTATAAAAGGAGTGTTATGAAATATTTAAATTAGTAGTTATGGGGCAGGGGTGTGCAATCTAAGGAATGATTATAGGTGGAAAACTGATATTTTGAAAATAAGTTAATGCCATAAATATGGCTAGGAGCACTTCCCCTTAAGGTCTACAGTTTTCCTATTTATGATAAACATAGCTCCAGGGCCTTGTATAACACAGATGCTATTTCCATACACTCTTCATTGAAGACTCAGAAGTTCAAAGAATGAAATTCTTTGTAACACTTTTCATATATGCAGAATGATAACTTTAATATACATGTAGAGATGTAATTTACCAGAATAAATGTGGATAGCTTCAAACATAATATATGAATTCTTTTTAGGAAAGGGAGAGATTTTGAAAATAATATTTCTATTAGAGAAGTTTTGAATAACTCTTCTCTGCCAGAAGTTAGACCTATGTCTCTGTATATCCTGAAGTTATTGTCATTCAGTCGTGGCACATGCAGGTGAATTTTTTTACTTGATAGTCTTATGTACTTTCGTTTGATGCAAACTATAGACAGAAACATTTTATTTTTCACGACATTTATTATGCATTACAGTTTTTTAAATCTATCTAAAGAGATCACATACTGTAACATGGGATTGCTTATTTTTGAGAAACATTTAAGCTGAAGCTTTTAATACAAACATCTCGAATTTACTTGAGATCTTTATTTTGGTTAAACTATTGACGTAGAGGTAATCTTTTTATTTTACAATTTTTAAATAATACAATCTTTAACTGCATTATTTAGGGAGGTACGACTTGGGAGAAATGGGGTAGAAGAAATCAGACAACATCCTTTCTTTAAGAATGATCAGTGGCATTGGGATAACATAAGAGAAAGTAAGTCAATAAACCTAAATATTTTCATTCCATCACATTCTGAAACTCATAATTTGATTCCTTTTTTGAAATAACAAGCATGTTTGATAACACTTAATGCTAACTCATTTTCAAATTGAGAAATTTCATTTCAAATTTGTTCTGTGGCAGTATTTATAACAATATTCCTCAATATCTTTGCAAACTGTTAGCAGTATTTCTCAACACTTTTATAATAAACATTACACATTCCTTAATTTGCTAAGTTAAGCTTTGTAGATCTCAATAATTTTTAGAATCAAGGGAATATAATCCTTTAATTTAAATGTGTTTGATTTGACAAATCAACAATTATTTATGGAGACCATACTCTTTAAATATTGTGGTAAGCATAGTATCTTATTTTTACTATGTATATATGACATTGATTCATTTTAAGGGTAAGAAATATTTCTGTTTTGAGAACGTAGAAAATTGAGATCTCTAAATTCTTTTTTTTTTTTTTTTTTTTAAATTTATTTATTATTATTATACTGTAAGTTGTAGGGTACATGTGCATAACGTGCAGGTTTGTTACATATGTATACTTGTGCCTTGTTGGTGTGCTGCACCCATCAACTCGTCATTTACATCAGGTATAACTCCCAATGCAATCCCTCCCCCCGCCCCCCTCCCCATGATAAGCCCCGGTGTGTGATGTTCCCCTTCCCGAGTCCAAGTGATCTCATTGTTCAGTTCCCACCTATGAGTGAGAACATGCGGTGTTTGGTTTTCTGTTCTTGTGATAGTTTGCTAAGAATGATGGATTCCAGCTGCATCCATGTCCCTACAAAGGACACAAACTCATCCTTTTTTATGGCTGCATAGTATTCCATGGTGTATATATGCCACATTTTCTTAATCCAATCTGTCACTGATGGACATTTGGGTTGATTCCAAGTCTTTGCTATTGTGAATAGTGCTGCAATAAACATACGTGTGCATGTGTCTTTATAGCAGCATAATTTATAATCCTTTGGGTATATACCCAGTAATGGGATGGCTGGGTCATATGGTACATCTAGTTCTAGATCCTTGAGGAATCGCCATACTGTTTTCCATAATGGTTGAACTAGTTTACAATCCCACCAACAGTGTAAAAGTGTTCCTATTTCTCCACATCCTCTCCAGCACCTGTTGTTTCCTGACTTTTGAATGATCGCCATTCTAACTGGTGTGAGATGGTATCTCATTGTGGTTTTGATTTGCATTTCTCTGATGGCCAGTGATGATGAGCATTTTTTCATGTGTTTGTTGGCTGTATGAATGTCTTCTTTTGAGAAATGTCTATTCATATCCTTTGCCCACTTTTTGATGGGGTTGTTTGTTTTTTTCTTGTAAATTTGTTGGAGTTCTTTGTAGGTTCTGGATATTAGCCCTTTGTCAGATGAGTAGATTGCAAAAATTTTCTCCCATTCTGTAGGTTGCCTGTTCACTCTGATGGTAGTTTCTTTTGCTGTGCAGAAGCTCTTTAGTTTAATTAGATCCCATTTGTCAATTTTGGCTTTTGCTGCCGTTGCTTTTGGTGTTTTAGACATGAAGTCTTTGCCCATGCCTATGTCCTGAATGGTACTACCTAGATTTTCCTCTAGGATTTTTATGGTATTAGGTCTAACATTTAAGTCTCTAATCCATCTTGAATTAATTTTCGTATAAGGAGTAAGGAAAGGATCCAGTTTCAGCTTTCTACTTATGGCTAGCCAATTTTCCCAGCACCATTTATTAAATAGGGAATCCTTTCTCCATTTCTTGTTTCTCTCAGGTTTGTCAAAGATCAGATGGCTGTAGATGTGTGGTATTATTTCTGAGGACTCTGTTCTGTTCCATTGGTCTATATCTCTGTTTTGGTACCAGTACCATGCTGTTTTGGTTACTGTAGCCTTGTAGTATAGTTTGAAGTCAGGTAGCGTGATGCCTCCAGCTTTGTTCTTTTGACTTAGGATTGTCTTGGAGATGCGGGCTCTTTTTTGGTTCCATATGAACTTTAAAGCAGTTTTTTCCAATTCTGTGAAGAAACTCATTGGTAGCTTGATGGGGATGGCATTGAATCTATAAATTACCTTGGGCAGTATGGCCATTTTCACGATATTGATTCTTCCTATCCATGAGCATGGTATGTTCTTCCATTTGTTTGTGTCCTCTTTGATTTCACTGAGCAGTGGTTTGTAGTTCTCCTTGAAGAGGTCCTTTACATCCCTTGTAAGTTGGATTCCTAGGTATTTGATTCTCTTTGAAGCAATTGTGAATGGAAGTTCATTCATGATTTGGCTCTCTGTTTGTCTGTTACTAGTGTATAAGAATGCTTGTGATTTTTGCACATTAATTTTGTATCCTGAGACTTTGCTGAAGTTGCTTATCAGCTTAAGGAGATTTTGGGCTGAGACAATGGGGTTTTCTAAATATACAATCATGTCATCTGCAAAGAGGGACAATTTGACTTCTTCTTTTCCTAACTGAATACCCTTGATTTCTTTCTCTTGCCTGATTGCCCTAGCCAGAACTTCCAACACTATGTTGAATAGGAGTGGTGAGAGAGGGCATCCCTGTCTTGTGCCAGTTTTCAAAGGGAATTTTTCCAGTTTTTGCCCATTCAGTATGATATTGGCTGTGGGTTTGTCATAAATAGCTCTTATTATTTTGAGGTACGTTCCATCAATACCGAATTTATTGAGCGTTTTTAGCATGAAGGGCTGTTGAATTTTGTCAAAAGCCTTTTCTGCATCTATTGAAATAATCATGTGGTTCTTGTCTTTGGTTCTGTTTATATGCTGGATTATGTTTATTGATTTGCGAATGTTGAACCAGCCTTGCATCCCAGGGATGAAGCCCACTTGATCATGGTGGATAAGCTTTTTGATGTGTTGCTGAATCCGGTTTGCCAGTATTTTATTGAGGATTTTTGCATCGATGTTCATCAGGGATATTGGTCTAAAATTCTCTTTTTTTGTTGTATCTCTGCCAGGCTTTGGTATCAGGATGATGTTGGCCTCATAAAATGAGTTAGGGAGGATTCCCTCTTTTTCTATTGATTGGAATAGTTTCAGAAGGAATGGTACCAACTCCTCCTTGTACCTCTGGTAGAATTCAGCTGTGAATCCATCTGGTCCTGGACTTTTTTTGGTTGGTAGGCTATTAATTGTTGCCTCAATTTCAGAGCCTGCTATTGGTCTATTCAGGGATTCAACTTCTTCCTGATTTAGTCTTGGAAGAGTGTAAGTGTCCAGGAAATTATCCATTTCTTCTAGATTTTCCAGTTTATTTGCGTAGAGGTGTTTATAGTATTCTCTGATGGTAGTTTGTATTTCTGTGGGGTCGGTGGTGATATCCCCTTTTTCATTTTTAATTGCGTCGATTTGATTCTTCTCTCTTTTCTTCTTTATTAGTCTTGCTAGTGGTCTGTCAATTTTGTTGATCTTTTCAAAAAACCAACTCCTGGATTCATTGATTTTTTGGAGGGTTTTTTGTGTCTCTATCTCCTTCAGTTCTGCTCTGATCTTAGTTATTTCTAGCCTTCTGCTAGCTTTCAAATGTGTTTGCTCTTGCTTCTCTAGTTCTTTTAATTGCGATGTTAGAGTGTCAATTTTAGATCTTTCCTGCTTTCTCTTGTGGGCATTTAGTGCTATAAATTTCCCTCTACACACTGCTTTAAATGTGTCCCAGAGATTTTGGTATGTTGTATCTTTGTTCTCATTGGTTTCAAAGAACATCTTTATTTCTGCCTTCATTTCGTTATGTACCCAGTAGTCATTCAGGAGCAGGTTGTTCAGTTTCCATGTAGTTGAGCGGTTTTGATTGAGTTTCTTAGTCCTGAGTTCTAGTTTGATTGCACTGTGGTCTGAGAGACAGTTTGTTATAATTTCTGTTCTTGTACATTTGCTGAGGAGTGCTTTACTTCCAATTACGTGGTCAATTTTGGAATAAGTACGATGTGGTGCTGAGAAGAATGTATATTCTGTTGATTTGGGGTGGAGAGTTCTATAGATGTCTATTAGGTCTGCTTGCTGCAGAGATGAGTTCAATTCCTGGATATCCTTGTTAACTTTCTGTCTCGTTGATCTGTCTAATGTTGACAATGGAGTGTTGAAGTCTCCCATTATTATTGTATGGGAGTCTAAGTCTCTTTGTAAGTCTCTAAGGACTTGCTTTATGAATCTGGGTGCTCCTGTATTGGGTGCATATATATTTAGGATAGTTAGCTCTTCCTGTTGAATTGATCCCTTTACCATTATGTAATGGCCTTCTTTGTCTCTTTTGATCTTTGATGGTTTAAAGTCTGTTTTATCAGAGACTAGTATTGCAACCCCCGCTTTTTTTTGTTCTCCATTTGCTTGGTAAATCTTCCTCCATCCCTTTATTTTGAGCCTATGTATGTCTCTGCGTGTGAGATGGGTCTCCTGAATACAGCAGACTGATGGGTCTTGACTCTTTATCCAGTTTGCCAGTCTGTGTCTCTTAATTGGAGCATTTAGTCCATTTACATTTAAGGTTAAGATTGTTATGTGTGAACTTGATCCTGCCATTATGATATTAACTGGTTATTTTGCTCCTTAGTTGATGCAGTTTCTTCCTAGCCTCGATGGTCTTTACATTTTGGCATGTTTTTGAGATGGCTGGTACCGGTTGTTCCTTTCCATGTTGAGTGCTTCCTTCAGGGTCTCTTGTAAGGCAGGCCTAGTGGTGACAAAATCTCTAAGCATTTGCTTATCTGTAAAGGATTTTATTTCTCCTTCACTTATGAAACTTAGTTTGGCTGGATATGAAATTCTGGGTTTAAAATTCTTTTCTTTAAGAATGTTGAATATTGGCCCCCACTCTCTTCTGGCTTGGAGAGTTTCTGCCGAGAGATCTGCTGTGAGTCTGATGGGCTTCCCTTTGTGGGTAACCCGACCTTTCTCTCTGGCTGCCCTTAAGATTTTTTCCTTCATTTCAACTTTGGTGAATCTGGCAATTATGTGTCTTGGAGTTGCTCTTCTCGAGGAGTATCTTTGTGGCGTTCTCTGTATTTCCTGGATTTGAATGTTGGCCTGCCCTACTAGGTTGGGGAAGTTCTCCTGGATGATATCCTGAAGAGTGTTTTCCAACTTGGTTCCATTTTCCCCCTCACTTTCAGGCACCCCAATCAGACGTAGATTTGGTCTTTTTACATAATCCCATACTTCTTGCAGGCTTTGTTCATTTCTTTTTCTTCTTTTTTCTTTTGGTTTCTCTTCTCGCTTCATTTCATTCATTTGATCCTCAATCGCTGATACTCTTTCTTCCAGTTGATCGAGTCGGTTACTGAAGCTTGTGCATTTGTCACGTATTTCTCGTGTCATGGTTTTCATCTCTTTCATTTCGTTTATGACCTTCTCTGCATTAATTAGTCTAGCCGTCAATTCTTCCACTTTTTTTTCAAGATTTTTAGTTTCTTTGCGCTGGGTACGTAATTCCTCCTTTAGCTCTGAGAAATTTGATGGACTGAAGCCTTCTTCTCTCATCTCGTCAAAGTCATTCTCCGTCCAGCTTTGATCCGTTGCTGGTGATGAGCTGCGCTCCTTTGCCGGGGGAGATGCGCTCTTGTTTTTTGAATTTCCAGCTTTTCTGCCCTGCTTTTTCCCCATCTTTGTGGTTTTATCTGCCTCTGGTCTTTGATGATGGTGATGTACTGATGGGGTTTTGGTGTAGGTGTCCTTCCTGTTTGATAGTTTTCCTTCTAACAGTCAGGACCCTCAGCTGTAGGTCTGTTGGAGATTGCTTGAGGTCCACTCCAGACCCTGTTTGCCTGGGTAACAGCAGCAGAGGCTGCAGAAGATAGAATATTTCTGAACAGCAAGTGTACCTGTCTGATTCTTGCTTTGGAAGCTTCCTCTCAGGGGTGTACTCCACCCTGTGAGGTGTGGGGTGTCAGACTGCCCCTAGTGGGGGATGTCTCCCAGTTAGGCTACTCAGGGGTCAGGGACCCGCTTGAGCAGGGAGTCTGTCCCTTCTCAGATCTCAACCTCCGTGTTGGGAGATCCACTGCTCTCTTCAAAGCTGTCAGACAGAGTCATTTGCGTCTGCAGAGGTGTCTGCTGCTTTGTTATTGTTTTCTGTGCCCTGCCCCCAGAGGTGGAGTCTACAGAGACAGGCAGGTTTCCTTGAGCTGCTGTGAGCTCCACCCAGTTCGAGCTTCCCAGCAGCTTTGTTTACCTACTTAAGCCTCAGCAATGGCGGGCGCCCCTCCCCCAGCCTCGCTGCTGCCTTGCCGGTAGATCACAGACTGCTGTAATAGCAATGAGGGAGGCTCCGTGGGTGTGGGACCCTCCCGGCCAGGTGTGGGATATGATCTCCTGGTGTGCCTGTTTGCTCAAAGCGCAGTATTGGGGTGGGAGTTACCCGATTCTCCAGGTGTTGTGTGTCTCAGTTCCCCTGGCTAGGAAAAGGGATTCCCTTCCCCCTTGCGCTTCTCAGGTGAGGCAATGCCTCCCCCTGCTTCAGCTCTCGCTGGTCGGGCTGCAGCAGCTGACCAGTACCGATCGTCCGGCACTCCCCAGTGAGATGAACCCAGTACCTCAGTTGAAAATGCCGAAATCACCGGTCTTCTGTGTCGCTGGCGCTGGGAGTTGAAGACTGGAGCTGCTCCTATTCGGCCATCTTGCTCCGCCCCACCGAGATCTCTAAATTCTGTGCAAATTATTGCTGCTTGTAATTTTTAACAACTAGAATAATATGTTGCTTTCCTTGTTTAATGGATTAATCTGTATTTAAAACTGATCTAATATAGCATTAAATTACAAAATTTTAATTCTGTGAATCGACAAAATGGAAAATGCACTGCTATAAATTTATATAGTGTTATTAAATAATAAATAGTATATCATAATAAAATAGGATGGTTTATATATTTTGATTGTGAATGAAATAATTTATTTCTTTTCTTTTAATAGCGGCAGCTCCTGTAGTACCTGAACTCAGCAGTGACATAGACAGCAGCAATTTCGATGACATTGAAGATGACAAAGGAGATGTAGAAACCTTCCCAATTCCTAAAGCTTTTGTTGGAAATCAGCTGCCTTTCATAGGATTTACCTACTATAGAGAAAATTTGTATGTAGTTTATTATTTATTAATATTTACTGTTTTTAGAATCTTGCTATAAGATGATGTCTTATTTTGAGACTGAATTACAGAAGATAAAGTGCTAATTTGTTTTTTCCAAAAGAACTATCATCAGAAGAATTCTTAATTTTATTTTATTATTTCTGAATGTTATATGTTATTCTTTTATAAGTTATTGCAAGACACCATTTTACATTCTTTTGGGGATATAGAGTAAAAGCAGATACCTATTTTTGAAGAAGCTTGTCATCTCATGAAGGATATAAGAGAATTATATAGTCATAAAGAAGGGTAAAATGTGACAGTTGCCTTAAGAAAGATGCTAAGAGAATCTGGGATGGTTCAGAAGAAAAACAGAAATCATCTCTTTTGGTTGGGAGTAGGGAGAAGTCAGGTCAGATCTCTGGGAAGAGGCAGCATTTTAGCCAAGTCTAACAAGAAGAAGTTTTGAGTGGCTGAAATATGGGGAGATTAGGGGACAGTTGTAAGGTGTTGAATAGTGGAAGCAAATGTTGGGAATGTGAGCACACATTGGGAACAGAGCACTCACATTGAGTCCGGTAGCACTCAAACATAGAGCAGGTGCTACTATATCATGACTGTTTAGAGGACTCGATGAGACTACGTGGTTTTCTTGCCTGTAATCTCTGCATCTGGCAGAGAGTCTGACACAAGATCATTCAATAAATATTGGTTAACTGGAGTGAGTATTGGATGTAAGATTAGAAAATATGTTGAGGCTGGGTGTGGTGATTCACACATGTAATCCTAGCACTTTGGGAGGCTGAGGTGGGAGGATAGTTGAGCCCAGGAGTTCTAGACCAGCCTAGGCAACAAAGTGGAACCCTGTCTTTAAAAAAGAAATAAAAACACTTGGGTACGGTGGCTCATGCCTGTAATCCCAGCACTTTGGAAGCTGAGGCAGGCAGATCACATGAGGTCAGGAGTTTGAGACCAGCCTGACCAACATGGAGAAACCCTGTCTCTACTAAAAAATACAAACTTAGCTGGGCATGGTGGCACATGCCTGTAATCTCAGCTACTCTGGAGGTTGAGGCAGGAGAATCGCTTGAACCCAGGAGGTGGAGGTTGTGGTTGAGCTGAGATTGTGCCATTGCACGCCAGCCTCGGCAACAAGAGTGAAACTCCATCTCAACAAAAGAAAAGAGAAAGCCAGACATGGTGATTTGTGCCTATAATCCCAGATACTTGGAGGCTGAGATGAGAGGATCACTTGAGCCCAGGAGTTTAAGGTTGGAATGAGCTGTTCCAGCCTGGGCGACAGAGTGAGACCATGTCTTTAAAAAAAAAAAAAGGCCGGGCGTGGTGGCTCAAGCCTGTAATCCCAGCACTTTGGGAGGCCGAGGCGGGCGGATCACGAGGTCAGGAGCTCGAGACCATCCTGGCTAACATGGTGAAACCCCGTCTCTACTAAAAATACAAAAAAATTAGCCGGGCATGGTGGTGCATGCCTGTAGTCCTAGCTACTCAGGAGGCTGAGGCAGGAGAATGGCTGGAGCCTGGGAGGCGGAGCTTGCAGTGAGCCGAGATTGCGCCATTGCACTCCAGCCTGGGTGACAGAGCGAGACTCCGTCTCAAAAAAAAAAAAAAAAAAGAATGAGTTTTGGGGAAGAATAATCAGCAGATGATTGTTGTGTGCTCTGCTAAGGGGCTTTTGACCGCCTGGCATTGGGAAGCCACTGAATATTTGAGAAACATATTTTTGACAAACTTGTAGTATATCCGTGTGTGTAGTATGTAATGATCAGAATAACCAACCATTGCAATTTGCCCAGGACTGAGGGTTTTCCTAGGATGTGGCATGGCACTTTCATGCCAAAACCAGGAAAAATCCAGGCAAACCAGGATGAGTTGGTCACCCTAAAAACTATTGTCATGCTGACCAAAATGAGGGTATCAGTGCCAGGAAAAACACAAGCATGGTGTAGGCAGTAGGGAAGAACCCAGTTGAGAGAAATTGATAGTAAAATAGAAGTGATGATTTATATATTTAAGACCTGGAGATAAAGACATGTTATCCTTAAAAAGGAGAGAGGTCTTTTTCGAGAAGGTGGTGTAGAAGAATTAAATAGTTATAGAAACTGTAACTATTACAGGCGGCTCATGCCTGTAATCCCAGCACTTTGGGAGGCTGAGGTGAGCGGATCACTTGAGGCCAGGAGTTCAAGACCAGCCTGGGCAGTACAGCAAGACTCTTTCTCCGCAAAAAATTTAAAAATTAGCCAGGTGTAGTGGCATGCGCCTGTACTCCTAGCTACTTGGGATGCTGACGCAGGAGGATTACTTGAGCCTAGGAGTTCGAGGCTGTAGGGGGCTATTATTGTACCATGTATTCCAGCCTGGGTGACAGATTGAAACAAGAAAGAAAAGTGAGATAGTAAGATGAAGAGGTGGGAAGTATAGTTTCATTTAGTGAGTCTGGTGCAAACAAAATTAAAGACTAGTTATCCCATAAGAGGGAAAGGCAAGAAAAGTTTAGCATTTGATTGATTGATTGAGTGAGTAAGATGGAGTGAGTGAGATGGAGTCTCACTTCGTCACCCAGGCTGGAGTGCAGTAGTGCGATCTTGGCTTATTGCAACCTCCACCTCCCAGGTTCCAGTGATTATCATGCCTCAGCCTCCCGAGTAGCTGGTACTACAGCTGTCCGCCACCATGCGTGGCTAATTTTTGTATTTTTTTTGTATTTTTTTATTTTTTATTTTTAGTAGAGATAAAGTTTCACCATGTTTGTCACACTGGTCTCGAACTCCTGACCTCAGATGATCTGCCCGCCTTGACCTCCCAAAGTGCTGGGATTACAGGTGTGAGCCACAATGCCTGGCCCTAGTATTTTAAATTATTGGAAATGATACAGATGTCTTGAGGGAAAAATATGGCTTCATTTATAAATAATGTGTTGAAGTGAAAAGAGAGAAATCTGTGTTTGACATTTAAGTCTGAGAATAACTTGAATAAAATAGCACATGGATTAAGATGAAATGTAAAATAATTTATTTTCTCCCCCCTTCCATATAGATTATTAAGTGACTCTCCATCTTGTAGAGAAAATGATTCAATACAATCAAGGAAAAATGAAGTATGTATAAATTTTTACTCCTGTAGTTATTTTAGTTGCATGTTTAAATATTTTAGTAATACCCATGTTTTTAAAAAGCTAATTTGATGCTTCTTTTAAAATCATGAGATGGCATTCCTTGTGTAATACAGTTTAACATAGCATTGCAATGATTGATTTATGCGAATAGTGTCATTATTCAAGACATGGTGGCTAGTACAAAGATGACTTTTACATGGCTTTAGTCTTAGTTGAGTGCCAAAAGTGATAGAATAAGTTTGTAAACAACTATAATAACATTTAGAAAATTGACTTCTATAATCTATAAATGAATGCAAAGCTAAATCATACATGTATATACACATACACATAAATGATGATGCTAAACATTTTTTCTTCAAACTTATGAAAACTAAAGCATTAGGTTGGATAATTTTGTTATGGTTTGTGTTTTAGGAATTTTACAGAATATAACCAGCATTTTAATATTCTAATGTGTTTTCTGTTTTGTTTTAAATAGGAAAGTCAAGAGGTATGTTGATGTTGTCAGATATATTGAAAAACTGAGAAAAACTCATCACTCTCGCAATGTTTAAATATAGTCATATCCTACCTAGCATTTTGGAGTACTACATTACCCAAGAGAGAAGTTCACAACCTTTTTTCTACCAAGTATCTCTTTTATTATTGTTCTGTGGATCTGTTTAAAATATATATTATGTAATTTTGTTTTTGTTTATCAAGGGCATATAACTGGCAGCAAGAATTTCTGAATAGCATGTAATAACTGGTATGCTCAAATTATTGTAATGCAGTAGTAGCCAAAAGCAATTAAACTTGACTAGTTCGTTAGCCTGTATATTTTTATTAAGGGAAAAATAGAATTTTGCTTAAGATAGATGCAGTGTTTAAAACCATGGAGAACCTGATCACTAGAAGGAATATTGGAAAGAACATCGCCATGGGAGTCTAATAGAACTACATTGATTTTTGGCACTGCCACTTATTAGCTATGCTATCTTGGCCTGGTTATTTACCTTTTTTGAATTTCATTTTCTTTATCAGATAGATACAATGCTACCATCTTTGTAGGATTGTTGTTAATATTAACAAGACAATATTTGTAAAGTACGTGATATTTTACCAAAGGCACCACAGGAGCTCAAAATGTTAAATCCTTTAAAAAGTAAATAATGTTCCAGAAATGGATTATTTAATAGTTTCGGTAATTTTAGCTTGTTTAAAGACTTACATGGCTAGGAAACACTGCTGAGGAGATGGCTTGTAATTAATTAGCTATCATTTATTCGAAAGTTATTGATTACTCCACAGTAATATTACCAGCATTACGTAGGAAGATATAAAAGAAGAGCTTATATTCTTATTTTCCACAGTAATATATTTTTGAGCATATTCAGTTGAATACTCTATTTGTTTTAGATGTGTTCATTTTTATCTCACTAGCACAAATAATGACAATATTTTCAAGCAAATAATTCATAGAAAAGCAGCAGAAGATATCAGAGGTGGTATTCTTTATAATGAATTTGAAACTTTCTGTCATAGAACAATTCTGCCAAAGTTAGAGCTTCTTATGCATGGTTACCTAAGTGTGTTCATACATACATGTGTAAAGCAAGAGATGGGAAATTTTTTCCTTTATCATATATAAGTCACCTTAAGAAGATACAAATACTGTACCATTATATAGGACATTATGTTTAGTGGAAGACAAAATAAGTTTATCATTTTCTTTAAGCCTCCTATCTTTAAATATGACCAAAATACGTAATTACAGTTTCTTGTTTTTTGACAGATTCAGAAAAAACTGTATACATTAGAAGAACATCTTAGCAGTGAGATACAAGCCAAAGAGGAACTGGAACAGAAGTGCAAGTATGTTTTGTAGATAATTATTACTTTATAAAATTTAAGTTTAAACATTTACTGAAAAAAGGAGAGCAGCCAAGGTGGGTGGATCACGAGGTCAGTTCAAGACCAGCCTGGCCAAGATGGTGAAATCCCGTCTCTACTAAAAATACAAAAATTAGCTGGGCGTGGTGGCGGGCCCCTGTAATCCCAGCTACTTGGGAGGCCAAGGCAGAGAATTGCTTGAACCCGGGAGGCAGAGGTTGCAGTGAGCCGAGATCATGCCACTGCACTCCAGCCTGGATGACAAAGCGAGACTCCATCTCAAAAAAGAAGAAAGAAATGGAGAGCTACGGCCTGGCGCAGTGGCTAATGCCTGTAATCCCAACACTTTGGGAAGGCAAGGGAGCTACTTGGGAGGCTGAGGCAGGGCAGTCGCTTGAACGTGAGAGGTGGAGGTTGCAGTGAGCTGAGATCGCACCACTGCACTCCAGCTGGGGCGACAGCATGAGACTCCGTCTCAAAAAAAAAAGAAAGAAATGGAGAGCTCAGGCCGGGCACAGTGGCTCACACCTGTAGTCCCAACACTTTGGGAGGCCAAGGTAGTTACTTGGGAGGCTGAGGCAGGACAGGCACTTGAACCCGGGAGGCAGAGATTGTAGTGAGCCGAGATTGCGCCACTGCATTCTAGCCTGGGTGACAGAGCAAGACTTCCTCTCAAAAAAAAAAAAAAAAAGGAGAGCTACATAGTAATTATATAATTACTTTTAAATTTATAGACTATGTTTTATTGTAAATTAGAAGTTATTTACTGTTTCATTTTGAAATTCTTTAGATCTGTTAATACTCGCCTAGAAAAAACAGCAAAGGAGCTAGAAGAGGAGGTAATGTTGCCCCACTTTTTTATTAACATTTTCGTTAGTAAACATCTTTGATGTCTGGACTTACCTAAGGAGGTCTCTTAGTACCATAGTAATACATGCCTTGAAACCCACCTTGTAGTATTGGTGGATAGAACTAAATTATAGGGAAATCATGTTATAAATAGGGTTCATTCTGTTATGTGTTTGCAAACTTGAGTTAATTTAGTATGTATAGATATTTCAAGGGAAAAAATGCTATTCATAACATTTTAGGCCAAAGTATTAAATAATAATAGTTCAGTAGTCATGGAAAGTTACATGAAGTTTGAATAGTAAACAAAATATTTATGGTCTTTATGATTTAAGAGTGGTGTGCTAGTTTACAATCATGGAAAGCATTATTACAGTTTTAACAAAAAAGTGATAGCCTTTTTGAGATCTTTTTTATCTGTTTGGAATAACAAGTATTTTTTGTTTTTATTTTATTTTTATACATACTTTTTCGATAATAACTTTAAGCATTATTTCAGATTACCTTAAGGAAAAGTGTGGAATCAGCATTAAGACAGTTAGAAAGAGAAAAGGCGCTTCTTCAGCACAAAAATGCAGAATATCAGAGGAAAGCTGATCATGAAGCAGACAAGAAACGAAATTTGGAAAATGATGGTTTGTATTGTAGAATATTAATTATCAAGGAAAATATTAAGTGTGTGTATGTGTGTTATGTTAAGCTTGCCACTGAAATGCTTTTTATCGTAGTTAACAGCTTAAAAGATCAACTTGAAGATTTGAAAAAAAGAAATCAAAACTCTCAAATATCCACTGAGAAAGTGAATCAACTTCAGAGACAAGTAGGTGGATCTCAATTTGTAGTAAAGATATTGGGTTTTATTTATAACCATGCAGTAACATTAGTTTTAATTTAAGTGTTGCAAAAGGCCTTTACCTCTAATTTTAGAAATCATTTGGAAAATATTTTTAGGTTTTTGTTTATTTTAAATAGTTTCTAATAGGGGAATAGATTGACTTATTTTCATTACATACATCTGTGTTTGTTTGTTGTTGTTTGGTTTTGAATGGAATAACAGCTGGACGAAACCAATGCTTTACTGCGAACAGAATCTGATACTGCAGCCCGGTTAAGGAAAACCCAGGCAGAAAGTTCAAAACAGATTCAGCAGCTAGAATCTAACAATAGAGATCTACAAGATAAAAACTGCCTGCTGGAGACTGCCAAGTTAAAACTTGAAAAGGAATTTATCAATCTTCAGTCAGCACTAGAATCTGAAAGGAGGGATCGAACCCATGGATCAGAGATAATTAATGATTTACAAGGTATTGAAGTCGTGGTTGCACTTGAATTAATTCTGATGATTCTTATTTTTAAAATAACTTTAGATGATGGATAGTGTGCTGGAGTAGGACATTTCTGAGTATACTACTCTTATGTAAAGTTAGAATATTAGAAATACATTGACACAAAATTTTATGAACAAAAGATTTAATTTCAAATAGTATGATTTTTAAGTATTAAACTCTTCAGGTAGTAGATTGGATTCCACTTGAATTAACTGTAAAGCACAACACCAACAAGTATAAAACTCCTGCTCGCAAATAACAGCTCCAAAATAGAAGGTGGCTTGCAAACTTTTTATTCTTAATTGAATGTATATACTTTGTGTGTTTAATGTTTTTAAAAACGTTGAAATTTTTAGGTAGAATATCTGGCCTAGAAGAAGATTTAAAGAACGGCAAAATCTTAATAGCGAAAGTAGAACTGGAGAAGAGACAACTGCAGGAGAGATTTACTGATTTGGAAAAGGTAAAACATGATTTGTATTTTTGCATAAGAAAATTGACTGTAGACTTTCAGGCTAGAAAAGTTATTCTAAACTAAGGGAGGTCACTAACTGTAGTATTTCCACATGCTCATGGATTCCTTTCCATTTGGACTTGATATGTAGATAAGAGATGTATCTGCAGGCTTACCATAATGCTATACAAGCAGCCCTCAGCATGCTGGCTGCTCACAAAGGAAGGGGACCTATCCTGGAGTGTAGATAATGAGGATCTCTGTAGGAACTCAAGGAAAACTCAAATTTTGACTCATAACATGCCTTAAAAATGATATATATAAAGTCACCGTGACTTTTGGCATTTAAAAGTTTTTCCTTTAAAATACTCTTAAGAAAGGGATGATTTCTAGAGTCTATGCAGTTAGTGTTTTATTTTCCTTTCACTTATTTATTTACTCAACTAAATACTCAGTGTGTTATATGTGGTAGAAATATCAGGATGCAGTTCTTGCCTTGAATAATGTCACAGTTGAATAGGTAAGTTTAAAAGTAATAATAAAGCACAAAGATAATTCTAATGCAGTATGAGAAACAGAATGATAAGACTTATGGACAGGGCATATGTATTGGGCATATGGGATGCATCCCTAACCTGACAGCAGGAAAGGTTGATAAGGGCAAAGGCACAGTCCAAGTTAGGAAGAACAGCATGAGCAAAGACATAGAGGATGGAAAATAAAAAAGGCATTGTTTGTTTATTTACATAAAAGCTGTTCAATATTTCTGGAGTATAGAGTGGGGGGTCAGCAAACTTTAATTGTTTAAAGTCAAGATAGTAAATATTTTAGCTTTTGTGGGTTATATGGTCTCTTGCAACTGTTCAGCCCTGCTGTGATTCATAAAGGAATGGCTGTGGCTATGTTCCAGTGAAACTTAAAAAAGAAAAAGACATCAGGTTAGATTGGCCTGAAGATCACAATGTGGTTGTTATGTAAGGACATGAGGAATTCAGTGGTCAGAGTGAGGCTACAGAGCTCCGCATGAGGTAGGTCGTGCAAGATAGCAAATACTCTATTAAGAAATTTTGAATATAGTAATGGGCTAGCCACTTAAGGGCTTTAAATTGGATGATCTTATTAGAGGTACATTAAAGATAGATCACTGTGTACTGTGTGGAGAAAAGATTTGAGGAGAACAAGACTAGAGGCAGAGAGACCAGTCAGTAGACTTTTTCAGTAATGCAGATAAGGAATAATGGGAGACTTCGTGTAGCCATTAAAAGGTTGGAAAAATTGAAAGACTCAGAAATATTTGGAAGAGGAATATTTGGCAGCACTTAGTAGTTGATTAGATATGGCACATGAATAGCAGTCAAAGATGAGTCTCAGATTTGTAGGTTGTGACCAGATATATAGTGATGCTATTAATAAAGAATAAAGGAAAAATGGCTCATTTAGAAGAGACAGTGATAAACCCACTTTAGTCCTCTTAAGTTTGAGGGTACCTATGGGAAAGCCAAATTAGAATGTCTGCACTGCAGTAGGCTATAGTAGTAGAAGTTAGAAATATTTGAGTCATTGGTATGTTAGTAGCTGAAATCGTGTGAGTGAAATAGCCCATCTGGGAAGAGACTGTGCTGTGTAAAGTAGTGATTTTCTTTTTATTTTTTTCTTTTTATTTTTTTAGGACAGAGTAGATAACTCTGTTGGTGGATTATGTGGTTTGAGAAATCATTTTTTGTATGAAAGGTTTTATTTGGAAAAAACCCTTTATCATATTCATGATATGAACTATAGAAATAAAAGAATTAGAAAACCTTTGGGGAATATATAGAAAATAGGGGGAGCATTGAGGCTTAGATCACCAACATTTAAGGGACAGCTGGGAAAGCCTCAGAAGCAACAGGAAGGTTGCAAGCAGAATGGAGAGAACCAACTAAGTACAAGGTCGGCAATGCCAAGGGATGATTTTAAGGGTGGCAGTGAGTTCAGATGAGATAAGATTGAAAAAGGTCTTTAGAATTTGATATTGAGAATAGCATTGGTCTTTTTGTTGAGATTAAGTGATCTTGATACAGATCTTGGAACAGCAGAGTGGTGGTGTAGACTGTTGGGTGCAGTGGGAAGTAGAGAAGTAGAGTATATAGATTATTATTCTAAGAGGTTTGAGTGAAGATGGGAGGGAAAATACTGAACATTCGTATTAAGCCTGTTAAAAAATGATTTAAGGTTGAGCACCGTGGCCCACACCTATAATCTCAGCACTGTGGGAGGCTGAGTCGGGAGGATCACTTGAGCCCAGGAGTTCAAGATCAGTGTAGGATAGGCAGTGTTTAGTGAGACCTTGTCTCTACATTAAAAAATAAAATAAAATAGCCAGGAGTGGTGACAAACGTCTATAGTCCCAGCTACTTTGGAGGCTGAGGTAGGAGGATCGATTGAGCCTGGGGAGGTTGCACTTGGAATGAGCCATCATCAAACCACTGCCCTTCAGCCTGGGTAACAGAGCAAGACTCTGTCTCAAAAAAAAAAAAAAAAAAAATAGAAATCTTTTGAAGTTGTGAGCTAGTCTCTTTTTTGTTGATAGCTGCATTTTAAATATTTAACAGGAAAAAAGCAACATGGAAATAGATATGACATACCAACTAAAAGTTATACAGCAGAGCCTAGAACAAGAAGAAGCTGAACATAAGGCCACAAAGGCACGACTAGCAGATAAAAATAAGATCTATGAGTCCATCGAAGAAGCCAAATCAGAAGCCATGAAAGGTATGCATTTTTAAAGAAGGTTTTCCAGCAGCATCTTCCTAAGAATTGATTCTGTGTTCAGCTTTTTGGTTTTGAAACATATTTGTTTATATTTTGTTGTCAAATATTGGGAATTGGAGGGGAAAAAGCTATTAGGGAAGCTTTACATAGATATTATATTATTTTTCCTTTGTATCATTACAGTAATCATTTCTAAGATAGTAAGACCCAAACACAAAATTACATGATCAAAAATAATATTTTAGATCAGAGATTTTTAGATCAGAGATAAATTAATATTTCTCAATATTATATACCTGGCAATATCTGTACCACTCTGTATATCAGTAGTAAGAAGGTATGTCTGAACTTCACATGCTGTATACCTGTTACTATTGATACAGGTAATTCTTACAAGAGTTTTGTATTATGAAATTCTTGCCAGTTTATGCAAGGTAAGGATTTAAAAATAGTAGCTGGTCTAACTAGAATATAAGTTCACTGAGTATTTTGATCTCTAATGTGATGAAGATACTAGTCAGATTTGGTCAAAGCCATATAATACTAATAGATAACAAAGTTAACCTTCCCATAAACTAGCCTTTATCCTGGAATTGTCTTAGGATAATTTTTTCTTTTTTTTCTTTTTTTTTTTTGAGACGGAGTCTCGCGCTGTCGTCCAGGCTGGAGTGCAGTGGCGCGATCTCGGCTCATTGCAAGCTCCGCCTCCCGGGTTCACGCCATTCTCCTGCCTCAGCCTCCTGAGTAGCTGGGACTACAGGCGCCCGCCACCGTGCCCGGCTAATTTTTTGTATTTTTAGTAGAGACGGGGTTTCACCGTGGTCTCGATCTCCTGACCTTGTGATCCGCCCGCCTCGGCCTCCCAAAGTGCTGGGATTACAGGCGTGAGCCACCGCGCCCGGCCGGATAATTTTTTCTTTTCCAAACTGACTGTTTATAATGACTCTGAAATTCCAAAGAAAATCAGTACTTTAAGCTATTCTTGTGAAAGGCTTAAAACTCTTGAACAGAAATTTATTTTCATACTGAAGCATAACATTTATGAGTAAATCACTTAGAAAAAAATAGCCTTTTTATTATTGCATGTAATTAAAATGGTAGATTTTCTTAGTAAAAATCAGTGTAGTTTAAGGCACTAAATCAGGATGATAAGAAAGAAATGAGTACTTTATTTAGAAAAATCTAATTGTAAGGGAGAAAGTTTCCTTGTCTGTGGCCTAGAAGACAGAGTTTAATTATTTTCATTGAGGTATAATTTACATGCAATAATAAAATGTAAACATTTTTTATGTTTTGTGATATGCTCACATAACTACTGCTCAAAACAAGATAAAGAATATATCAGGCTAGGCATGGTGGCTCACATCTGTAATCCTAGCACTTTGGGAGGCCAGGATGGGAGGATCTCTTGAGCCCAGGAGTTCGAGACCAGCCTGGCTAGCATAGCAAGACCCTATCTCTACAAGAAATAGAAAAATTAACTGGATGTAGTCGCGTGTGCCTATAGTCCCAGCTACTTGGGGGACTGATGTGGGAACATTGCTTGAGCCCAGGAGTTCAAGGCTGCAGTGAGCCATGGTTGCATCACTGCACTCCAGCCTCAGTAACAGAGCAAGACCCCATCTCAAAAAAAAAAAAAAAAAAAGAGTAGTTTCATTATTGCAGTAATGCCTCTTTCTATTCTACATTATGCCTACGTTATGGTGATTTTTTTTTTTAATGAGGACATTTGTTTAGTGGTTATTCTCTGAACTGATAAAAACGAGCCAATTCAGTATTAACTACCATTTTTTTCAAACTGTTAAAACGCTAATGTAAGATACATGATGACTTCCATATTTTACACATGAGTACACAAAACTGTTAAATATTATAAATGGTATTCAAATGTGAGGCTAAAGTCTTTGGTCCTCCTGTTGCATGTCATTGGCTCCTTGGATTAAGAACATGGCTTACCAAATAATTACTGGCTATGTGACCTTGTCTAGTTATTTAAACTTTCTGTGCCTTGTTTCCTGTAAAGGGAAAATTATAGTATTGTTACCTTGTTGTGAAAATCAAGTGCAGTAAACCATGTAAAGTGTTTAGAAATGCTAACTATTATTAGTACTACATGGGGAATGTTTCATTTTTCTGCACTTTTGAAGACCATTCATTAAACACTAAATATTCATAGGTTTGTTATCTAATATAACTTTATAATAGATGATAATTAGATGTTGAGCATTAGTTACGAAAAAGCAGAAGAGCCTTAATTGAATGTGAACTGAAGTACTAACCAGTATATCAAGATAATACTCTAACTGTGATGACTTACATTTAACACTGAAATCACTTGGCACTTTGCCTTCTGATAAGTAAAATAGATTAAAAGTTTATTGTAAGTAATTTAGAAAATACAGGAAAGTATAAAAAGAAAAAAGCAAAGATTACTCATAATCCTATGAGTAGGATACTATTTTGTAAATTTTCTCTGTTTTCTGTACCATTTTGCTTTTTAAAAGAGCAAAGAAACATTGTGAGCGTTTCCTTAGGTCATTAAAAATTCTGCGTAAATAATAAGCACTTACCAAGTGCTTGCCATATGCCAGGCAGCATTTAAGTGGTACACATGTATTAAATCTTCACAACCTCCCTAGGAAGGTAGGTGCTGTTATCCCTATTCTAGAGATAAGGAAACAGCGATGCAGAGAGGTGAATCACTTGCCCAGTCCAACAGTGTTAGACCCAGGGTTTAAGCTCAGAAAATTTGGTTCCAGAGTCCTGCCCTTTACCACCTCCGTAAAACATAATTTTCAACATCTGCGTGATAATGTGTTAATATGGAAAGTCCTATGGAGATCATGGAATCTACCTGAATTGTTTTAAGGTAAATATAGTAACACTGAGAGACACAGAATAGCAGTAAAATACAAGAAACCTTTAAAGATGTAAGCATCTTGTAGAATATAAATAAAGGCAGAACTATCTTACTTCCATTAGAATAGATGTAATGTTGCAGAGTGTGATACATTTTTATGCTCTGTGAATGAAACTCCTAATTTTCAAGTATGAAATTCTTGACATTTCAAATATATTGAGAGTAGTAGTGAAAATATTAAATTGAAAATTAAGGCCAGGCGCAGTGGTTCACGCCTGTAATTCCAACACTTTGGGTGGCGAGGTGGGTGGATTGCATGACGTCAGGAGTTTGAGACCAGCCTGGCCAACATGGGGGAACCCTGTCTCTACTAAAAATACAAAACTTAGCCAGGTGTGGTGGTGCACGCCTGTAAACCCGAGTTATGTTTGGAGACTGAGGCACGAGAATTGCTTGAATCCAGGAGGTTATGAAGAACTGAGTTTGTGTCACTGCACTCCGGCCTGGGCAACAGAGTGAGACTCTGTCTCAAAAAAAAAAAAAGAGAAAAAAAGAAAATTAATAGAGTATAAGACAGCATCATTTATTATAATTTTCGTTAGTATGGTGTCATATATTTAATGTGCTTTTATTTTTAAATTTATTAAAATATTAAATTGAAAATCAATACAAATATAAGGCAGCATCATTGTAATTTTTATTAGCACTGTCATATATTTGAAATGCTTCTTTTATATGTAAATTTATGATTATGTCCATTTTTATTATACTAGAAATGGAGAAGAAGCTCTTGGAGGAAAGAACTTTAAAACAGAAAGTGGAGAACCTATTGCTAGAAGCTGAGAAAAGATGTTCTATATTAGACTGTGACCTCAAACAGTCACAGCAGAAAATAAATGAGCTCCTTAAACAGAAAGATGTGCTGAATGAGGATGTAAGTATTAGTGTACTAATGAATTAATAAGTTTATTCGTGAAGGTCTAGTGATGGTTTCATAATTTTAAAGTTTTTCTTATAATAGTCTACAACTTGTTGGTTTAACTAAATTTTGATGCTGTACTAAAGGAATCATAATTTAAACATTTTTAAAGTTATATTTACCTGATTATATTTTATTTTAAAAATGCAATTATAATATTATTAGAAATACAAAAAAAATTTTGGTATGAAATGAATTAGCTACCTAAGGGTAAAAAAATCTGTTTTACATCACCATATTTTATACCAACTTCATTGATTAAAAAAATAGAAATAATTTACTTATATACCAAGTACACAATTTATTTCTTAGGTTAGGAACCTGACGTTAAAAATAGAGCAAGAAACTCAGAAGCGCTGCCTTACACAAAATGACCTGAAGATGCAAACACAACAGGTTAACACACTGAAAATGTCAGAAAAGCAGTTAAAGCAAGAAAATAACCATCTCATGGAAATGAAAATGAACTTGGAAAAACAAAATGCTGAACTTCGAAAGTAAGTTAATTGATTGAGATGTTTTAATATGCAGAGTTATCCATGTATATGTTAATTTTGGTGTATCTGTGGGTTTTCTTTTGAGCATTTTACTTTCTTGACCACGTTTTCTCTTTCTTTCTGTATAAGTAATGTGTTGAGTGTCACTGTTGTCCTTCAAGATTATATTTGTTTCCCCAACAGTTTTTACCACTGCTACCTAATTACAATGTGATGATAGAGGAAGTGTTAGTGATGAGGCAGAAGAAAATACCTGGGATTTTCACACCATGCTTTTAGATTCCTCCTCAGGGCTCTTTCTCAAGCTTATTGTCTGTGTGCCTGTTGTTTGTTTCCTTAGTTTCTTAGACTTGGAAATGTTTGACTGTTAAATAAACAGCATGTAAATTTTTAATTGTGTCATAGGATATACTCTAGTGCTCTACTTGATTTACTTATAAAGTGGAAAACATATTGTTAAAATACTAAAAATATTATAGGCACGATGGTGCACATCTGTAGTCCCAGCTACTTGGGTGGCTGAGGCAGGAGAATCACTTGAGGTGAAGTGAGATTGCGCTGTGATCATGCCTGTGAATAGCCACTACATGCCATCCTGGGCAGCATAACAGGAACTCAACTCTAAAAAACATAAATTTAAATATATAGTAGATATACTATTAAAATTTGTCCCATTTATTCTGTTAGTAGGTGAACTACTTCTTCCTAATCATGACCAGAGGTCATATTGGATCCTAGTTGTTTGATGAAAGACAGTGTGATAGAGTGGAAAGAACAAAGGCTTTGGATCCAGACAGAGTTGTGAATATTGGTTCTGTTACTTACCACCTAACCAACACTGGGCAAATGATTTAATTTCTCTAAGCCTTTTATTACACTTGTGAAAGGGAGCAGCAATCGCTTCCTTGTTAGGGATCTTCTAAAGGAAAGCAATGGTTTATTTAAAGCATGCATCATATGAGAAGTGTTAGGGACTATTACTGCTAGATCTATTACTGTTACAACTACTACAGCTACTACTAATTTATCCTCATTGTAATTGTCCGCTTTATGCATACCTGGTGATAGGTCAGTAAGATTGATACTGTCTAAGAAAGGATGCTCAAAATATTCAAGTAGACTTTTTTTTTTTTTTTTTTGGCTTATCTGTTTATTGCCAGGGTAAGCCTAGACCTTCAACTTCATGAGATTTAAACTTTTAAAATTGGAACTAGAAATTGGAACAATAATCAGACATCTTTTTCATTGTGTGTTTTTTTTTTTTTTTTTCCTGTATATTAGCTTTATTTTTCTCTCTCATTTCAGGCCCGCTTTTTATTCTAACAATAGCGTTTATGCAAGTGTAAGAGCTAGTTAATCATCTAGGTTGTGTTTCCTTCCCACTTCTAATAATGCTTTGTTTATACCTAGTGTGTATGCCTCTTATTTTCCTTGTAAGTGAATAGCGTTCTGTTGTTTCTTAATCCCTCTTTTCCTTACCTCTCCCCACCAAAGACACCCATGTTTTTTATCTTAGCCACCTAATAGGGTTATAGAGGAAGTGTTCGTAGGGTTAAAATTGAAGGGCAAAAATCATTCATTTATATTTTGTTCTCCCCAGTCCTTTTTTTTTTGATACGGAATTTCGCTCTTGTTGCATAAGTTGGAGTGCAGTGGCATGGTCTCAGCTCACTGCAACCTTCCCTTCCTAGGTTCAAGCAATTCTGCCTCAGCCTCCCAAGTAGCTGGGATTACAGGTGCCCGCCACTATGCCTGGCTAATTTTTGTATTTTTAGTAGAGAGAGGGTTTCACCATGTTGGACAGGGTGGTCTTGAACTCCTGACACAGGTGATCTGCCTGGCTCTGCCTCCCAAAGTGCTGGAATTACAGGTGTGAGCCACTGTGCCCGGCCCCCAATCCTTGATTAAGGTTTTACATATACTACATCCTCAATAAATGTTGTATGAATGTTTACATCCCTCTTAGATGTAAGGCATTGTAGTAGTTACTATGAAAGATAGAAAGATTAACCAAATACATTTCCTACCCATGAGAAGCTTACTAGCGTTTTATCATTAGTTATTCAGTGAGGAAGATAAGGCAGGTACATAAGTAATTGAATGCAAGATTAAAAAAAATACATGCAATGGGAATTTACATATGAAGTGCTATGTTGGCTTCTTTTTTAAATGGCCAACATATATATCTCTTCTTTCTTGTAAGATTCCAGAAAAACTCTAGTAAAGGAATTTTTAAAATGTATAAACCCACAATAAGTAAGAAAGAGAATGGGTTGGAGGGCAAGAAAGTTCTCTAGCGAATGAGATGGCAGTTAAATGGAAGCCTTGTGACTGATGAAGTAGAACAAAAGAAGAAAGGAGTATATATAAGGCCTGGGGTATATATGAAGTGGGATATAGATGGAAAAAAAGTATTCAGAGCAAGTAAGGCCTGAAGTAAGCTGTGACAGTAAATGAACTAATCTGCTGATCATACTCTGTCATACATACATACATACATACATATCATACATACATAATCTGCTGATCATACCCTTGCAGATATGTCTGCAGCCAGGTACCTCCCACCACTAGGGTTTTTATCAGAGCATTCTCCTCTACAGAGTAATTGGGTACAACCTCTGGGGTAATTAGAACAGCTAATATGGGGTGAAAAGCCTTTCTCACTCTGGCATTTAGGGGTCCCGTTGCTTAATGCTGGCTTTTAAAGCCTCTCGTCTTAAACTGAAGCTTGCCAGTGAGAAGACTCCTACATACATAGAGATTAAAGTTTTTCTCACCTCCTTTGAAAATAAATAACCAAGTATCACTAAGCATTTGAGGAAAGCCTGCAATCTGAAAGAGGAAGATTATGATAATGAAAGAGGAAAAGTGCCCCCGGAGGAAACATGTATCAAGGAGTAGAAGAGAACTGCTAAAAGTTCTGGAAAAACAAAAGCACTGTAAAAAGCTACTGGTAATTAGTATTGATCAAAGATTTCAGGAGATACTGCTTTCATTAATTGAGAACCAGATACAATGTAAAAGGAACAGCCAGAATAGGAAAGAGCTCTTGAAGATGAGTGATTACTGCCAATATAAATTTGTTGGAAGGGTTCGAAGAAAAGTCAAAGAAATTTCCTAAAATGTAGAACAAAAGAAGAAATGACATGGAAGGTTTGAAAGACATAGATAGGTAAGGCACAGAGGGACTGTTCTAGGAAATCTAGTACCCAGCAAATAAGAATTCCAGCAAGAACGAAAAACCAAGAGGAGGAAATTAAAGAAATAATAGAGAAGAATTTCCCATAGCCGAAGGAGAAATGTCTTTAGACTGAAGGGACTCAGCAAATAAATGAAAAAGGATCTACATCTAGATATATTCTCATGAAATTTCAAAAACAAAGGGTGGGAGTGTTAGAGTTCTCATCTAATAAACCGGGGAGATTGTAGTTTGTGGTTGCTCTAAGAGGGAAATGGGGGGTTCATTATACCACTTAGATGAGTGATACAACTATTGGGAGGTGGGGAGAGGTTGGAGAAGACAAGAGAGCTAAATTCAAGTCTGACAACAGGGAACTGGCAAATAATATCTAAAACTTATGTCAAGAAATAACTGAGATGTGGAGGTAACCACCAAAAGACAATACAGAAATGAAACAGTTATTTCTTCTAGGGGAACAGGATTAGTAGGGGTGGAGAGGTGTGGCATGAGGAGACTTCTACTTCCCGTAATTTCTTCCTGCTGTTCTGTACTCCTCATTTGTAACCACGTGCCTATTACATGGTTGCTTTCTGAAATAATACTTTCTGAAAATTACTTTTCTTAAATACCTAATAAATATTAGGTTTTAAAAGTTACATATAAATGAAAGATATCAGCTCTTGAAGAAGAAAATATACTGTGGTTTGCTACAAGTGGGCTTAGCTGACAACGATTGGACAGTTTTGAAACTTGACCTTTCATATATTTGTTAAATAGCATCTCTCACATCTTTGCCTCATGGAGAAATAAGAATCATGAATTCTCAATGGTATACTTATCAACAATAAAATACAGAAATGACACAGTTAAGTGACATTGAGTTATAACTTCCTTTTTTACCCGCAAGTTTAAGAGCCAGTGAGTAAACAAAGTGAGCAAATTATGTTAAATGGGAATGAGGATAAACCTTCTAAGCAGTATACGAACTGGAGAGACTGGGGTTAAATCACGTGCTACCTCTGAGTCTTCCTGCATTGTAGATTTTTTAAATACCCAAGTGGTATTCATATAGCTTCCCATTGTAAAATACTCAAGACTATATTTAAAAAAAAAAAAAGATAAAGCAGTAGAAGCTCTCCTTCATGAATGCAGACATTTTCCTCTCTCCAGAGGTAACATGTCAACAGTTTGTTATTTCTCCTTCCAGACGGTTTTCTGTGCCTTTATCCATATTTCTGAACAAATATATATGAGGTTGAGTTTTCTGTACATTTTATTTTGTTTTTTACTTGTTTTTAAATTATATGATACAAATTGTATTGTTCTCCAACTTTATTCCTCCTTAGTTTTGGTTTGGGATAACTATAATTTTTATGTTTTTAAAATAAGGCCAGAATTTAACGTACCATTTCAACCCAGCTTCTTAAATGGGTTGTTGGGCTTGCTTTTATTTTATTTATTATTTTATTCCTTTATTGAAGATTAACATAATACAGAAAAAGTACACAAATACTAAGTGTGGAGCTGAGTGAATTTTTACAAAGTATACAAATCTGTGCAGCCACCATCCATGTTTAGATCTAAAGCCAGCACTTCTCACCTCCCCAGAAGCCCCCTCCCAGGCATTCTTCACTCCCCACTAAGATCACCAGATTTGAGGTGCTCTTTGGATTCTTACACTTGGTTGGCATAAATAGCTGATCATAATATCTGGATGTGAATGTGTGATTCAATGTTGATTTAGTATAACACTGGTCTCAGAACCCCTTTAACTCTTAAAAATTTTCAAGGGTTCTGCTGGCCGCAGTGGCTCACGCCTGTAATCCCAGCACTTTGGGAGGCTGAGGAGGGCAGATCACAAGGTCCGGAGATCGAAACCATCCTGGCTAACACATTGAAACCCCATCTCTACAAAAAATACAAAAAATTACGCCGGCCGAAGTGGTGGGCACCTGTAATCCCAGCTACTCGGGAGGCTGAGGCAGGCGAATGGCATGAACCCAGGAGGCGGAACTTGCAGTGAGCCGAGATGGCGCCACTGCCCTCCAGCCTGGGTGACAGAGCGAGACTCTGTCTCAAAAAATAATAATAATTATTATTATTATTATCAAGGGTTCCAAATGAGTTTGTGTTTTCGTTTGTTATATCTAATGATTTGTATTGTGTTAGAAATTAAAACTGAGAAAACTTTAAAACACAGGAACACACAAACACATATTTTTTTGACCATCAGAATGACATAATTACAAGTCATGTGGCGTCAGGAAAAGTACATATGGTACATAACGAGGGAATGAGACTTTTAAAAAAGCCATGGTGCTCAGTATTATGAAAATGATTTGACCTCATGGGTTCTGTGGAAGAACCTCAGAGACTCCCAGGGCTTCCCCCAGATCATACCTTGAGAGCTGCTCCTTTAAAATGTGTGTAAATTAGTTAAACCTTTGATTTATTGTCCTCACAGAGAACGTCAGGATGCAGATGGGCAAATGAAGGAGCTCCAGGATCAGCTCGAAGCAGAACAGTATTTCTCAGTAAGTTCCAGACGCATTAATTTGCAAATAGCAAACAGTTTTGGATGGGATGTTTTATTTATACCATACAACTCATATAAAAAGAGCAGCTGGGCAAAAGAATATAGATAGTTTAAGAGAAATTTATTATTGCTAGAAAAATAATTCTAAGCACATAACATACCTGATGAAGATGATTAACAGCATTGTTTTCAGGAAGAAAATATTTTCATAAGGCAAGAAATAAAATTATAAAATTTTCATTTTTAATAGTTGTGCTTTTTTGAGATCAGTTTTAGAAATATGAAGTAGAAACTCCTGTTTTATTGATTTAAGCTAACAACATTTTTTGTCTAATTCTTAATGTTTTTCCTTCCCTCCTTACTCATTTTACCTGTCTGTGCTATTAAATGAGAAATATCACTATGATATCCAGTTGAAAATCATGCTTCTTAATTATTAGCTGAATTTGTATTAGTTAATTGATGACTAGAAATAGGAAAGTTCATTAAACTATTCATTTGCTCAGGGACTTAACAGTAAGAAGATATATGTATGTGTTCATTCTCCTTTTTGTCTGGATAACTTTTGAATGTGAAGCAATATTCCTGATGATGATATACATTTTATTTATTTTGCTATTTAGACCCTTTATAAAACACAAGTTAGGGAGCTTAAAGAAGAATGTGAAGAAAAGACCAAACTTGGTAAAGAATTACAGCAAAAGAAACAGGAATTACAGGATGAACGGTAAGTATGAGACCCTTGTCTGTTTTTGTTCATAGCTGTATACTTTGCTCCTAGAACAATGCCTGGTAATCACCAAATAAAAAATTATTGATGAAGTGAATTAGACAAAAACTTTCACTTAATAGTGAAAACTGAACCATTAAAATGATATATTGCTAAAATGTAGGGACTCCTTGGCTGCCCAACTGGAGATCACCTTGACCAAAGCAGATTCTGAGCAACTGGCTCGTTCAATTGCTGAAGAACAATATTCTGATTTGGAAAAAGAGAAGATCATGAAAGAGCTGGAGATCAAAGAGATGATGGCTAGACACAAACAGGAACTTACCGAAAAAGATGCCACAATTGCTTCTGTAAGTCAAATTCTTGGTGCTTTTTTGGATTATAATTAAATTGCTATATCTTAAACCTTCTTTAGACATACTAAGTATCACAGATCTAAATGAAAAATCATATATGCTGACTATAAGATTTTTTATCTAGTTAACTGTCATCTTCTCAGTGTTGTCAGAGGAGCTTACTAAAAGTGACTTCACCTGTTAATGAATTCAAAGTTAAAGGTCTGAAGTGAAAGGGTCATTTTTTTTTTCTTTTTAAATAGAACTTAGTTCAGAAGAATCTTGAAACTACCAGGAAAACAGTTCCATGCAGGTTGAAAAAAATTGCAATAAAAATTTCAGAGAGAGGTCAAATATCAAGTAGTTAGGTTTACCCTATCAATTAACTAGACATATTGAAATGCTGCAGTAATTAAAAAGTGTGGTATTAGAACAGGGATATTCAATCCTGTTCAGTGGAAATGAAAAAGGGAGGCCATAAAGATTTCTGCACATACAGGAACTTGGTCTATATGATGGGAGTGGCAGTGTACAAATCACAGGGAAAGGACACATTTCATAAATGGTTTTGGAATAACTGTATTTTTATGTGGAAAGGAATAAAATTAAATCCCCACTACACCACACAGAAAAGTAAATTCTAGATCTCTTAAGGACTATGAAAAATAAAAATTTTAAGCTATTAGAACAGAATCTAAAAGTTGCATATGACAGAGGACAGCATAAACAAATGACAGAAAGGAGGTATTTGTAATATATTTATTAAACAAGAGATTTATATCTACAGTATATGTAGAATGTCTGTAATTCAGTAAGATAAGATTAAAGAATTTGGAAGAAAACTTAGCTAAAAGGGAAAATGTAAATATATAAGCACATACTTAACCTCACTATTGTTCAAGAAAAGCCTAGGTAAAACAACTTTGAAATACCATTTCGTACCCATCATGTTGGCAGAAATTCAGAGGCTGACAGTTTCAAGTGTCTGAAGAATGTCTAGAAAATGGCATTCTTATTCACTATGGGAAGTATAAATTTGGTATGGCATAGTACAGTAAGTAATATGACAGTTTCCAGTAAATTTTAGGCATTCACATAATGCAGTCCAAAGAAAGTCTACATTAAGATAAATACACTATAGAAACTTCAGCACAATGCTTATAGCAGCATAAATATGTTAGCAAAAACTCGAATATCCATGAATGAATGAATGAATGCATGCATTAAATGTAATAGAAGATGGAACTATTATGTCAGTTAAAATGAATTAGGTCTTCATTTGTATCAGCAATTTAATACTTTAATATGCTATTGAGTGAAAACAGTTACAGAAAGATAAATTCAGTAAGATTGAAAATCACAGCCTGGCATGCTAGCTCATACCTGTAATTGCAGCACTTTGGGAGTTCAAGGTAGGAGTATTGCTTGAGCTCCAGGAGTTTGAGACCAGCCTGGGCAACACAGTGAGACCCTGTTTCTACCAAGCAAAAAAAAAAATGTAGCCAAGTGTGGTGGTTCATGCCTATAGTCCCAGCTAGCTACTCATGGGGGCTGAGGTGGGAGGACCCTTAGAGCCCTGGAGGCTGGGGCTACAGTGAGTGGTGATCAAGTGCCATTGCACTCCAGCCTGGGCAACAGAGCTTGAGACCTTGTCTCCAAAAAGAGAAAAAAAAAAAAAAAAAGAAGAAGAAAATCACATAAAGTCACGCTATGTATTGTTTCATGTGTATGTAATGAAATACAATCATGGGTGGAAAGGGGAAACACATAATTTACAATAAAACTTCCTTCACACCAGGTGCGTTGGCCCATGCCTATAAGTAATCCCAGCACTTTGAGAGGCCTAGGCAGGTGATCACTTGAGGCCAGGAGTTTGAGACCAACCTGACCAACATAGTGAAACCCCTTCTCTACTAAAAATACAAAAATCAGCCAGGTGTGGTGGCACATGCCTGTAATCCCAGCTACTCAGGAGGCTGGGGCAGGAGAATCACTTGAAACCAGGAGGTGGAGGTTGCAGTGAGCTGAGATCACGCCACTGCACTCCTAGGTGACAAAGTAAGACTCAGCCTGGGTGACAGAGCAAGACTCACAAAAAAAATAAAAGGAAAAATAAAATAAGAGGTTTAACAATATTCTAGAATGTTTCTTATTTGAATCATTGTTTTATAACATAAACTATGTAAATTGGGATGTGATTATTTTTTCCTCTTTCATTTCTTAGCTTGAAGAAACTAATAGGACCCTAACTAGTGATGTTGCCAATCTTGCAAATGAGAAAGAAGAATTAAATAACAAGCTGAAAGATGTTCAAGAGCGTATGTATTAACAAAAATGTTTATTTTTCGTATACCTAATGTTTATCAGCTACTGTAATTACCAATGTAATTTTAACTTTTTTCCATGTTTCAGAACTGTCAAGATTGAAAGATGAAGAAATAAGCGCAGCAGCTATTAAAGCACAGTTTGAGAAACAGCTGTTAACAGAAAGAACACTCAAAACTCAAGTATGTATAATAGAATCTAAATATGATTTTGAATTTTGTCTCAGTTTATCTGTTTTACATTTTACTTTGAACATTACAAGTTGGTAGCGTAGTCATCGAATGTACCAATATTTGTGAAGTCACAATTATCTGATTTTTGCCAGGTTGGGAGAAGTTAGATTTAATTAATATTGTTCAATTCTATAGCTACTAAAATTTTTCTTAATTTTTCCTTTTGGAATCACATTCTCTTTCAATTTATTGTTGTAATTTAATATGTTTTTCTACTTTTAAGAACTGTTGGGATTGACCATTTACTGACAACCTGAAAAGGGTCAGTTAGTTCACTCTCTGCCAACTCCTACAGTTCATATGTATTGCATGAACAGGTGGGGTACTAGGTACTCTTCACCGTTGTTGGACATAGAATATTTTATTAATATGATGCCACTGCAAAATGTTCTTCCTCCAGAATAAAAGCAGAAAGGTCTGCCTATTAAAGTCTCTCTTAGAACTAAAAAGTCATAATGGTAGAAAGCAACATCAGATCAATTCTATAAATATTTAAATTATAATTCTCAGAAAACACGAATAAAAATCTAATGGCGCATTGGATGGAGAAGGATGATGAGTAGTAAAGGAGGTGTATTATTTAAATATTATAAAAAGTGTTTCTTTGTAGCCCTGTGTGTAGGGAAGGAGAGTATTTGTGATTGCATAACTTGTTGCTATTGATGAGATACTGAGAAACCATACACGTAATTTATTTTATTTATGTATTATACTTATTTTTACATTTTTTTAAGGCTGTGAATAAGTTGGCTGAGATCATGAATCGCAAAGAACCTGTCAAGCGTGGTAATGACACAGATGTGCGGAGAAAAGAGAAGGAGAATAGAAAGCTACATATGGAGCTTAAATCTGAACGTGAGAAATTGACCCAGCAGATGATCAAGTATCAGAAAGAACTGAATGAAATGCAGGCAGTAAGAATACTTTTTGGACTCTACTGAAGACTTCTTTTTAAGAAGTAGAATTATTTTCATATCTGTTTGTTTTACTGGTTATAGACCATTTCTATTATTTAATAATTATTATTGAACCCAGAAGCAAAATGTTGAGTTGTGTTGCATCCAATTAACTTATTGTAATTAAATTTCTTATAGCAAATAGCTGAAGAGAGCCAGATTCGAATTGAACTGCAGATGACATTGGACAGTAAAGACAGTGACATTGAGCAGCTGCGGTCACAACTCCAAGCCTTGCATATTGGTCTGGATAGTTCCAGTATAGGCAGTGGACCAGGGGATGCTGAGGCAGATGATGGGTTTCCAGGTATGGATTTGCTTTCAGCACTACTATTTGTCTTAAACATAAATCAGTTGATTGTTTTAAGTCTTGCGACTGACTGCTCTGAAGGAAAAATGTTTGTATTTTCTTAAAGGGAAAACCTACTCCTTGGAGTAAGGATTCAAGTAACATTTCAAGCTTATTTTATTTGTTGATTTTTTTTACAAAGTTTTTCATAAACATACAAAAGAAAAACTCCACGTCTAGTTTTTAAATTATTATATATTATATTAGCTCTATTTTTAAGCTTTCATTTCATTTTCTCTTCTTTCTGCATTCTTACTTCCTTTTATGTTGGGTGTTTAGTTCATATCACTCAGTCACACACTATGGAATCCATGTCATTCACCTACCAACGTTCCTCTACTTCTCTCAATATTGCCACTAAGCCTTCCAGTTCTCACATGCTCCTTGACTCTGATTCTGACTCAGAAGAAGAATCTTTGCCTTACTTACCCATTTCATCGGAACCTAATGGTACAGGTGATATCCTGAAAATCTTTTCATCTTTGGAGTTTTCCTCACTACCCTTAATTTTAGTCCTTTTGAAGTTTTTTTTATATAACATTAACTAATAACCACTAACTCTACTATGTTGTTGTAGACTCAGTTAAAAATAAACTGCTGCATGAATAAAGAATTTGTTTTTAAGGTATTTTCTCATGACATTGCTGTTGTAATTGATAGATGCCAACTTGCGAGAAATGGAGTAATACATTATATTGCTTAAGAGCGCATGGTTTCATTGCTTGTTTTAGCCATTTTCAACCAAGAAGAAATTCTTCCTGAAGTTTTGTAACAAGAGTGATGGTACAGAAAAAGTATTTCGACTGATTCAGAGGATAAACTTAAGGTTTTTACTGAGTACTTACTGACATTATCCTAGGCATATGTCCTTCATAAGAAACATGAAAGAATTTCGCCTGGTCATTACCCTGAAAGAGATTACAGTTTAAATGAAAAAACCAGAGAGTTCCTTCATTCAGAGTCAAAGAGGCAGCCCTATGTGATCTTTCAAGACTGCAGTTTCCTCATCTAAATTAGGGGAATTTATGTAAAGCGTCCAGCACAGTTGATACATAATAGAAGTTAAATAAGTGATAGCTACTTTTACTATTAGAATAACTTCCCCAAATGCTATTTCACGTATTTATTTCATTAAAAGGCATTGATCAAATGTAATTAAAACAAATTCCAAGGTTCATACACATTCCTTAGTTGAATTACAATGTTACTGATTTTGATATTTTGGAATTTAGAAATCTTTTGATTATTTTGCTGCTTATTAACCAAATTTTATCTAAAATGTACATAATTGGTCAGTTGTGATGGCTCACGCCTATAATCCTAGTACTTTGAGAGGCTGAAGCAGACAGATCACCTGAGGTCAGGAGTTCAAGACTAACCTGGCCAACATGGTGAAACCCCATCTCTACTAAAAATACAAGAAGTAGCTGGGCGTGCTGGCGCGTGCCTGTAATCCCAGCTACGTGGGAAGCTGAGGCAGGAGAATCACTGGAACCCAGGACGCAGAGGCTGCAGTGAGCCGAGATTATGCCACTACATTCCAGCCTCGGCGACAGAGCAAGACTTCATCTCAAAAAAAATAAATAAAATAAAATTTACATTATTTTATTTTATAGTAGTTATTCTAAAAGTTCATTTTCTCTGAACACGTAGTTATAAAAACTATATTTACTCCTTGAAAGTGTGCACGATGTGGCCCTCTTCCAAAGGAAAAATAAAAGAGTCTGAGACAGGTGTACCAATGAGAATAGAGAGTTGCTGCTGCTGCTTTTTTATATTATTATTATTATTTTTTTTTTTTGGCAGCTTTTCTGATTATAAATGCATGAATTTAATCAGTGGAACATTTGACTTTATAAAACTATAGACTATCTGTTTCCAATATGATATAACCTGGATTTTGTTTTGCATTGCATAACTTTTTACTGCTGATCCTGTACTATTGCTGTATCCTAGATGATGTATAGTGATAAATTCTAAAGGATATATTTTATTTGTTTTATAAATTTTGTATTAAAATTTTATTAAGTTCTTTGTTATCTAAGGAGAATTGTTATCTTTATCCTCATATGTTGTGCTTATTTGTAGAATCAAGATTAGAAGGATGGCTTTCATTGCCTGCACGAAACAACACTAAGAAATTTGGATGGGTTAAAAAGGTAATTGATACTTTGGAATATGAGCCTTTTGTTTTTGTTTTAACTCCAGTCATTTGGCTTTTGTAGTTGCAGGATATACGTGACTGGTACTTTTAGACACATAGAACTTGTTTATACTTTAGGATTTGAAATTGTATGATTTTAATTATCTTTGTAAAAAATTTTTTGTCCTCATATCTTGTTAATAGTAAGACAGATTTTATTGTTAGGAAATTGTTGATTTTGATACTTTTGCTGTTTTGGTGGGAAAAGAACTGTGAATCTAGTAAAAAAGACCCATTTATTTATTTTCCTCTCTTACTATGATTATTGATGTTATTGTGTTTATTTTTGAGAAGGTTATTAATGATGTTGGATCCCAAAGCTAGCTAAGTCCAAAAAATATTTTACTTTACTTCTCCGCACAATTTGCTTATTTAAAATATCTATTAATATAAACAAAATATATTGTTATTTTAAGGAAGACTTTCCTAAAGATATATTAAGACTTTTTAGTTACTTGGTATGATTTTTATTGCTAATACAGAATTTATTTTTTTTAAAAATCAATAAATAAGGTATATAAACACTTGAATTACTGATTTCTTTTCTCCCTGTTTTAACAGTATGTGATTGTAAGCAGTAAGAAGATTCTTTTCTATGACAGTGAACAAGATAAAGAACAATCTAATCCTTACATGGTTTTAGATATAGAGTAAGTGTTTTTACTAGAATATTTAGAAATTCTATCTCTTCTTATCTTTTAAAGTGTAAGAGTAACAATGCAATTTATTAGTCATAGTATAGCTCCTGCTGTACTATTGTTACATTTTCCTGTGATTTGCTTCATACAGATGAAAGTCTGGGATACAGGGTTAGCTAAAACATCTTTATTTCATGGGCCTTTGATATATTATTTTTTGAAACTAATTAGAAAATTTCTGACAGAGGTTTGTAAAAATCTTAGTTAATTATATAATTAATAGAACAAAATATTCTGAGTTCCTAACATGGGTCAAAGTAGTGTTTAACTTCTGACATAAGTATAGAATAATTAATATATAATTTGATCCTTGGGTGATATTTTATTCCTTTATTCAAAATTTTTTACAGCAAGTTATTTCATGTCCGACCAGTTACACAGACAGATGTATATAGAGCAGATGCTAAAGAAATTCCAAGGATATTCCAGGTAAACATAGTTTTGTTTATATTTGGTTGGTTGGCTTTGTTTTGTTTTTTTCACATTTAGAAGTTGTCAAATGACGTGGCATATTAAATCTCTTCATTCTTTGGCCCTCTTCAGGTTACCTTTCTGTTTCAGTCCTATTTAAAGATGGTTTGTTGCTTTGTGACTTTTGTGCTTAATTCTGTTTGGGAACGTCTTCATTCCTGTCTCCATTTTATTTGTTAAAGCTTGTAGTGTGTTTGTATCATGTTTCTGGTCTTTGCTATATTTTTGTTTAAGGTTGGTTATGACTTTTTTTAAGCATGAATTTTTTTCCCTTCTGTTGTTGTGTAATCTCAGCTCTCTAGAAAGTTAGAAAAGTCAGTTATGGAGGTAAATTTTGTACCTTGTAACCCTTTTACCTCCAATTTAAAGTGAAGCCACATTCTTCCCTTTACTACTTCCATTTTAAAATTAGTCAAACCAACAATGACTTACTGATTTCCTTCTATGTAAGAGTCATTGTGCTTGGTGTACTGTGTGGAAGCTGGCTCCTTGTTTTCTGGAGGCTTATCATGTTTATTTGGAGTATAATACACATCCTCTCCTCTTTCTTTTCCCCCTCAACTCTCAAAATACAGGACTTTTTAAATGAAGCTGTGCTTATAGCTGTTACCCAGTTTTCTGTTAAGTATTACAAAACACCAATTAGTATAATCACCACATTTCTTCAAGTGATTGTTTTGAACAGTCCCTCCCAGAAAAACTTTCTAACACCTATGAAGTGCACATTTGCCTTTTGCTGACCTATTTTGATAGTACTGCTAAAGCATGGGTGTTACAAAGAAAATAAGGAGGCAGCATTTGAAGAGGATCAGTTCTTTTGAAATGCAAACCAAAGTGACTGTCTTATAACTTTTCTTACATAAGCTTTTGATTGTTTGCATAATCAAGAGCTTAAGTTTGTACTTCAGATACATTTTCTTCTCTTTGAATAATTTAGGCTAATGTTATTTTATTTACACTATCAGAATTGTTACTACATAAGAAATAGCATGTTTGGAAATCATTTATCGTTCTTTTGACATTCATAGATTCTGTATGCCAATGAAGGAGAAAGTAAGAAGGAACAAGAATTTCCAGTGGAGCCAGTTGGAGAAAAATCTAATTATATTTGCCACAAGGGACATGAGTTTATTCCTACTCTTTATCATTTCCCAACCAACTGTGAGGCTTGTATGAAGCCCCTATGGCACATGTTTAAGCCTCCTCCTGCTTTAGAGTGCCGTCGTTGCCATATTAAGTGTCATAAAGATCACATGGACAAAAAGGAGGAGATTATAGCACCTTGCAAAGGTAAATGGTAAATTATTTGCTCCATTGATATTGGTTATGTTCATATCATTTTAAGCACATTAATTTTTTTTTTCAAATTTTTCTTTATAGTGTATTATGATATTTCAACGGCAAAGAATCTATTATTACTAGCAAATTCTACAGAAGAGCAGCAGAAGTGGGTTAGTCGATTGGTGAAAAAGATACCAAAAAAGCCCCCAGCTCCAGACCCTTTTGCACGATCATCTCCTAGAACTTCAATGAAGATACAGCAAAACCAGTCTATTAGACGGCCAAGTCGACAGCTTGCCCCAAACAAACCTAGGTAATAAATTAAAATGTGGTAAGAAAAAAAAAATCTATTAAAATATTTTGTATTTATAGTCAAACTACAAATTTTCCTAGTTAGTTTTCCTTTGCTTGGTATTTTAGTGAACTGTGGAATACCAAGTGTTTGGAACTGTTTTAATGTGCATGTCATATTCATCGATTCAGATGAAAGTAATATAAATTTATTTACTAAATCACACACATACAGTAAATTCAACCAAAAATCTTTAAAGATTTTTGTTGTGTTTATTTGTACAGTAAATCCTCACTTAACATTGTCCGTAGGTTCTTTGAACCTGCGACTTTAAGCAAAACAATGGCAGGTCCTAGAATTAGGTTGTTTCCTTCAAAATTGTTTTGTTATAACCTTGATGAGAAGAAAATGGTTTTGTTATACTTCATTTAGCTTAAAGTCGTACTTTCCAAGAACCTATCGATGATGTCAAGTGAGGACTTACTGTATAATGATATAATTTTCAGCTTTTATGAGCACTTGAGTAATTTAATAACTTAAAAGATAGAATTAACATTGTACACAGACCTCACATTGTTAAGTGCACACACTGTGTTTCATATTATAAGCTTTTATTATGTTACATGATTTGGGAGGCAAGTTTAAAATCAGCTTAAGTTTTAAATCTATAAAACAGTATTTTGAGTGTGATTTTAACAGCAACATAGACCAGCTTTAAAAATGCAAGTATGAGCTAATGGGTAAAAGTGGCCATTCCTTGGAATTGAGGTAGAGTTAGGAAAATGGAGTAAGGTCAGGGTTGATCATTATGCACCAAAACATTTTGATGGAGCTATTTTCAGATAGCTACGTGAAAGTCCTTTAGTTAAATATCTTGATTCGCAATAGCCATTTCTTGACTTACTAACTACTTCAGCATTTATAAACATTGCTATCCATTGAACATGAAATGAACACAATAATTTGGTTAGCTAAAGGAAAAAGCATATACTTTGATCAGGTATCTAATTTCAGGTATCCTTTTGGTTCCCTGACACAGGACCTTCAGTATATGAATATTGATGTGCATTGGCTATATTGTCGGAAATCTGATTCTGACCACAAACATCTTAGATGAAACTTTCTTGAAACTAATCTCTCAAGGAAATAATTAGAATGACAAAGTCAGAATTGGTGTTTCAGCAGTGAAAATGTTTAATATTTTGTGTGAGGTATGATAAAACTAAACAAAATTAGTGATTATTGACTAAAGCTAAAGAAACTCAGAATTCAGAGATACTGAAGGCCATTTCATGTGCCTTCTGTAAAACATCTGAAAATTAAATTTATATTATTAATATTGTAGAGCTATTAATGCTTAAATGGTATTTTAATACCTTATAGTGTATAGTGATTTCAGTTTCCAGAGTACTTCTCTACATATTCTTTCCTCTCATTTAACTTCTTATGTATTATCTCCTATGCTCTTTAAAATTGTCCTGTGGAATAGAACAGGTATTGTTATACTTAGTTTTGATTAAGACTCAGGAAGGGGTTTGTCTAGATCTAGAATTATAACAACTCCAGATATCCTTTTGATATATTTTTTCCTTTTGTGCTATTTGACACATTAATGATTTCACTACATATGATAACATATATCGAATTAGTTTATGAGGCATGCTCCCAATTATGTAACAGGCTGTTTTTATGTACACTGACTTACAAATACCTTCCTTTCCCAATCCAAATCAGTGTTATGGTCTGTTTGAAAGTACATTTACTTCTGATTTTTGTTACTTTTTTTTTTTTTTAACTTCTGGCCTTGCCCTGTGAATCATTCTTCATTGATTTTTTTTTTAATACATTTTGTCATAGCAACGGTAAGTAGTAGGAATTTCTTTCTCTCACATCTGCATGTAAATAAAACTAATATCAAAACTGACTGTAAAATGTGTAGTGTACATTTTGTGAAAAAATTTAATACATTCTTTGAAATTCTAAACATAAAGATGGTCACATTTATAATATAATTTGGATTTTGTTGTGCATCTGCAACATTATTTCCATTGTTTTTGGCATTTGAGTCTCCATTGTTTCATGTACTCCTAGCATTGTATCTGTATCTCTTACATGAATCAATCAACCTGCATTATAATAATAATAATTATTATTATTATTATTATTATTATTTTTGAGACAGGGTCTCACTCTGTTGCCCAGGCTGGAGTGCAATGGCATAATCATGGCTGACTGCAGCCTTGACCTCCCAGGCCCAAGTGATTATTCTCCCACCTCAGCCTCCCAGAGTAGCTGGGACCACATGCATGCACCATGACACCTGGCTAATTTATTTTTATTTTTATTTTTTGTAGAGATAGGGGTCTCCCTATGTTGCCCAGGCTGGTCTCAAATGCCTGGCCTTAAGCAATCCTCCCACCTCAGCCTCCCAAAGTGCTGGGATTACAGGCATGAGCCACCATGCCTGGCCAGTATTCCATTCTGAATGTTACATTTTAAGAGTCACTTATACAAATTGAAGCGTATATAGATGAGAATAACAGAGGTTGCAGTATGTCATTTGAAAGTATACAAATGTAGCAAGCAAAGGAACTCAGGATATTTTGTTTTCTAAAGACATTACTTGAAAGTATGAGAGATGATAAATAGTACTAAACAGCTAAAGACCTTTTCCTTGGAAGATGTATTAGAAGAAGAACCAATCAGAAAGGCAAATCGTGAATCTCATTGAGTAGCATGGTTCCAGGGAGGAATCAAGCCTCAGGCTGGATGGCTTTTAACATTCTACTGGACTAAAGCCCGTTCAATATACAAATGGGTGAAACTAGTAAAGGGTCATCCAAGAAAACGGAGGCGCAGAATTGCTGGTGTGTCTCGGCAGTGATCTGATATCTAGCTCTTTGTTTGAGTTTGTTTAATATTAGTCTTAGCAGTAGTCAATCTAGCTTTAGTTGAACTAATTTGACATGGTATCCTTCTTAAAACAAAGTTTGGCTTTGTTAGATACATCAAATATAAAGTGAACCCATAAATGTTCACTTAACCATTTTTGGTAACTTTTCCTTAGTGTCTTTGTTTGTGGTCATCTGCCATTACATCTTTTCTTCTTTTTTTTTTTTTTTTTTTTTTTTTTTTTGTGAGATGGCGTCTCGGTGTGTCACCCAGGCTGGAGTGTAGTGGCGTGATCTCGGTTCACCACAACCCTCCACCTTCCAGGTTCAAGCAATTCTCCTGCCTCAGCCTTCTGAGTAGTTGGGATTACAGGCATGCACCATCACGCCCGGCTAATTTTTGTAATTTTAGTAGAGACGGGGTTTCCCCATGTTGGCCAGGCTGGTCTTGAACTCCTGACCTCAGGTGATCTGCCTGCCTCGGCCTCCCAAAGTGCTGAGATTACAGGTATGAGCCACCGCACCTGGCCTCATTACCTCATCTGTGGCTGCTTTGACAGTCCTGGTTCTGATTCTGTTTGTTTGTTTGTTTGTTTGTTTGTTTTTTTAAACAAAGTCTTGCTCTGTCACCCAGGGTGGAGTGCAGTGGTGCCATCTTGGCTCACTGCAACCTCCTCCTCCTGGGTTCAAGCAATTCTTCTGTCTCAGCCTCCTGAGTAGCTGGAACTACAGGTGCGTGCCACCACACCCAGCTAATTTTTTGTATTTTTAGTAGAGACGGGGTTTCACCCTGTTCGCCACCTGACCTGGTGATCTGCCTGCCTCGGCCTCCAAAAGTGCTGGGATTACAAGTGTGAGCCATCACGCTCAGCCTCTCCTCTTAACTCTGTTTTCAGCACTTCTTTTTTTTCTATAGTGGTGAAGTTTATTAAAGTAATAGATAAGTGTTAGCTATTATTATACTAGTTTATCCGCAGAACCACCCTGTGAGGTAGCTATTAATATATCTCCATTTAACAGATGAAGAAACTAAGGCACAGAAAGCTTGTGTACCCAAGGTCACCCAGCTAATAAGTGGCAGAGCCATGACTTTAGATCCAGATAATCTTGTTCTGGAACCTTGACTTGGAACTGAAGTAGTCACTGCCTCATTGTGATAAGAGTAGAACTTAATTACTTGACAGTTCATAAAAATAATGTGTACAAATGCTATTCTACAGGAGTGGTTTTTTTTGGTACTTTTGAGTTAAAATTAAAATGCCATACTGGAAAAGTAGGAAATTTGTGAATAAAATGCTAATTTTTGATGAAGACAATTTGGAGAATCCTAATTTGTTTCGATGCAAGATAAAAATATACCAGTCTGGGCCGGGTGCGGTGGCTTACGCGTGTAATCCCAGCACTTTGGGAGGCCAAGGCAGGTGGATCATCTGAGGTCAGGAGTTCCAGACAAGCCTGGCCAAGATGGTGAAACCCCGTCTCTACTAAAAATACAAAAATTAGCTGGGCGTGGTGGCAGACACCTGTAATCCAGCTACTCGGGAGGCTGAGGCAGAGAATTGCTTGAACCCAAGAGGTGGAGGTTGCAGTAAGCCGAGATTGCGCCACTGCACTCCAGCCTGGGCAACAGAGTGAGACTCCATCTCAAAAAAAAAAAAAAAAAAATTAGATACCAGTCTGGCTAGAGGGCATTGCTCTTTAATTATTTTTCTTTTAAAGATTTTTTTTTAAACGCAGTATTTAATGCATGCAGAAAAGTATAAAGCAAAAATGCAGCAAATGCTCATTTATTGAGTTTTAAGAAGTAAAACATGGCAACACAGTTAAAACTTAAGGGAGGAAGTAGCTACTGTGTCATTATTATCTTTGTTCTTCTCCATTTCTAAATGTTAGAAAGTTAACAGTCTACTTGGGAAAATAATGAAGTTATATACAATTTGATGTGTCAAAAATAAATCCATACATGAATATATACCTGATCTTGAATTGGGGAAGAATTTTCCAATAATAAAAGCAAAGAAAACAAAGCCAAAGATCAACTACCCCAAAATTGAAGCCTTGTAAATGTAAAAAACACCATGTCTTTACAAAATACATGAGAAAGATGAGCTACTATCTTCACATATGAAAAGTTCTTATAAATCATTGAGAAAAAAGATTGCCTCATCCCCATACAGAATTAGTGAGGTGTATGCAGGCATTATTATGGAAACAGCTGTTACATGTTAAAAAAAAAAAAGGGATCAGCCTGATTACGGTAGTCCCCCTTTATCTCAAGGGATATGTATTCCAAGACCCCCAGTGGATGCCTGGAATCAGGAATAGTGCTGTGCCGTACACATACCATTTTTTAAAATCTGATAATGAAGACCCTTAATAAGTGACTAATAGGCATGGATATGCTGGACAAAGGGATGACTCACATCCCAGGCAGGACAGAGTAGGATGGCACAAGATTTCATCACGCTGTTCAGAATGTTGGGCAGTTTAAAACTTCTAAATTGTTTTGAGGTTTTCTATTTAATGTTTTCAGACTGTGGTTCACCACTGGTAACTTGAAACCATGGAAAGTGAAAACAAGGATATGGGGGGACTACTGTATTAAGAAATTAACATTAAATTAAAACTATAACATAAAACCATTTTTCACCTACCAAACTGGCAAGGGTTAAGAAACGAAATGGGTACTTTTGTGGACTGTTGGTAGAACTCCAAATTAAATGCATTCTTTCCAAAGCATCTTTGACAATAAGTTTCACAGGCCTGAACTATATCCCTGTTGATTAGTTAATGGTGGAGACAGTCAAGCAACAGGCAATTACAGTACTATGTAAAATGCTGTTTATGATAGAGGCATGAACAGAGCGCTGGGGGAAACGAGGGAAGCATGGAGAATTCTTCCTGAGGACATTAAGAAAGATCTAAAACAATGGAGGATGGATAATTTTACAAGCAAACAAATAAGGGAAAATCAGTTCCAGGCAAAATGTCATGTGCAGAGGTACAAAGTTGTCAGAATTACTTATGTATTTGTAATTTTGTGTTGGGTTGGGGTTGGGAGAAGGCAAGGGCAAGGTGTGGTAAAAGATGATGTGACACTGGAAAGAAACTCTGAACCCAGCTGAAAAGCTCCATGTACACTGCTCTCAGGAGTTTTGATTTATAAGTAGAAGTCTTTCAATAAGGGATTGGTATTCAGGCTTAATGAGATCCTGAACTGAGTACTTGACAATGAAAACGGAGAAAATAAACCTGGATTCGGAAAGATTTCTTCAGTTGAAATAACTAGAATTAGATGACTGATTCGAAGGGGTGAGGGGAGAGGGTGTAAGGGAAGTCTCATCATGCACTGCACTCGTATCTAGCGATTAGACTTTTAAATTTGAGATTATGACACTGGCACACACTTCAAAGGTTTTGAAAGGATATGCAATGCAGCTTTCTCCTAACCTATGCTAAAGCTGAGGTGTGGATGCCCTGGAAGGCCTGCTGATCACAATCTCCCAAGCAGTAGAGCTGAAACCCTAGCTATAAGCTACGTTATATGTAAGTCTAGAAAAATGAGTGTGTGCCAGGTTGTGATATGCATTAAGTAAGTAATTATATATGTTTGTGTGTTTTCTCAAATGTTGTCCTATGTTTAGCACATTTTAAAAGAGTAATTTGAGTCACTGTATTTATTTTAAATTAGAGTAATCATCCATTAACCTATTCTGTCAGTGTTTCTCAGAGTTAACCAGCTGTATCAGAAATCACCTCAGGTTTCTTATTTGAAAATGCAAATATTTGGGCCCTTTTCAGTCATATCTAAATCTCTTGGAATGAGGCCTTATAAAGAGCAGTAGGTAAATCATGTACACTAAAGTTTCTTGCTTTAGAAGTGTGTAAATAAGAACCACTGACAATAGTGATTACAGGTGAGACTTTGGGGACCAGATGAGTTCCTTGGCACGAATTGATTCATGAACACCACAGTTTTAAAAATGAAAAAGTTACTCCTATTTATTTATTTTTATATTTATTTATTTATTTATTGAGACCAAGTCTCGCTCTTGTCCCCCAGGCTGGAGTGCAATGGCACGATCTTGGCTTACTGCAACCTCTGCCTCCCGGATTCAAGTGACTCTCCTGCCTTAGCCTCTTGAGTAGCTGGGATTACAGGCACCTGCCACCACGCCCAGCTAATTTTTGTATTTTTAGTAGAGACAGAGTTTCACCATGTTGGCCAGGCTGGTCTTGAACTCCTCACCTCAGGTGATCTGCCCGCCTCGGCCTCCCTGTGCTGGGATTACGGGCATGAGCCACTGCGTCTGGCCCAGTTACTCCTATTTTTAAAAACAAAGATGATAGGAATATTACAGTTAGGTTATTGAATTAGAAAGAAAAGACCACATATATCCTAACTCTAAGTTCAATTTAGCCAAGATGAGTTGATAATGCTACTTATATACTTGTGGCTTTTCCCTTGTCCCTAGTTTTTCATATGCAGGACAAAGCTCTTGGTGACATATTGAGCAGGCAGGGTCCTACTGAAATTCAGAAAGCTGCTTTCTTATTCTATTACTCCCCTTTTACCCCATGGTTTTTGGTGCTATAATGGAAAAACCGAGCTGACAATCTGACCACGTTGGTGAAGGGAACATTGACAAATGTGTTTTCATAATTCTCAAATCAAACTGGGTATCAGGATGGTTACATGTTTATCTGGGGTATGGGAGTGAGGAGGGAAAAGCAGATTGTTTGTTATTATCCCAAATATGATCGCTGTCTTCAGATATCTGGAAGGTGTACTTGGCCAACGTGATTATATGCATTTATATATAAAGGGCAAGGCTTCCTTGTGTGCGTGCATCTTAATTTTAATCTTGTTGTTATCCATGAATGGAAAATTAAAATGCTTACCACACATTCAAAGTATGATTTCTAAGTCATAACATTAAGTTACAGTTTCTAAAGAGTGTTAGAGTATAAATTTACAAACCTCCTATTGCAGATTGCTTGATTTGGCATTTAAAGACTGGGATTGGTCATTTGATGATGTTGATGGTGGTGGTGATGATGATGACGATGTTTTTGATTTCTGAAGAAATAAATGGGGTAAATCAAAAAATGAAAAATCAGTTATTTTAGTACTTCAACGTAGCGCATGTGGTTTGCACTTGGGCTTTCATTATTTTTTATTTTTGAAACTTGTTTTTAATAGTATATAGTTAAAAGTAGTTTTCAAAAAGTTGCTAACTGAAATTTACATGTTAAGTGTAAAAGTGAAATGCTATGTTCAGATTCTTCATTGGCTATAAATTTTTAATACAATTAGAATTTATCTTAGGAATGAGATATAGCAGTCACAAAAGGAGTTAATTCTGATACGTTCTGTTCATTCCAAAGAAGCCATATTCAGAAGAGAAGTAAAATTTACAACGTTTTCAAGTTCGTACAGCTATATTAGTTTGTGAACATAGCATGGGATTCCTTTCTCCCTCCATCTCTCTCTTCTTATTTCCAACTTGCAAGAATTGAAAGCATAAAATCTTTATAAGTCTAATAAGTGCTGTAAAATAGCTGTTTCTGATTTGGCGTTTTTGTGTGTGGTGCTGTGAAATGTTTGCTTTGTGAGAATTTAATGTTACCCTTGCTGAAGAATGTCAGTGATACGCTGTGAGAATTGTGCTTTTAGAAAATGTAAAATAATTTGGTTAATAGTGGCTCAAGGAGATTTGAATGAAAGTTGAGCCTCAACTTAAACCTTTTACATAGAAAGATTTAAAAGAAATAATGTCTGTTTTAGTCTATGTTGCAAAACATAAATCAGGTAGTATTGGTATCTATTTATAATCAGGTTTCATAGAGTAGCTTGTATATATTTACTACAACAATGTATTTGGCCCTATCTTATAGATAAAAAAAAAAATGTGTGGCTTAGGGTTGAACAGCCAAGTAGAACCTGATCAATAGGCCCATTTCCCTGTCAGCTACATGAGGCAGCTGGCAGTTCAACCCCAAATCAAACTTTATCTTCTGAGTTACTCTGTGGCATATTGTTTAACCCTAATAGCTTGTTAACCATATTAAAACTTGTGTGTAATGTGTGTAGCTAAAATTCCAAAATCCCAAGTTGTTTTGGGAAAGAATATAATTGCATGTACCTGCAGGAAAAGTAATACAGTAAGTATGTTTATGCATGATTTTAGTGTTAAAAAACATAGTAGTTGGAAGACTGTATAGTTTAATAATGTGAATGGAGTGCTTTTTCTAGGAATTTAATAATCTCTTAAATTATTTCACTGTATCAACTAACTTTGTTTTTTCTTTCTTTTCAGCTAACTGCCTTCTATGAAAGCAGTCATTATTCAAGGTGATCGTATTCTTCCAGTGAGAACAAGACTGAAATATGATGGCCCAAAATTTATTAAAAAGCTATATTTTCCTGAGAGACTGATACATACACTCATACATATATGTGTTCCCCTTTTCCCTGTAATATAAATTACAAATCTGGGCTCCTTTGAAGCAACAGGTTGAACCAACAGTGATTGGTTGATAGACTAAGGATATATGCAACTCTTCCAGACTTTTCCATAAAGCGCTCTCGGCAGTCACTCACACTACAATGCACACAAGGATTGAGAAGAGTTAAAGTCTAAAGAAAACGTCTTTTCTAGCTTCAACAGAGAGGTTTCACCAGCACATTTACCAGAAGAATCTGGGAATGGATTCCACTACAGTGATATTGACTGCATCTTTAAGAAGTGACCATTATACTGTGTATATATATATAAACACACAACATATATATATATATATAGTACTCTAATACTGCAAGGTTTTTTAAACTTCCCACTTTATTTTTTTATACACATTAATCAGATATCATTACTTACTGCAGTTGCAACTATGCACTTGTATAAAGCCATAATGTTGGAGTTTATATCACTCATTCCTGTGTACCTGATGGAAGTTGCATGTTCATGTTTAAGCAGTTACTGTAACAAGAAGTTTAAAGTTAATTATATCAGTTTCCTAATGCTTCATGATAGGCAACTTTACCCATTTTGAATGCCTTAATTTAATTTTTTTTCAAAGTCTCAGCCCTTTCTGTATTAAAAAACAAAAAAAGTGTTTACCAGCTCTTAGGATGTAAACTAGCTTTGTGGAAGAGAAATCGTGCACTATTTTTACACATAAATAGTTATATCAATGTCAGCCTATTTTGATTAACAAATGTTTTTAAAGTATTATTGGTTATAGAAACAATTATGGATGGTGTTGGAACTAATATATCCTTGATGTCTATTATTCATTCAACCCTTTTTACAGACCTCAGTATTAGTCTGTGACTACAAAATATTTTCTTTGCTTTAAATTTGCTGGCTACCCTAGATATGTTTTTATTCCTGGTAGAGACATTTGTGATTACATCTTCACACTTAAGATTCAAAAATTTTCCCAAATATAAAGAAAACTAAGACAGACTGTAGATACATTTTAAATATTTAAATATGATCCTCAGACATACAGCTGTGTGTGGCAATATTTTAGTACTGGGTTAAGAAAACTGGTAACTGGGAAGAAGTGGCCTCAAAGGCACTTAATTTGATTTTTATTTTTTAAATGCTGTCAAAGTTACAGTTTATGCAGGACCATTCGTGTTATATTCTCATGATCCCAGATAAGTGTATGTTTTATACTGCAACAGTATGCAGCAATAGTAAGCATCAAGTTTTTGTTTTTTGTTTTTTGTTTTTTTAAATTATGAAGCCTTTTAACAGTCTCTCTTTATATAAATACACACAGAGTTTGGTATGGTATTTAAATACATCATCTGGCCGGGCGCGGTGGCTCACGCCTGTAATCCTAGCACTTTGGGAGGCTGAGATGGGCGGATCACCTGAGGTCAGGAGTTCAAGACCAGCCTGGCCAACGTGGTGAAACTGTGTCTCTACCAATATACAAAAACTAGCTGGGCATGATGGCAGTTGCCTGTAATCCCAGCTACATGGGAGGCTGAGACAGGAGAATCGCTTGAACCCAGGAGACGGTGGTTGCAGTGAGCCAAGACCACACCACTGCACTCCGGCCTGGGCAGCTGAGCGAGACTCCGTCTCAAAAAAAAAAGTCATCTAATATTTCAATGAAGGAAGTAGACATTTTTCACTGATTCCCTCTGACATCAGTTAGAGATGTTTAAAGAGTTAGATCCCCACAATAGATAGTATTGTGGAAACTGAAAAGTAGCCACTGGCTACTGATAGACTGAAACTGATTTTGTTATTCTTATGTTCTCCAGTCTGCACTCTGCTGTGCTGTCTGTGCTCAGACTAGATGTGCATGCCGTTTCCCTTGCAGGTGTGTTCTGCAGCTCTGGTTTTGGGGGACAGCTCTTTTTTAAGTAAGATTAAAAAATAAAAAATATATAAAATTTATATAGAATAAATATTTCCATTCATTAGAGTTGTTAAAAGGAGACTGAATTAATATTTTATATAAAGATTTTGTTACATTATGGGAGGTTCTATCCTATTCTGAATTGGAGAGTATATATATATATATATATATATTTTTAATAAACTTTATTAAGGTGAAATAATTTCAAGTTTACATGAGTAACAAATATTTGAGTAAAAAAGGCAAAAGTTTAAATTTGGAATGCTGTATATATTAGAGAATATGAGGAATCATGGTGTGACCAACTGTATAAGGAAGATTCATACGAAGGTCTTAGGGGAAAAATAATTCTGAAGGGTGAAAAAAAAATCTCTCCCATGGAGATTCTTCACATTATATGGTTTGACATAAGGGTTTATAAGGTTGTTTGTCCAACTAATGAAAATGCGCTTAATAAAAAATTCTGGCCTTGGGTGAGAATTCGCTTTTTACCGCATTGCCGCTTTCACGTACATACATGAGTGCATGCATCTATAAACGTGTTTTCTTTCCAACACTTATTAAATATGAAACAACCTGATTTTGTGCTCGTTTCTCTTTTTTCTTGAGGCCCTAAAGCTTCCAAGATAAATATTTATAAGACTAAAAGTTGCTTGTTCCTTCACACCTGATTTCTCCTAGAGCTATAAATACCTCCTATGGGGAACTAAGAAATCATGAATACTGGGATTTTCTTATTGGATTTTTTACTTTTGTTTTGTGGGGATAACGAGACAGAAGTGAAAGGAAAACTGGTGCCGATATTGCTGTTTAAATTAATGTATAGTGAATGTTTTTAAAGTATTAATTTTAAAAAACCATGTTCTCTAGAAACAAACTTTAAAAATCTATATGAAAGTTTTAAAATGTTCTAGCTAACTAATGGATAAGCATACCAGTAAAGCCAAAATAAAGGTTAGTGCTTTTAAAACTAACCTGTGTTAGAGTTACATGAATCCGGCTCTAAAGTATGTATTTTGCATCCATTTATCTATAGATCCTAAACAGAAATACTCTAGGTTGCTACACCACAGTTTTAAGAAGTTATGCTGCAGCTGTTACTCTTCTAGGATTCTGGTGGTAAAGTAGAGAAACTCGGAAACTGTATTAACCTTATTGAAACATGCTTTAAATCGTGTCAAAATCTGATTGGAGCAAGTCACTGCTGAGCTTCTCAGTCTGCATTGACACTGCTACTGACTCACCTCTCCTTCCCTGGAAAAAGGCTTCAGCTTCCCTATGTTGTGAAGACACCATTTGTAAGCACTTTGAACATAAGCACTGTGTGACAGCGCTGGATATCGTGCTTGGGGGGGCCTCTCCCTGACTCCCATCCCCGTAATAATGAGTTTTGTTTGAAATTGTAGTAAGTAATGAACTGCATGGTTTAGAAAATCATAAATATTTGATCAGCTGTCCCCTCTGAACAAAAATTGCACCCCTTTTTTAAAGTTTTGTTGCATCTTTGTAGTAATGTAATTGTATTTCATGCCTGCTTTTTATTAAAAAAAATAAAATAAATGGAGACATAAGCATTTTCATACTTCTCCTGTGAAATAGTCCTAGAATACGGCAACTTTCTAAAGTTTACCCAAAACATTTGCTCTCTCTATAAGATGGGTATAAACAGTGGGATGAGGATAGTAAATAAGTCTTATAACTAAGGCTGTAGACTTGTGATTCTTCTGCCCTATGATTTAATTCATGGAGGAATACCAAATCTCAACCAGGAGCCTATCTCTGATTTGATTTGGGTGTTTTAAGATGCACACAAATACAACAAACTCATTTGAATTGGTGAGGATAAGGAAAAGAGGCAGGATGTCTGTTTTGTCAGGAAATAGTGTGCTGAGAAAGTGTTTTCTAGGGCAGTTATTTGCTATATGATCTTGGGCAGGTTATTCACTCTGAGCCTCAGTGTTTTCATCTGTAAAATGGAGATTGTGTCTACAGGATCACTGCCAGATTAAGTATGGTAATGTGTGTAGAATGTCTGAAATGGCTCCAGTGTTTGTTGCCTGACAAAGGGGGAAAAACAGAGACCTCGTCACCTAAGTTAAGTATGCTTTTAAAGGAGTTGCTTTAAGCAATGATAAAGTACTAATGCTATCTAAAACATTTGTTGGAATAAAAATCATGTAATTTGTATTGATGCTAATGGTCAGATTATAATAGCAAATGAAAAAAGATTAACTTGGATGTTTAAAAATATGATATCTGTAATTTTAACAACTACAGAATGAATAATTGTTTTTAGATACCATGTTCCTCTTCCTGTTGGTCCCAAGCAGTAGTTCTAAAAGGATTAACTAGTTTATTTAAAAACTATACCTTACATAAAATAGTCATATTAATGATTGACAATTTTAAGACTCAGCAGAATTCAAAATATGAAAATTTATTTTGCATAGGAAACAATAATCTCTGGTAAACATCATTACTGCATATAACAAAACAATGCCTTCAATTAAAGGGGGAAAGTGAGTTTTTAAACATTAGGGTTAATTTAGAAGAAAATACAGTATATAATAATCTTAACATCATATTTAGGGTAAAAATACTATAATGTGAAAAAAATCCCTAAGAACTGGACAGAACCTACCTAACACCCTTTACTGTGTATATTTTCAGTAGACAAAACGTATTTTGTACCAGATTCCAGCAGTGGTAATTATATAGTTGTGGTCCTTTAAACAATGGCAGCATTGTCCTTGAAGCAGAAAGCTTACTGGGATTTCCTCATCGAAAGAAGAGATTGCAGCTAATCCTAGTACCTTTTGTTAGGAATTACTTAAGGCACAGTGCGAAGTTGAAGGACTATTTTGATACAAACTCAAGCCAGTTACATGTGTGCTTGCCTTGGTATCCTTGCTAGAGCACGTGCAGGCGTAATACTGTATTATATAAAACAAGGCCACCCTGTTGTATCTATGTTACAATTAAACATCAGTCCCAGAAAGTGAACCCTAGTCATTATAGGTGTCCACCTCTGACTTGGAACAAAATGCCACTCCGTTCATGTTCATTTTTGTCATGGAGAGGATTTATTTCCTAAAAGATTCTGAAAGCCAACAAATTGATGTAGTTCTTCATATAGAACTTAAGAGTAAGGGTCAAAATGGCCTCAAAATGGGCTTCGTGGATGACTTCCAACAGTCACAGGCCTTCTCTGCACTGCAGATGTCTGAGCGCTACCGTAACCTAACGAAGGAGGGAAATTGGTATTTTCAAACAAGTGTTTAAGTGGCTCTTTTAAGTCTAAAGAAGCCTTTGGCTTCAAAGATTATAAACTGATTTACTAAATGTATAAAATTTATGAAATTTACTAAATTTATTAATTTAGCAAAGAGCTTCTTTTTCCTTTGGTTCAGTTACTCAAAATCCACTGTGTGAAGGAATAATGTATCCATCATTCAGCCTTTATAGCTGTCTTCCGGTAGCGAAGTACTGTCACGGTTACCCATATATTTAAAGCCAGCATGATCACAAAACGTGTAAGAACTGGAAAAAAAAAAAAAAAAAAAAGGTGTATTAAAAACCGTCTTCACAATATAGAGCAAAACCACCTCCTGCTCAAAGTGTAAGCCTAAATAAAGCTTCACCCCCAACCACCAAAATGAACAATTTTGGTTCCAGGTATTTCTGGGGAAATGATCTTCCTATCATAATAACTACTTTCGGCCCCTTGGCCCGAATTCATAAATAGTAATTTATCATCCTTTTTTTTTTTTTTTTTTTTTTTTTTGAGACGGAGTCTTGCTTTGTCGCCCAAACTGGAGTGCAGTGGCCGGATCTCAGCTCACTGCAAGCTCCGCCTTTCGGGTTTACGCCGTTCTCCTGCCTCAGCCTCCCGAGTAGCTGGGACTACAGGCGCCCGCCACCTCGCCCGGCTAGTTTTTTGTATTTTTTAGTAGAGACGGGGTTTCACCGGGTTAGCCAGGATGGTCTCGATCTCCTGACCTTGTGATCCGCCCGTCTCGGCCTCCCAAAGTGCTGGGATTACAGGCTTGAGGCACCGCGCCCGGCCGTAATTTATCATCTTAAGTGCTCAATTGATAGTAATGTGGCTCTGGCTAAGAAGGGTTGTAACTTTTTTTTTCTTTTTTTTTTGGAGACAGTCTCGCTCTGTCACCCAGGCTGGGGTTCAGTGGCCTGTCTCGGCTCACTGCAACCTCCACCTTCTGGGTTCAAGTGATTCTCCAGCCTCAGTCCTCAGGAAGCTGGGATGACAAGCGCCCGCCACCACGTCTGGCTATTTTTTGTATTTTTAGTAGAGATGGGGGTCTCACCATGTTGGCCAGGTTGGTCTCAAACTCCTGACCTCAAGTGATCTGCCCACCTTGGCCTCCCAAAGTGCTGGGATTACAGGCATGAGCCACCACACCTGGCCTAAGAAGGGTTATAACTTTTAAAAATCCCTTTATAATCCCTTTATTCATCTGAAGTCCTGAGGGTGCTGCTGTGTCAGAACATTCCATGTTAAGCAAGGGTGGTTTAACATATTGTTAAGATCATCCTGAAAAACTGGCCCACATAACAAGGCATGTTTTATATTCAAGTAAGCATGAAAATGTGTCTCTCTATGGAAAAATAAAAATACATATACATAACTTTAACAGTGACTTCACTTCTATTGTAAGGTACAGATAAAACTCCTGATAAATAGGTTTAATGAGATTTAAGATATCTTTGTGTTTGTAAAACACATGTAAGATTTTAGCTACACTGTTTTTAAAAAGTTATTCCCAGTCTGGGCGCGGTGCGCACGCCTGTAAACCCAGCACTTTGGGAGACGGAGGCAGGTGGATCACCTGAGGTCAGGAGTTCGAGACCAGCCTGGCCAACATGGTGAAACCCCGTCTCTACTAGAAATACAAAAATTAGCCAGGCATAGTAGCGCATGCCTGTAATCCCAGCTACTCTGGCAGGAGAACTGCTTGAACGTGGGAGGCAGAGGTTGCAGTGAGCCAAGATCGCACCACTGCACTCCAGCCTGGGTGACAGAGTGAGAATCCATCTCAAAACAAAAAAAGTTATTCCCAGATACACTGATCACTTTCAAGAATAGCTGTCATAGATAAGAAATAAGTCACAATTAGAACAATCTTGATCTTTTAAACTTAATTTCTAATGTATAGGTTTTGTTGTTTACTTGTGGTTTGACTCTCCTTTCCATGCTGAGAATTCAAGTCCTGTGGAAAGCCCCAAGCCTGTCTTCCTTCCCATTTCCCACTTGATCAAAGTTTATGCTTTGACCAGAACAATTTTAGTCCTACCATCAGAACTGACAAAAAGTATTCGAGCAAAGGTATAACCTCCAGGAAGAGACTAACAAACATATCTCTGTTCTGAAGCACTATTTCTCAAATAATAATTAGCTCATTTAAAAGGGCTCCATGCTGGGGACATTGTCTGATCTTCACAGGTGACACCCATCTGTTCTAATCATTTTCCAAAGATGTATAATATATGCTTGATTTGGGAGTTGAAAACAGCCTAAGGAATTACTAAATTATTTTGTGGTTAACCAAAGTACTTCCTCTTCCATGACAGCTTTTTCTTTTAAAGAAACAGAACAAGAACATAGTCCATTAGTGACACCACTTCCCTGCTTCAAAGCCTCCAGAGGCTTCCTACTGTTTGTGGGCAGTTCTTGTAGGCCCTGGATACTTGGGCCACTGCCAGCCTCACGCCCTTCCTCTCCTGAAACTCACCCGCTTGTCACTGTCCCCCTGCTCTCCGCACTCTAGCCCTTTGTCCTTCACTCATGACCTTCACATGCTGCTCCTTGTTAGGAGTCTGGCCTCCCCCAGCACCCTTTCCTCTGGCTAAACCTCTACTCTTCCTCACGATCGCTCTTCTTCAAATTAATCTGCCCAGCTCCTGCAAACTAGGCCAGGTTCTCCTTAGATGCCCATCCTGCCCTACTCTTCCAAATCATGTCCCATTAGAATTCAATAGGGAATTGTGTGATTACCTCATGTCCAATTCCACTGCTTAAGTGGAAGTTCCATGGAGATAGGAATCTATAATCTTGTGCATATTCTATCCCCTGGACCATAAGAAGGAGAGGCTTAATAATAAAAATGGTTACCAAGAAGAGTAGGAATACATTGTTGCCATCTTCTAAATCTGTAATCCAATAGAGCCAAGTCCATCCATTAAGCCCTAAGACAGTTTACAAATGAAGGAGGCACAAATAGCACAAAACTCAAAAAGGAAGTGAGAATATATTTTGCTTACTTGTAAAATCATTGGTGGTCATTAAGGTTGTGATGATTCTTGCTGTAAAAGAAAACTTGCATCAATAAGTAACTTGCCTCTCAGACATTTTGGGGTTTAGCTAATAATGTCGTTCCCTTTTAATATCCCAATATATATTAACCATTATTTCTTAATTATTTTTATTTTTTTTTTACCTATATATATTAACTATTCTTGATAGAGTTTGGTAGTACAGAAAACCAAATAGTGCTGTGTTTTGTAATTACATAAAAACTAGCCATGCCAGATCACCTGAGGTCAAGAGTTCGAGACCAGCCGGGCCAACATGGCAAAACGCTGTCTCTACTAAAAATACAAAAATTAGCCAGGTGTAGTGACGGGCGCCTGTAATCCCAGCTACTCAGGAGGCTGAGGCAGGAGAATCACTTGAACCTGGGAGGAGAAGGTTGCAGTGAGCTGAGATCATGCCAATGCACTCCAGCCAGGGCGACAGAGCCAGACTCCATCTCAAAAACAAAAACAAAACAAAAACCAGCCATGCATCCTACCCCAATGGTTTTGAAACTACTCATAAGGGAGGGTACCTAGAAGGTACTCAAGCGCTGCCCGCGGAAACTCGGAAAGACTGCGCTCCCTTCCACTGTCTTCTGTGCTAACCCGCAACCCCCGACCCTCCAAAAGCAATTCTTAATAATTCTCAGTTACAAATTGAGCCTCTGGGTAGTTTTATTTAAAGAAAGGCTCCCACTAATTAAGAACAATGTTTTGGCCGGGCGCGGTGGCTCAAGCCTGTAATCCCAGCACTTTGGGAGGCCGAGGCGGGTGGATCACGAGGTCAGGAGATCGAGACTATCCTGGCTAACATGGTGAAACCCCGTCTCTACTAAAAATACAAAAAACTAGCCGGGCGTGGTGGCGGGCGCCTGTAGTCTCAGCTACTTGGGAGGCTGAGGCGGGAGAATGGCGTGAACCCGGGAGGCGGAGCTTGCAGTGAGCCGAGATCACACCACTGCACTCCAGCCTGGGAGCACAGCGAGACTCTGTCTCAAAAAAAAAAAAAAAAAAAAAAAAAAAAAAAAAAAAAAAAAAAACAATGTTTTGGCCAGGCGCAGTGGCTTGCGCCTGTAATCCCAGCACTTTGGGAGGCTGAGGCAGGTGGATCATGAGGTCCGGAGTTCGAGACCAGCCTGGCCAACATGGTGAAACCCGTCTCCACTAAAAATACAAAAATTAGCCGGGTGTGGTGGCTGGCGCCTGTAATCCCAGCTACTTGGGAGGCTGAGGCAGGAGAACTGCTTGAAACGGGAAGGCGGAGGTTGCAGTGAGCTGAGATTGCGCCACCACACTCCAGCCTAAGCGAAAGAGCGAAACTCCATCTCAAAAAACAAACAATAAAGGTTTTCAAAGCACTGATTTCTATCCTTTTATAGATAAGGATTTTATAGATATCCTTTTTAGATTTTATAGATAAGGAGACTGAGGCCCAGAAAAGGGGAAGATTTTTCCAAGGGTTTAACTAGAACTATTTTGTTTAGTTCATTTGTGTGCTGTAGCCCTTTACTTAGTAAACATTCAGGAAACTGGAGTAACAGTTTAAACCGACACACGAGAGCAGAGAGCAGCATGACTTGGGAGTTAGAGAAGACCACTGCCTGCAGCTCAAGGCATGCCTTTCCTAGCCCAATACCAGCCCATCAGAACCCCTCTCTGCTAACACATTCTGCATGTAGCACATATTGACATAGTAGTTTTTTGGTCTTATCTTCCAACTAAACTGCAAGCCCCTGAAAGGCAGAGGCCAAATCCTATAAAATGTTTTGTTGACATGTTTGATAAACCAAGGCTTTACACACAGACACCACATAAATAGCTGTTGATTAAATCATCATTTAAATAAAATAAATCATGTAAGTAGACAGAAGACTTCAGTTAGGGAGGCAGCCACCAAAGGACTCTCAAACTTTTTAAAAGGCTGTTAATAACCACACATCTGATAAGGGTTAATGACCAAAATATGTAAGAAACTCAAAAGACCCAATTAAAAAATGGGCAAAGGATCTGAATAGACATTTCTCCAAAGAAAACATATAGGGCCAGGTACAGTGGCTCACACCTGTAACCCCAACACTTTGGGAGGCTGAGGTGAGATGAACACTTGAGCCCAGTAGTCTGAGACCAGCCTTGGCAACATAGTGAGACCCGTCTCTACAAAAAATTGGCTGGGGGCGGTGGCTCACGCCTGTAATCCTAGCACTTTGGGAGGCCAAGGCGGGTGGATCATTTGAGGTCAGGAGTTCAAAACCAGCCTAGCCAACATGGTGAAAATCCATCTCTACTAAAAATACAATTAGCCAGGCATGGTGGCATGTGCCTATCATCCCAGCTACTCGGGAGGCTGAGGCAGGAGAATCGCTTGCCTTGGAGGCAGAGGTTGCAGTGAGCCAAGATTGCACCACTGCACTCCAGCCTGGGTGACAGAGCAAGACTCTGTCTCAAAATAATAATAATAATTAATAATTAACCAGGTGTGGTGGTGTGTGCCCGTACTTCCAGCTACTTGGAAACCTGCAGTGAGTGAAGATCACATCACTGCACTCCAGCCTGTGAGGCAGCGAGACCCTGTCAAAGAAAGTAAGTCTTCATTTTAAGACATAATTAAGACAAGCAACTTGTTGAATATAAAGACCAGCAGTCATGGATGGAGACATTGGCCCTTTAAGATGCAGAAGAACCGTGATGAAATCTACTTAAAATGTCTAAAACTAGTAAATCCAACTAATGTGACAGCTCTGAATTATAAAAATGTTTCTACCTATATATACCATATATGTATTTTAGGTAGTTTTTGTAAGAATCCAGATGAACAGTGAACATTTTAAAGTTAAGACCAAACAATGTGGCTGCTGAAAATCTCCATTACGACACATTTTATTCATTCTCAAAAGCCACTGTTCATCTTTTAAAACCTGCTATATTCAAATTTTTAAGATAAATTAGTGCATTCAATATAATCAACCTCTTCATCCTTTCAAAGAAGAGAGAACTAATTAATATCAGGCCAGATTTTTGGAGAAAAATACGCTTTCATTTTTTTTTTCTTGGCAACTTAGATCTTACAGAAAATGGAGAACACTTTGCATTAAATCATCTTTGTAAACATGGATACACTTAGGAGGTTCTAGCTGAACAGCTATTTGTAAAGCAGTAAAGCGCCAGGGACCATGTTACTTCAACACCAACTTAACACCCTACTAGGTAGACACTTGGTGCTACCAAAGGCCTCCCCACCGTCTGAGTCCGGTCCTTACTTGCACAGGTATAGGAAGAGAGGCTCCAAGTCAGCGCACTCACAGTTCCCGAGTCTCTCGTCTTCCATAGACACTGGAGCTGTGCAAACTTACTGGCCGCGCTGATGAAAGTACATAGATTCTGTTTGCAGATAAAATGTGAGAAAGTCACGAGTCTGTTTGTTAAAAAAGCAAAAGAGGCCTGGGCACGGTGGCTCACACCTGTAATCCCAGCACTTTGGGAGGCCGAGGCGGGCGGATCACGAGGGCAGGAGATCAAGACCATCCTGGCTAACACGGTGAAACCCCATCTCTACTAAAAATACAAAAAATTAGCTGGGCGTGTTGGCGGGCGCCTGTAGTCCCAGCTACTTGGGAGGCTGAGGCAGGAAAATGGCGTGAACCCAGGAGGCGAAGCTCACAGTGAGCTGAGATCGTGCCACTGCACTCCAGCCTGGGCAACGGAGTGAGACTCCGTCTCAAAAAAACAATGCAAAAACAAAAGAGCACCAGATACTCAAAGCACTTTTGAAGCCAAATTTTCAAGTCAAAATAATAACGGATTTGTACAAAGTTGAAACCTAACTTTGGTGAAAAAGAATGCAATAGTGAGACATTTATTTATTTTGTTCATTAGTTAAGACAGAGTCTCACTCTGTCGCCCAAGCTGGAGTGCAGTGGCACAATCTTGGTTCACTGCAACCTCCGCCTCCCAGGTTCAAAAAATTCTCCTGTCTCAGCCTCTCGAGTAGCTGGGAGTACAGGCACGCGCCACCACGCCTGGTTAATTTTTGTATTTTTAGTAGAAACGGGGTTTCGCCATGTTGGCCAGGCTGGTTTCAAACTCCTGACCTCAGGTGATCCGCCTGCCTCGGCCCCCCAATATGTTGGGATTACAGGCGTGAGCCACCACGCCCAGCTTAAGACATTTATAACTCACAGATTCCACCATGCAGTGGGTAACTAATGGCCAGGGCTAGTTTGAAGTTGGGAATGAGAAAGAATCAATGCATGGCCACAGAGTTTCATCTATCCACACCTCTAATAAGAAATAAGTACTGAGGGGCCAGGTGCGGTGGCTCAGGCCTGTAATATCAGCACTTTGGGAGGCTGAGGCTGACAAATCACAAGGTCAGGTGTTCGAGACCAGCCTGGCCAACATGGTGAAACCCCGTCTCTACTAGAAACAGAAAAAAATTAGCTGGGTGTAGTGGCGGGCGCCTGTAACCCCAGCTACTCGGAAGGCTGAGGCAGGAGAATCGCTTGAACCCAGGAGGCAGAGGTTGCAGTGAGCTGAGATCGCATTGCTGCACTCCAGTCCTGGCAACAGAGTGAGACTCCGTCTCAAAAAAAAAAAAGGAAAAAAGAAGTACTGAGATACTGTGCTTTAGAGCTTGGGGAAAACTATGCTGTTCTGAACTGACAAATATGAACTCCAGCAGCAAGCTGTGGCGCTTCAGGCTTGAACTGCTGGCTATTCTGCTAGTCTGTGTGGAGGTGCGCTCAGGCCTCTGCTACTCGGTGAGGAAGTGATCCTCACACATCAGCCTGCTGCTCTGCACAGCATCCTCCATGCTGACCACCACCAGCCCTGCCAGCACCAGTCTCTTCAGCAGCTGAAACTCCCGTCTCCGGGTTGAGTGTAGGCCGAAGGGAGATGAGGTGACACCTGGGAGACCAGTTAGGCTAGTGCAGTCACCTGGGTTTGTACGAGGGCAGGAGAAACAGATGAGGTGAGAAGTGTTCAGGTTCCGGATATATTTCCAAGGCAAAGCCAATAGGATTTGCTGAGGGAGTGGTAATAGGATGTGAGAAAAAGAGAAATCTGGCTGGGCACGGTGGCTCATGCCTATAATCCCAGTACTCTGGGAGGCTGAGGCAGGTGGATCACGAGGTCAAGAGATGGAGACATCCTGGCCAACATGGTGAAACCCCGTCTCTACTAAAAATGCAAAAATTAGCTGGGCGTGGTGGCGCGCACCTGTAGTCCCAGCTACTCGGGAGGCTGAGGCAGGAGAATCACTTGAATCTGGGAGGTGGAGGTTGCAGTGAGCTGAGATCATGCCACTGCACTCCAGCCTGGTGACAGAGCAAGACTCTGTCTCAAAAAAAAGGAAAGAAAAGAAAGGAAAGAAAGGAAGAAAGAAAGAGAAGAAAAAAAAAGAAAAAGAGAAATCCAGGAATCCAGGGTGATTCCAAACTCCAGTGTTTCTGGCCTTTGCAGTGAAGAACGGAGTTGCCATTAATTGAGACAGATTAAGATGAAGGAGGGAGGGGGCAGGGTGGGAGATCAGAAACCCAGTTCTGGACACAGAAGGTTGGAGAGGCTCACTGTCAGGCAAGGGTAGCCGGTGGCTGGCTGTGAGGTGTGTGTTGGAGCCCTGGAAACACTGGAATCAGGGAACTGAGGAGGAATCAGTAAGGACACAGAAAGGATCAAGGGAAAGGGACACTGGAGAGCAAGGCGTCCTGGAAGCCAGGTGGGCAAAGCGATTCAAGGAGGAGTCTGTGGGGAAAAGAAAGAGAGATCAGACTGTTACTGTGTCTATATAGAAAGAAGTAGACATAAGAGACTCCATTTTGTTCTGTATTTGAGATGCTGTTAATCTGTGACCCTACCCCCAAACTTGTCCTTGCAAGAGACATGTGCTGTGGTGACTCAAGGTTTAACGGATTTTGGGCTGTGCAGGATGTGCTTTGTTAAACAAGTGCCTGAAGGCAGCTTGCTTGTGAAGTCATCACTATTCTCTTAATCTCAAGTACCCAGGGACACATACACTGCGGAAGGTCGGAAGGTCGCAGGGACCTCTGCCTAGGAAAGCTAGGTATTGTCCAAGGTTTCTCCCCATGTGATAGTCTGAAATATGGCCTTGTGGGAAGGCAAAGACCTGATCGTCCCCTAGCCTGACACCTGTGACGGGTCTGTGCTGAGGAGGACTAGTGTAAGAGGAAAGAAGGCCTCTTGGCAGTTGAGATAGAGAAAAGCATCTGTCTCCTGCCTGCCCCTGGGCAATGGAACATCTCCGTGTAAAACCCGATTGCATGTTCTGTTTACTGAGAAAGGAGAAAACCGCCTTAGGGCTGAAGGTGGGACGTGCTAGCGGCAATACTGCTCTTTATGCACTAAAAAGGTTTATGGAGATGTTTGCATATGCATATCAAGCACAGCCCTTTTCCTTAAACTTATTCATGTCACAGAGATCTTTATTCATATGTCTTACTGCTGACCTTCTCCCTACAATGATCCTATTATCCTGCCACTTCCCTTTTTCTAAGATGGCAAAGCTAATGATCAATAAATACTGAGGGAACTGAGAAACCGGTGCCCGTGCGGGTCCTCTGTATGCTGAGCGCCGGTCCCCTGGGCCCACTTTTTCTTTCTCTATACTTTGTGTCTCATTTCTTTTCTCAAGTCTCTCGTTCCACCTAATGAGAAACGCCCACAGGTGTGAAGGGGCAGGCCACCCCTTCAGGAGTCCTGATCGATGGTGTCAAAAGCTACCGAGATATGAAGAAGAGGAATGAGAACTGGTCACGGGCTCTGGCATGAATGAAAGCCGCTGGTCTTGACAACAGCAGCTTGTTGACCTTCTGTCTCCCCAGGAGAAGGAAAGCTCACGGGGAACATTCAGTCTGTTTCCTGCTGGGTCCCCAGGACCTGTGACAGTGCTGGCACCTGGCCGGCACTCAACAAATCCTTGCTGAGGGAATAAATCCTTAATAATAATGCAGTTTGACAAACGTGATGATAAAAGTGCACCCAGCGTGACTTGGGAGGACAGAAAGGGTTACTTGGACAAGGAAGAATTATGGAGAAGGGAGGCCAGGTGCAGTGGCTCAAGCCTGTAATCCCAGCACTTCGGGAGGCCAAGGCGGGAGGATCACTTGAGGCCAGGAGTTCAAGACCAGCCTGACCAACATGGTGAAACCCATACAAAAATTAGCCAGCCATGGTTGCATGTGCCTGTGGTCCCAGCTACTCAGGAGGCTCAGGCACAAGAATCATTTGAACCCAGAAGGCAGAGGTTGCAGTGAGCCGAGATCACACCACTGCACTCTAGCTTGGGCAACAGGGTGAGACTCTGTATCAAAAGAAAAAAAAAAAAAAAAGGAATTATGGAGAAGGGAACCGCAGAAGTGCTCTTGGGCAGAGGAGTTGACCAAGGACCTGTGGTCAGGCCTGTGGCAGGATTAAAGTCACCCTGGGAGCTAGGTGCGGATGGCTTGGAGGATGGCTGACCCCAGGCAGGAAGGCCTGTGAGGAGAGGGGGCTCTTGTACAATCAGGAGACCTGGACAGAGCAGAGGAGGGAGGGCTGCAGGGGAGGGCTCGCACCAGAGAACTAGCCAGACCACAGGCTCGGCGGGGTGGCAAGGAGTCGGTGCGGGATGGGAAGAGCTGGGGAAGCTGGCTTTGTTCACACACATCAGGGCCCCAGACCACATTACGACACACTCGTGCTAAACACAAGCTTGCCTGCTAGATACTCTACCAGATCCATCTTTCAGGAGCAAAGCCATCTTTACAATCCTGAAACAGTGTTGGTTTGGCCCTCACCGAGCCCCGGAATGACTTATCACCTCAATTCAATGGGAGACTATGAAATTTTTCTGTAAACCAGTCTAGGCTAGGAACAGGATTGGAAAGGAGAAGGGATGCTTAGCTGTTACGGGGATCATTTTTAAGTACTTTAATCATTTTCTTGTGAATAAACCATGAGTATATGAATTATCAATTTAACCATGAAAGCACAGTTTAGGACTTCTGGGGGAACGATCTTGGGTACCTGCATTTGAAAGCCAAAAAACAGAACATTCTACAATGGAGGTTTTCCACTGATTCAAGCAGCATCCGCTCCTCTCTAGGATTTTGGAGTTTCGCTACCATGTGTGAGCTCTGAAGGCCCAGCTGGTTCTCCTGCACTGGGGCTCTCCATGACTCTCAGATCTGGGCCACCTTGTGCCCCGGGCCCTGGCACCTCAGAACAGATGCATGAGGAACACTCATTGAGTCAGTGAAGGAGGGCTATGGGCAGACACAGCACGGAGCCTGGTGTTCAGCCCTCACACGATAAAGGAAAGAATCAAAATTACATTTCATGAAATGTTACATCATCAATGTGTGGTTAGACTAGACGACTACTGCTAAGGGTACAGAAGAAACACCAAAAAGCTGTTGTTGTCTTTGACCCCTGAACGTGATTCTTTTGTTTTGTTTTGTTTTGTTTTTGAAACAGAGTCTCGCTCTGTTGCCCAGGCTGGAGTGCAACGGTTTGATCATGGCTCACTGCAACCTCCACCTCACAGGTTCAAGTGATTCTCCTGCCTCAGCCTCCAGAGTAGCTGGGATTACAGGCACGCACCACCACACCCAGCTAATTTTTGTATTTTTAGTAGAGATGGGGTTTTGCCATTTTGGCCAGGCTGGTCTCGAACTGCTGACGTCAAGTGATCCACACGCCTCAGCCTCTCAAAGCGCTGGGATTACAGGCGTGAGCCACTGCACCCAGCCGTTCTTGACAAGCCTATATCTCAACATTGCTGGAAGGATGTTTCCTGAGGGGTGAAGGCTCACAGCTGCTGTATGGGAGCTAATCACCCCCAAACTAGAACCACCCAACTCAATCAGTAGTAGGAGCTACTGAGAACAGAGAGAACAGAGACAACAGAGACAACAGAGACAACAGAGAGAACAGAGACAACAGAGAGAACAGAGAGAACAGAGAGAACAGAGACAACAGAGACAACAGAGAGAACAGAGAGAAGAGAGAACAGAGACAACAGAGACAACAGAGAGAACAGAGACAACAGAGAGAGAACAGAGACAACAGAGACAACAGAGACAACAGAGAGAAGAGAGAACAGAGACAACAGAGAGAACAGAGACAACAGAGACAACAGAGAGAACAGAGACAACAGAGAACAGAGACAACAGAGAGAACAGAGAGAACAGAGACAACAGAGACAACAGAGACAACAGAGAGAACAGAGACAACAGAGACAACAGACACAACAGAGAGAACAGAGACAACAGAGACAACAGAGAGAACAGAGACAACAGAGACAACAGAGAGAACAGAGACAACAGAGACAACAGAGAGAACAGAGACAACAGAGAGAACAGAGGGAAGGCTCATTTACAGGGTTGTGAGATTTGGCAAAAAAAAAAATACAGGACATCTAGTTAAATTTAAATTTCAGATCAACAACAACAAATGTTTTAGTACAAGTATGTCCCATGCAATATTTTGTTTGTTTGTTTTTTGAGATGGAGTCTCGCTCTGTCACCTAGGCTGGAGTGCAGTGGCGTGATCTCAGCTCACTACAAGCTCTGCCTCCCGGGGTTGAAGCGATTCTCCTGACTCAGTCTCCCAAGTAGCTGGAATTACAGGTGCCCGCCACCATGCCTGGCTAATTTTTGTTTTCTTTTAGTAGAGAATGGGGTTTCGCCTGTTGGCCAGGCTGGCCTCAAACTGCTGACCTCAGGTGATCCGCCTACCTCGGCCTCCCAAGGTGCTGAGAATACAGGCGTGAGCCACCGCGCCTGGCCCCATGCAATATTTTGGACATACCTGTACTGAAAAAGTGTTCCTTTTTAATACGGCAACCTTACTTATCTGCTCTCCAAAGAAACAGGGTTGAAATGTAACAGAAATTTAACAGAGAATCTTGTCCACAGACAAGACGCTGGGGGAAAGGGGAAAGAAATTCATGAGTCTAGGTGTGGCAGGCAGTGCCCTGCGACCACCAGTTAGTTCTCCTCCTTTTCTCATTCACTTCTGTCACCTTGGAGAGGTCTGTGGTCAAACACATCCTCAACCACCCTCAGAAGCCCTTGGAAATTTTCAGCCCTGAGCCAAGTATGAAAATAAGTCGGCCCTTCTCCAGGACAAGGCCAACATGCCATTATGAACCTAAGAAGCAGCTCATTAACTGATGCTCAATTCTTCATTCTAAAACTGTTAGTGGCCGGGCGCCTAGGCTCAAACCTATAATCCTAGCACTGTGGGAAGCCAAGGCGTGTGGATCACCTGAGGTCAGGAGTTCGAGACCAGCCTGGCCAACATGGTGAAACCCTGTCTCTACTAAAAATACAAAAATTAGCTGGGCATGGTGGCACATGCCTGTAATCCCGGCTACTGGGGAGGTTGAGGCAGGAGAATCCCTTGAACCCAGGAGGCAGAGGTTGTGGTGAACCGATTGTGCCATTGTATTCCAGCCTGGGCAACAAGAGCGAAACTCCATCTCAAAAAAAAAAAAAAAAAACATACATATATATATATATATGATCTATCAAGTTCTCTCCAAGGTAGCTTATTCCTCCTCCTTTCTTTTCAAGCACAATGCTTACCATGGCCAGGTCTATGATCCACTTCTGCAGGGCGAGGACGAACCAAGAAGACACCAATCTTACCAAGTGTTAAGGGACACAGCAGTGGGTCGCCCACATCCCCGCCACCCTCCCATCTCACATATACAAACCAAGACCACAGAGAGCTGCACATGGAAGCCAGGTGGGTGGGAGAGGGGGACATGCTACCAGAATCTGCCGGATTTGGAAGGGATGAAAAGGGTTGCAAGTGAACACCTGCTGGGAGTTCAAAAGAACGAAAGCAGGTTACGGAAGAGAAATACAAAGACACCCACACTCACGGGCTGCTCCCGACGACTGGGAACATTCCTAGTGGTTTTCACTGACCACTTAATTCCAGACCATGCAGACATCTCCGATTTATGGTCAAAAGCTGAGCACTTAAAGAGAAGTCCAACATTATAAAGCAGGAATGTTCTGCAAAATCGGTGTGATGTGAACTTCTGTTTACTGACTTCCACCTTTCCCACTAACTCCACTGTAAAAATGATACAGTTGGGGTGGGCAATGCTGGGAGTCAGGCGTGTGCACTGAGCTCGGCGACGCCACAGGAATAGAGGCCAGCTGGGAGCTGAACAAGCACCCAGGAGACAGCGGCCAGGCTGGAAGGGGGTGGCCAAGAGTCTCTGGAGTGGCCTTGGGAAAGTCGCTTTCCATCTTTCCACCTTGATTTGCTTATCTGTAAAATGGACTCAACATTCCTTACTCTACCTCCCAAATGCCTAAAAGCACGTAGCACTGCCGGGCGCGGTGGCTCAAGCCTGTAATCCCAGCACTTTGGGAGGCCGAGACGGGCGGATCACGAGGTCAGGAGATCGAGACCATCCTGGCTAACACAGTGAAACCCCCGTCTCTACTAAAAAATACAAAAAACTAGCCGGGCGAGGTGGCGGGCGCCTGTAGTCCCAGCTACTCAGGAGGCTGAGGCAGGAGAATGGCGTAAATCCGGGAGGCAGAGCTTGCAGTGAGCCGAGATCCGGCCACTGCACTCCAGCCTGGGCGACAGAGCGAGACTCCACCTCAAAAAAAAAAAAAAAAAAAAAAAAAAAAAAAAAAAGCACGTAGCACCGACTCAAGAGACTGCTATTATTATAATTTCAAACATTAATTAAATGAAGATACTGAAACAATGCCCGGTGCTAAAAGTCAGTGGAACTAAATACTCACAGCCTGGTCAACACCAGAAGGTAGCTCGAAGCTGGCTGGAGAGAATCCTGTTTTGAAAACACTAACTCAATTTTGAAAGCTAATTTTTGTGACTCCTCCCCCAACCAATTCTGTTCCATCCACCTCATTCTGTGTATTCAGAATATACATTTTATAAAATTTGACCAATAGTAGGAGCTTCTGAGATCCTACAGATGATTTATTTGTAGGGTTGCCAGATTTCACAAATTAAAGTACAGGACACCCAGTTAAATTTGAATTTCAGGTGGAAAATAAATAACTTTTCCCGAGTTATTTATTGGTGTGAGACATCATGCTTGAATCATTTTTTTTCTTCTTTTTTTTTGGAGCACTAGGGAATCCCACTATGTTGCCCAGGCTAGCCTCAAACTCCTGACCTCAAAAGATCCTCCCACTTAGACCACCCAACCCACTGGGGTTACAGGCATGAGCCACTGCACCTGGTCAATAATTTTCAGTAGAAGTATATCCCATGCAATATTTAAAAGTATTCCTTAATATGGTAACCCTATTCTTTTGCTCTCTGTAAGTCCAACAGGAGATTATAAGCATCTTGCTGATACTACGGACTCGCCATCAGCCTCCAGCTATGTGATATCTCCCAGTGCCACCAGCACCCAAATTTTCTAATCTGCAGACTCACCACTTGCACAAAGCTGTTGCATTGTATTTCAAAAGTAAATCACGTGGCCGGGCGTGGTGGCTCAAGCCTGTAATCCCAGCACTTTGGGAGGCCGAGACGGGCGGATCACGAGGTCAGGAGATCGAGACCATCCTGGCGAACACGGTGAAACCCCGTCTCTACTAAAAAATACAAAAAAACTAGCCGGGCGAGGTGGCGGGCGCCTGTAGTCCCAGCTACTAGGGAGGCTGAGGCAGGAGAATGGCGTAAACCCAGGAGGCGAAGCTTGCAGTGAGCTGAGATCCGGCCACTGCACTCCAGCCTGGGCTACAGAGCGAGACTCCGTCTCCAAAAAAAAAAAAAAAAAAAAGTAAATCACGTAACTCTTTTCATCTTCAAAGTACCGTTTACCAGTACTTTAACCAGCTGGGACTGACTGTGAAGTGTTGAGGTGCAGTACAGCTGTGCAGTCCCTCTTTCTGCAGAGAGAAACGGAGGCAGCAGAGCTTACCACTCGGGAAACAGCAGAGGGTCAGGAGTCGGCCAGAACCCAGCTCCCTCCACCGACACAGGCTGCAGAGCCTCGCTGCTGGTAAAACCACCACAACGGCCCTGTCATTTACTCTGCTTGACTGTGTTTCTGGCACTTCTAGCTTCCACAACAACCCTAAAACATAGGCATTATGATCCCACGTCGCAGATGGGGGACGCGCAGTTTATGGTGTATGCTGAAGCCACCGCTGTGGTGGCAGGGACCTGTCCTGTCTGGCTCCAGGCCAGCTGTTTCCCACCACTCCACACCCACATTCTCATGGCCTGCGCTTAGGTCACTCGGGCCACAGGCCTGGCTCTGCCCTCCTTCCTCTGCTCTGAAGAGGGCATGGGAAGAAACAGCTCAGGACATTTCACAGATGTGGCAGGACAGGCTGACAGCTAGTGCCATTGAAAACACTTTCTTGGGCCAGGAGTGGCGGCTCATGCCTGTAATCCCAGCGCTTTGGAAAGCCAAGGTGGAAAGGTCGCTTGAGTCCAGGAGTTCAAGACTAGTCTGGGCAACACACTGGGACCCAATCTCTAAAAAAAAATTTTTAATTAGCTGGGCATGGTAGCATGCACCTGTAGTTCCAGCTACTCGGGAGGCTGAGGCAGGAGAATTCCTTGGCCCCAGAAGTTCAAGACTGCAGTGAGCTATAATCCAGCCACTGTACTCCAGCCTGGGTGACACGGTGAGACCCTGTCTCTTAAAAAAAAGGTTAAAACATCTTATAGCTTGGGCAATATAGGGAGACCCGCATACCTACAAAAAATTTAAAAATTAGCTGAGTGTGGTGGCATGCTTCGATAGTCCAAGCTACTCGGGAGGCTGAGGCAGGAGGATCGCTTGATCAAGACAATTAAGCTTGACCAAGGAGGTCAAGGCTGCAGTGAGCTTTGATCCCACCACTGTAATCCAGCCTGGGCCACAGAGCAAGACCGCCTCAAAACAAACAAACAAACAACAACAAAAAACACTCTCCTGGTTTTTTTTTTTTTTTTTTTTTTTTTGAGACGGAGTCTTGCTCTGTCACCCAGGCTGGAGTGCAGTGGTGCCATCTCGGCTCATTGCAAGCTCCGCCTCCCGGGTTCACACCATTCTCCCGCCCTCAGCTTCCCGAGTAGTTGGGACTACAGGTGCCCGCCACCACACCCGGCTAATTTTTTTGTATTTTTAGTAGATACAGGGTTTCACCTTGTTAGCCAGGATGGTCTCGATCTCCTGACCTCATGATCTGCCCGCCTTGGCCTCCCAAAGTGCTGGGATTATAGGTGTGAGCCACCGCGCCTGGCCTCTCCTGGCTTTTTAAGGAGTGTGACGTTCAACTAGTGAGTCTTTACAAAGAGAACTGAAGTGAAGCCTCACCCTCATTCACAGGAAGTGCCACTGAGCGGGGTCACATCTTTGAGCTGACCAGGCTTCCACTGCAAGCCTCAGCCACCAACTGCCGCTCAGACCTCAAGGCTCAGCCTCTAAGCTAACGTCCTGAGAGGCGCCGGATACTCTCAGTATTGCTTCCAATCCTTGGGGACCATTATCAGGGCAGGAAGAAATGTCTCAGATGAACTAATGCAGCTGGATGATGCTGCTCTTAGCAAGGGTGGACTCGACCCATCTGCCTTCCACTTGGCCTGCTGGCACCGCCCAGGGCATGCTGGTCTCGGAGGGGCAGCAGGGGCTGTACTGAGGGCATCTCTAGTGTACGTGGACACATTTATATTTGAGATTCTTTTTTTTTAACCAAAAAATACACATCTGGTAAAGAAGCCTGCTTCACAATGCATACTATTCGCAAATAACACCCCTGTTCCCACTTCTGGCTCAGATTCGGAAAGGATACACAGCGATGTAAGGAGTGGCCTGCTTCACGTTCCCGTTAAAATGAAAGATACACAGCAGGAGGATGACATCTGCAAGAGAGAGGCTCCGAGTGAGGGAGGAAGGGGAGACCCGCAGCAGCCCGCCGGACAGGGAAGGGGCTGTTACCTTGTGCGATGAGGATGGGGTACTCCAGGTAGGTCAGCGGCGGATACCCATAGTAACACTGGTACCGGAGAAACACCAGGAACCTGGAAAGAGGAGGGCACATGTCCACGCGGCTGCCCCAAAACGCAGCTGTCGGGGCCTGGCAGGCACCCGGAACACAGGTCAGTTTGCCGAATCCTCGCAGTGGTGGTGTGGACACCCCATTGTTAAAGACGAAGGTTTAGAACAAAATAGATGGAATTCAGTTGAATCATCTGTACAATTTTTGGAGCATCCAGAACGTACTGGGCACCGGGCCATAGTGCAATACCCATGACCTCTATAAAGTGCCTTGAGATGGTCACTTACAAAGGATTTTTACAGAAGGCAAATCCCTGAGCAGGAGTATGAGACTGGGCCTTCTGGGCCCACGCTTGCTGGCCTGCCTGCCACGTTGGGCTCTCACTGACCCCAGCAGCTGCCCCTCAGCTGCTGCACACATCTGCAGAGGCACAAGGATCCGAGGGGCTGCAGCCATCCCTGGATGGGGGTCTGTAGCCATGTTTTAAGAGTTAGAACAGTACCTGGATGGTCCAGTTGCCTTCCAGAAGAGCTGCCTGGTTGAGACAGCAGTGGGGGAAAAGCACAAAGAACCACCCTCAGTTTCACTAAGATTCCAGCTGTGAGGATGCTGCAAAGACCCCAGAGTCTCACCTTCTCAGAAGAAAAGGCAGAGCTTCCTGCCTCCCCCTCACACCCAGCTGTCTCCTCCCTCAGGACCGGAATCCCCGTGGTCTCCCGGGGCTCCCGGGGCTCCCGGGTCTCCCGGGGCTGTTTGTCCCACACCCAGCTTTGTGGCTCCCTCCCTCTCACCTGTGTGTTCAGACCACTCAGGTCGGGAAGAAAGGGGAGCAGGAACCACGGGACTTCAATGTACAGGAGGGATCCCCCAGGGTCTCCGATCGCCCAAGCTGGGAAGGAATCCTGGAAAAGCCCGGTTCACAAACAGGCTGTGCCTCCCTAGACAGTGCGCGACTTAGCTGGGGGCGGAGTCGGAGGAGGTCCCAGTGTTGCCGAGCACGAGGGCCTCCCGCAGGCCTGGTCCCCGAGTGGAGGCCCCCACCGTGCCCAGGAGGGTCCCCACCCCCAGCTGCCTGCCGACCCTCTGGGCGCTTGGCAGCTGGGCCACCTCCCAGCTTCAGGGATAAGCGGTACCTCTGCCCAGCCCTGCCCTGCCCTGCCGCAGGGACTCTCCTCCTGCCAGCCTCCTGAGCAGCCCTCTCTGTTCCCCTGTGAGATGGAGCCAGAGCAGCTGGCAGAGCGGGAGGCTGCACCCCAGCCCCTCTGTGGGGCCACAGCCAGCCGCTGAGTGCTGAAGAACAAAAGCTATGGGGGTCTTCACCATTGAACTAACGGTGTGCTGACCCTGGGACGCAGCCACAGTCCGCAGGCCAGGCCTGAGAACCTGGGGATGTCAGAGCCCGTTCTCACCTCCAGGGGTCATCCATGCTGGCCTCCACATCTCACAGACCACTTAGGGAAACGGAGGCCCAAAGACACCAAGAACATACAAGATGAAGAGCCTGGATTCCCCGAGGCTGATCTGGACGCAGCCGTTGCTGCCCCTGCAGGTTTTGTCATCTACTCCCTGCTTTCCCTGGGACTCAAACTCCCCCAGCCCCTGCAGCCTGGGGAGGTGGGGGCAATGTCTTTCCTTTAGTTTCTAATGTTTCTTTTTTTTTTTTTTTTGAGATGGAGTCTTGCTCTGTCGCCTAGGCTGGAGTGCGGTGGCGCAATCTCAGTCACTGCAACCTCCACCTCCCGGGTTCAAGCGGTTCCCCTGCTCAGCCTCCCAAGTAGCTTAGACTACAGGTGTGCGCCGCCACGCCTGGCTAATTTTTGTGTTTTTAGTAGAGACGGGGCTTCACCATGTTGGCAAGGCTGGTCTTGAACTCCTGACCTCAGGTGATCTGCCCATCTCGGCCTCCCAAAGTGCTGGGATTACAGGCGAGAACCACCATGCCTGGCCCTTTAAAGTTCATTTTAATAAGTAATCGCTACAATGCTCATCATCATAAAATCATGCTGGCCGGGCATCTGACACAGACCCATTTTTTTTTGTCTCCATTCCCATCTGCTCCATGCAACTGTTGGAGTTTTCTCCCTCAACACCTGCTAGAGGGTTAAACAAAACATACCCCCACCCAGGCTGGGGGACAAGTGACCTGGAGCACTTAGTGGGCTCCAAAGGCATCCTACCCAGAGGCCAAGGTTCTACAGCCTAAGGGTCCATCGAGGGAGGGCCGCAGTCAACAGAAGGCTGCAGGCAGGGCAGGTCCTATGGATCCTGTGTTCCAGGAGGCTCCTGGCTGCAGAGAGCAGGGAGGCAGAGCCCTGCAGGCAGGGCAGGAGGCCGCCAGCAAGGCTGAGAAGCAGCAAGGTTGGGAACCAGGGAGGGGGAAGGACCCAGCTACAAGGAATGCCCCTGGGCGGCAGAGGCAGGTCCCTGGGCGGAGGCTCCTGCCCTTCACACCAAGCCACACTAAAAAGGCTTTTCTGGCGTCATTAAGACACACTTCATGCTCCAATTGACTCGATGCTCTCAGAACTGGGAAATGGAGACCCAAAGAGGGCCCGTGCCGTCCAGACGGCTGACTGCGACAGCCCTGGAGTTCCTTCTGCTCTAACTCTGGCTGCTGCCGGATCTGGTCAGGGGCCCAGGGCCCAGCTGGCAAGCATGGCCAGCCCCAGGCGGGCCTCCCAGGCAAGGCTGGGAAGGGCATGAGGGAGGCAGGCAGGCAGATGCGAGGGCCAGGACCCTGCTGGGCTACCCAGCCCGCTGCTGCCCTGGGCTCCTTACCTCCCTAACTCAGGTTCTCATTGTCTGGGGACAAAAACAACACCTACCTCCTAAGGCTGCTGTAAGGATTAAATAAGATTATAATTCATGATAATTTATACAATGCATAGAGTCAACACATGGAATGCTCAGGCAATGCCACATGATAATAAACAGCTGGCAGTATGGAGATGAAATCTACTGGAACTGAGCAAGGGTACAGCCTTGATCCCTTCCAGCCTGTCTTCCAGGTGAGGCTGGCACTGCAGCTGGGCCCTGACAGAAGTCTGTGTGCCCATGTACAGAAGTCTGTGTGCCTGGCCCTGGCCCTGGCTTGGAGGCTGCAGAGCTGGTGCACCAGCCCTGACAGAGCTCCCTTTACCTGTAGTGATAACAGCAAGCCCCTTAGACAGGCCAGCAGGGACAGCAGCAAGCCACTGCCCCACCCAACCCTTGGGCTCCCATGCCCAGAAAGATCCTTCCACTGCCAGAGGTCTGGCTTTCACTAAGGCGAGCTGGGACTAAGGTAAGCTGGGAGAGGTGACAGCTGACAGATTTAATATGAGCCCTCACCTACGTATCTCTGAGGGTTTGCGTTTTTCAAGCAATGGTGCAAAGGTGGTGGAAATGCAGGCCTAGGGGCTGGTGGCAGGAGGGAATCTACGGACTCTACAGACGGCCTGGCTTCTTTTCCGTCATGGGTCCAGCCTCAGCTTCCCCAGCTCGGGGACCTAGCAAGGGGCCAAGGCCAAATCCCGCTGTTGGCTTTCATGCGCTTGTCCCCTCTCCCACCTGAGCGGTCACTGCAGCCACTTCCAGCCTGTGTCCTCTGCCACAGCCTCATCGCTCCAGCCTCTCTGCTCCCAGCCTGGCGGCGGCACCAACCTGAAACACAGGCTGCCTGCCTCCCCTGGTTGCCTCTCAACCCTGCCATCCAGCCTGGGACCCCCCTCCACACCCCACAGGGCAAAGTCACTCACAAGCCTGGAAGAGGTCACAGCCCCTCCCACTGCAAAGCTTTCCCAGAAATTTCCCCTCAAAGCCCCCCATTGGATGACTGTGCCCAGGGCTGGGCTCCATAGGGCCGGCCCAGGGTCCAGAGGCTGAGTGGGGTCCCTCACCCTCCCACACCTGAGGTCTCCTCTTTCTCCCCCGCACCCATTGGCTTCTTCCCATCCTGTATCCCGCACCCCCCACCTCGCCCACCTTGCGCTCCAGGACGGCTTGTGTGGAGGATCAGCCTTCAGACCCCACTGGGTGATGGCGGGGAGCAAAGTGGAGGGCCTGGCCTGGCCAGGGGCAACGGGCGAGATCACTAGGTTCAGGTATGCGTTTTCCTATCGGGGCTCAAAAATGATACCCCAAAAGTTTGGAGCTCTGGCATGATGAATACTTTGAATAGGAAGGCCTTAGAAGCTGCCTCAGAATCAGGGACTGAATGACCTCTCCGTCACCCCTTCCCAACTTTGGAGAGACTCTCCAAAGTCCTTATAGATGACTAAGGAAACTTCTTTCTATAAGAAATGCAATTGTCTTAAGACCCCCTCCCAAGGAATCTCATTAAATAACCAGGAAAGGTTCCCCACCAACCACCGGGAGAAGACAAGAGATTCAGCCATCTTAGTTCAACCCCTTATTTCACAGATGAGGAAACCGAGGCCCGAAAAAGAGGCTGAGAGTGCGTGGTGAGTTTAGGGACAAAGAATATGACAGCCTCGAGGTGCAAATGGCCTTGCTCAGGGCCAGCAGGTTTTGTCACTAGCGCACCGAGGGCTGCCTCCTCTGCGTCTGTTTCCTCATCTGTAAAATGGGCGTGCACAGTCAATTCATGCCACGCGGGACTTGGTGAGAAACAATGTAAGTAAGCGGGTGGCGGGTGGCCCTGGGAAGAGCACCCCGAGCCCCTAGGCTACCTAGTTCACCCTCGGCCGCCCAGCTGCGACGCCGGCGTGCAAGGATCATTCCCGCCCTACTTCGAGCCGAGGCTCTCCCGGGCTCCCAGGGGGCAGCAGCTGCGAGGGGGAAGGAGGCAGCCCCGGTCGCCCCGGGCCTTACCCTGCCAGCTCCAGAAGTAAACTCGGAAGGCTGAGGCCCCGCGCGCTGCGCGCAGCTAGTACAGCGGAGATCTGCGGCAGCTTCAGCGCGGCGCACACGCCCAGAGTGCTCCAGTTGCACAGCCCCAGCAGCGCCGCCTCCATAGCGCCACAGGTTTGGGCACCGGGGCGGCGGCAGCGGTAAAGGGCCGCTCAGCCTCGGCGGCACAGCTCTGCCGAAGCCTTCCGCCTTCCCGGGATCCGCCCGGGACCACCCAGCCAGGGCCCGCCCCTCCGCGCTCCCCCTTGCTCCGGATCCGCCTCGCTCGGCCCCTCCCCTGGACGCACCCCGCCCCCTGGCCCGCCTTGCCTAATCCGCCCGGGCTCGCCCCGCCCCCTGGCCAGCCTCATCTCGCCCCGCCCACGGGCGGCAGCCCCGCCCACAGGCCCGCCTCCCACCCGCCCGGGATCGCTCAGTTCTCGGACCCGCCTCACCTCGCCCCGCCCCCAGATTCGCCCCTCCCGGTCGGCCTCACCTAGCCCAATCCCCTGGCCAACCTCGCTCCGCCCCATCCCTCCTCGCTCCGCCCCCTGGCCAACCTCGCCTCGCCCCGCCCCTCCTAGCCCCGCCCCTGGGCCACTGTCCCACCCTGGCCTGTGGGCTCCGCCGGCAGCTGCTTCGTTTTTTCGCCTTCTTGCGACCTGATAATTTAGCAGCCGCCGGGAGCCGCCCCGGAGGTCCGGCTTTTCAGGGATTGGGTGGACCGGGAGGCAAACGGGCACCCCCTAGGGGGATGGGCTATTCTGAGAGATTTTTCCCTCCCTACAAGTGTTTTAGTTTCTCTCACTAAGCATTTCAGGAGTTAAAGCCTCCTGCTTAAGGGCTTAAGGGCTGGGTGCCCCCTCCCGATTTTACAGATGGGGAACTGGGCTGGAGAGGCTCTCTGGGACCAGAGCCCCGGGGTCACCTCATTCGTGCCCTTTCAGAGCACGCGGCCTGTCTCCAGTCTGGGACGGAAGGCTTCCCGGCTTCCCTCCTAGCGGCGTGGGCCCTGACCTGAGAGCCTACCGGAAGCCTTGAACTTGAACACTTCACAGTGAAACTGTTTCTTAAGGATTTCTCCTGATAGAGTAACTTGGACGTGACCGTCTAAGCCACAAACGGAGGGAAAGGGAAGGACGCATTTTCCAACCTCTGAAAATCGCCTGTGTATTAGGGCCAGGTTATGAAGCAGGCAAAAAAGCACCAAAATGCAATGCCGGAATCTATGATCGCTGGTTTTGTGCCATAAACCTCAGCCGGGAAGGGTGAGGGACCGGAGCTGGGTCAGCTTCAGAGTTTGGAGTTCTGGCCGAGGCTCTTTCTCTCGAGCCTTACCAGCGCATCACCTCCGCCTATGGAGAGAAAACAAACAAACAAACAAATAAACAAAAAACAGGTGGCGAGTCCTGTCTCCCAAGTCTAAATGAGAACAGGACGTTCAGAAGGGAACCCTTAAAGGAAATTGGCCTTGGGCCTACCCTGGCTAGGTTGATACTGATCATTATTGCCCCTGAAGCAGGAAGACTGCTTGAGGCCAGGAGTTCAAGACCAGCCTGAGCAACACAGGGAAACCCCGCCTCTACTAAAAATGCAAGAATTAGCCGAGCATGGTGGTGCATGCCTGTGGGCCCAGCTACTCAGGAGGCTGAGGCAGGAGGATGGCTTGAACCCAGGAGGCGGAGGTTGCAGTGAGTCGAGATCACGCCACTTCACTCCAGCCTGGGAGACAGAGCCAGACCCTGTCTCAAAACAAATAAATTTTATATATATATATATATATATATATATATAAATTTTTTGAAGAAGAAAATAGAGAAGAGCTTTTTTTTTTTTTTTCTTTGAGACGGAGTTTCACTCTTGTCGCCCAGGCTGGAGTGCAGTGGCACGATCTCTGCTGACTGCAACCTCCACTTCCCGGGTTCAAGTGATTCTCCTGCCTCAGCCTCCCAAGTAGCTGGAATTACAGGCACGTGCTACCACGCCCGGCTAATTTTTGTATTTTTAGTAGAGACGGGGTTTCACCGTGTTGGTCAGGCTGGTCTCGAACTCCTAACCTCAGGTGATCCACCCGCCTTGGCCTCCCAAAGTGCTGGGATTACAGGCATGAGCCACCGCACCCGGCGTAAAGAGCTTTTAACAAGCATCAGCAGCAATGACTACAGAAACATCTAGAACCTGTTGAGTGCCTCCTGTGTGCCAGGTGTTTTACTTTCATCATGGTATGTGGCACGCCCCTTGAAGCAAGGAGGTGGTCCTGGTTGGAAGTGTTCTGCCCCAGCCTTGGACTCTGTTTATTCCAGGGGGTGGCCAGGATCTGGGCCCCCAGGACTAGCCTTAGGAGGGAGCTGCTCCCACCTGGGGCCCAGCCTGTGCTAACATTTGGGGATGCAGGCTGCATGAGGGGCTTTTGAGAGGTATGCGTGCTCCCAGGACCACGCAGGGAGTGGCCTCCTCCACTGTGGAACAAATGCTGCTACTGGTCTAGGACACTGCTCTGGGGGTCAGCTGGGTGAGGCAGGGCTGTGGAAGAGGTTTCTTCCTGGCTCCTAGATCCCTCCCTGGCTACTTTGCGTGAAGACCGGGATGGGGTGATGTGGGTGTGTGGCCCTTGGGGGTTAGGCAGATCTCAGCTATCCTCCTAGCATTGGCCCCTACAGACTGCATGATCTTGAACAGACCTTAACTTCCCTGTTCCTCGGTGTCATTTTTAAAATGGGAGAACCATCCGCCTCAGAAGGTTATTGAGAGGTACAGAATAGGTGCTCAACGGAGATGGTCATACCCCACCAGGTGCAAACTAGCAAAACCTTTTTGGGATTTGTGGGCACTGGCTTTGTTCCTGAAGCTGTGTGGGGATGGTGGTCCTAGGGGGAGCCAGGTTTGGGCCATGCAGGCAGGCATTTGGGTCTCAGCCCCTATGCCCAGCGATACATCTCAAGAGCATGCCAGCTCTTCTGCTCAGAGGATAACCTCAAAACGGCTGATCTGTGAGGCTCCTCTGTCGCTTCAGGAGGTTGGGGAGTGTCTGGACGGGGGTCTCTACAGTGCACACTCACTGGGATATCTCTGCAGGACAAGATAGTGCCCCCGTGTTAGAGACCTCTGCCTCCTCCCCAGCTACATGGCAGCCCGGTCACAGTCTGTTACAGGACCTGACCCCACTCCTGGGCCACAGCCACACAGAGTGAATCAGCTCCCTGAGTGAAGCTGGCCACGGAGTCTCATTGAAACCGCCTTTGCAAAAATTATAACAGGAAATTATGACAGTGAAAGAGATCAGACCTAACTGACTCCATCTTGCTTCTAACCTTTAAGCTGTCCTGGTTCCTTCCTGGGCATAGGCTGAACCAACCTTGTGAAGGAATTTAGTTTATGGTTTGACTCTGAAACAAAATTAATAATAGCCCTTTCCTGAAAAGACCACCTTTGTGCCTTGGGACCTGTCTGCCTTTGTAGGACTAACAAATTACCTACAAGATTAGAAATTACAGTTTCGGGTCATGCAGGCTCTGGCTGCAAGAGTCTGAACCTTCCCAAATTGCTCCTGGGGATCACATCACTATTGTAAAACTTAAGATCGGTGCTTGAGATATTTTGCAGACCCTGCACTGGATGGATCAGCTGACACCACCCAGACCAATTATTTGGCTCAACCAGTTCTGCAGTCCCCGCTCAGGAACAGAAGACAGCAAGAAAATTTCACTTCGACCCCCCCCCACCCCGCCTATGATTCCATCTCCATCCTGACCAATCAGCACATTCCACTTCCCAAGCCTCTACCGGCCAAATTATCTTTAAAAACTTCCATTCCCAGTCTGAGCGTGGTGGCTCACGCCTGTAATCCCAGCACTTTGGGAGACCGAGGTGTGCGGATCACCTGAGGTCAGGAGTAAGAGACCAACCTGGCCAACATGGCAAAACCCCGTCTCTACTAAACACACAAAAATTAGCCAGGCGTGGTGGCGGGCACCTATAATCCCAGCTACTCTGGTGGCTGAGGCAGGAGAATCGCTTCAATCCGGGAGGCACAGGTTGCATTGGGCCGAGATCATGCCACTGCACTCCAGCTTGGGTGACAGAGCGAGACTCCGTCTCAAACAAAACAAAACAAAACAAAACAAAAAAACAAAAACAGAAACACGAAACTTCCATCCCCGAATGCTCTGCTCAGGGAGACTGATTTGAGTAATCATTAAACTCTGGTCTCCCGCACAGCTGGCTCTGTGTGAATTACTCTTTCTCCATTGCAATTCCCGTCTTGATAAATCGGCTCTGTCTAGGCAGCGGGCAGGATGAGCTCTTTAGGTGGTTACACCTTCATGTGGGAACATGGAATTGAGCAGAAACTGATTCCAAACCTCCCCCAACCTCACTTCCCCACTCTTCAACAGAGGAGATGTGAACTCAAGAGCCATTGGTGGTGCCAGTAAACCCAAAATATCTGAGACAAGTCTCAACCAATTTAAAAGTTTATTTTGCCAAGGAGGTCCCGATGACAGGTGCCCAAGGTGGTTGGGGTACAGCTTGCTTTTGTCCATTTTAGGGAGACATGAGACATGGATTAATGTATGTAAGATATACTCTGGTTCCGTCCAGTAAGGCAGGACAGGTCAAAGAGGGGGGCTTCCACGTCATAGGAAGATAAGAGACAAAAGCTTGCATTCTTTTGGGTCCTTCATCAGCCTTTCAGTGAATACATAATCTAGTCTGGCTCAGCGACTCTTCATTTTTACATAAACAGTAGGTCTCAGGAAGCAATCAGATAAGCATTTCTCTTGGGTGAGCAGAGGAATGATTTTTCTGTCCTGCACCTGTTAAGATCAGCTATCAGTTTACATTGCCAGGGTGAAATGCAACAGAACTGTTTCACGGTAAATATATATATATATTTAATTCTTGGCATGATCCTGAATAGGGTAAAGATCTTGAGGCCCACAGGGAATTCCCTTGTGGGCAAATTGTGAGGGAGGCATGTAGCTTTTTTATCTTTATAGCCACCTTATTCAGGAATTAAAATGGGAGGCAGGATCCCAGCTTGACTTTTTCCTTAGCTTAGTGATTTTGGAGTTAAGATTTATTTTTCTTTCACAGTGGCCATTCTCCCACCTTCATTTTAAAATAAATTCCTAAACCGCTGGGCACGGTGGCTCACACCGTGTAATCCCAGCACTTTGAGAGGTGGAGGCCAGCAGATCACGTGAGGTCAAGAGTTCAAGACCAGCCTGGCCAACATGGTGAAACCCTGTCTCTACAAAAATACAAAAATTAGCCAGGCATGGTGACGGGTGACTGTAATCCCAGCTACTCTGGAGGCCGAGGTAGGAGAATCGCTTGAACCTGGGAGGCGGAGGTTGCAGTGAGCCAAGATGTCACCACTGCACTATAGCCTGGGCGACAGAGCGAGACTGCGTCTCAAAAAAAACCCGGCCGGGCGTGGTGGCTCACGCCAGTACTCCCAGCACTTTGGGAGGCCGAGGCAGGTGGATCACGACGACAGGAGATCGAGACCCTAACGTAGTGAAACACCGTCTCTACTAAAAAAATAATAATAATAATTAGCGGGGCATGGTGCAGGCGCCTGTAGTCCCAGCTACTCAGGAGGCTGAGGCAGGAGAATGGCATGAACCCGGGAGGTGGAGCTTGCAGTGAGCCGAAATCGTGCCACTGCACTCCAGCGTGGGCAACAGAGCGAGACTCCATCTCCAAAAAAAAAAAATTTCTAAACACGAATTTTTCGTTAAGCTACTTGCAGGTTTCTTATATATATCATGGCACTTTTCGGCAAACACCTACGAACAAGGGCTTTCAGCTGGGCACAGTGGCTCATGCCCGTAATCCCAGCACTTTGGAAGATTGAGGTGAATGGATCATGAGGTCAAGGGTTTGAGACTAGCTAAGCCAACATGGTGAAACCCCATCTCTACTAAAGATACAAAAAATTAGTTGGGCACGGTGGCACGTGCCTGTAATCCCAGCTTCTCGGGAAGCTGAGGCAGGAGAATCACTTGAACCCAGGAAGTGGAGGTTACAGTGAGCCAAGATTGTGCCATTGTACTCCAGCCTAGGCAATGGTGTGAGACACTGTCTTAAAACACACACACACACACACACACACACACACACAGGCTTTCTTCTGCAGTCTCAATGGAATCACCACACTCTGCACTTTCTTGCTGATACAATAGTGTTAGCTAACATTTATCTGCAAAGCGTCCTTTAGAGCTGCTTTTCGTGACCCAGGATCCAGTCAAGGATCACGGACTGAATCACTTCAGCCTTCCTTTAGACTTTTCTGACATTGACGTTTATTTATTTTTTGACACAAGGTCTCATTCTGTCACCCAGGCTGGAGGGCACTGGTGAGATCACAGCTCACTGCAACCTTGACTTCCCGGGCTCAGGTGATTCTCCCATCTCAGCCTCCCAAGTAGCTAGGACTACAGGCATGAATCACTACACCTGGCTAATTTTTTGTATTTTGTTAGTAGAGATGCTATGTCCGGAATCAGTGGGTTCTTGGTCTCACTGACTTCAAGAATGAAGCCACGACCCTCACAGTGAGTGTTACCGTTCTTAAAGATGGTGTGTCTGGAGTTTATCCCTTCAGACATTCAGATGTGTCCAGAGCTTCTTCCTTCTGCTGGGTTTGTGGTCTTGCTGACAAGAGAAGTGCCACAGACCTTCCCAAGTGCTACAGCTTTTAAAGGCAGTGGGGACCCAAAGAGCAAAACAACAAAGCTCCCACGCCATATGAACCGACCTCCAGCAAACTGCCACTGCTGGCTCCGGCAGCCTGCTCTTATTCCCTCATCTGACCCCACCCACATCCTGCTGATTGGTCTATTTTACAGAGAGCTGATTGGTCCATTTTGACAGAGTGCTGATTGGTGCGTTTACAATCCTTTAGCTAGACGCAGAATACTAGACAGAAAAGTTCTCCAAGTCCCCACTAGGTTAGCTAGATACAGACTACTGATTGGTGTATTTACAAACTTTGAGCTAGACACAGGGGGCTGATTGGTGTATTTACAAACCCAGAGCTAGACACAGTGCTGAGTGCGTCCAACATCCTTTAGCTAGACACAGAGTGCTAGACAGAGAAGTTCTCCAAGTCCCCACTAGGTTAGCTAGATATAGAGTACTGATTGGTGTATTTACAAACCTTGAGCTAGACACAGAGTGCTGATTGGTGCGTTTACAATCCCTTAGCTGTGTACAATCCCTTAGCTAGTCCCCACTAGACTCAGGAGCTCAGCTGGCTTCACCCAGTGAATCCCGCACCGGGGCTGTAGGCCAAACTGCCCGCAAGTCCCGCACCGTGTGCCCGCACTTCTCAGCCCTTGGGTGGTTGATGGGACCCGGCCGCAGAGCAGGGGGTGTCGGCCGCGCAGGAGCCCACCGCAGAGGTGGGGGCTCAGACATGGTGGGCTGCAGGTCCCAAGCCCTGTCCAGTGGGGAGGCGGCTGAGGCCCGGCGAGAATTTGAGAGCAGTGCATGCGGGCCGGCAGTGCTGGGGGACCCGGTGCAACCACCGCAGCTGCCGGCCCGGGTGCTAAGCCCCTCACTGCCCTGGGCCGGGGCCCCCTCCACACCTCCCGAGCAAGCAGAGGGAGCTGGCTCCGGCCTTGGCTAGCCCAGAGAGGGGCTCCCACAGTGCACTGGTGGGCTGAAGGGCTCCTCAAGTGCCGCCAGAGTGGATGCCCAGGCTGAGGAGGCACCGAGAGTGAGGGCTGCTAGCACATTGTCACCTCTCAATGCAGTTTCAGCATGTTGTACAGGCTGGTCTCAAACTCCTGAGCTCAAGCCATATGCCTACCTCAGCCTCCGAAAGTGCTGGCATTATGGGTGTGAGTCACAGCGCCTGGGCAGACATTGACATTTTTGAAGAATCAAGGCCAACTTTTTGGCAGAATGTTTCTCAATTTGGGTTTGCTGAGAGTTTCTTCCTGATTACACTCTAGTTACTTTTTTTTTTGGCAGGAGTGCTTCCTCAGTGAAGTAGGTAGCGTTGTTTTCAGTGAACCACACCAGGGGAGCACAGTGTCAGCTGTCCTGTTATTGGTGAGGTTTGGCTTAATAGTTTGGTTAAGGCAGTATCTTCTAGATTTCAGCATTTACCGTTCCCTAAGAATCTTTCAGTCATTTTAGTGTCTTTTATTGACTCTTGCCTAAATCAGTTATTGCTGTGAGTCATTAAATGGTGATTTTTCTATTATCGTTTATTCTGCATTCTTCAATCGAAAATAGTTTTCATGGCCTGGTGCGGTAGCTCATGCCTGTAATCCCAGGACTTTGGGAGGCCGAGGCAGGTGGATCACCTGAGGTCAGGAGTTCGAGAACAGCCTGACCAACATGGAGAAACCCTGTCTCTACTAAAAATACAAAAATTAGCTGGGTGTGGTGGTACATGCTTGTAATCCCAGCTACTCAGGAGGCTGAGGCGGGAGAATTGCTTGAATCTGGGAGGCGGAGGGTGCAGTGAGCCGAGATGGCACCATGGCCCTTCAGCCTGGGCAACAAGAGTGAAACTCCATCTCAAAAAAGAAAAAAAAAAGTGAAGCAAGTGTCCCTCCAGGCTCGTTACGGCTCTCAGCTCTTGATTCCAGTCCTTTTCCTGAAGCCCAGCTGTCTTCTGGTCCTTGGTCTCCAAGTGCCCATCTCTTTATTGGTAACACCCCCTTTTCCTTTTGCTGGCACTGACACTGCAGGCTTGGTGCCCACTTCTTTGTGACCTCCTAGCCCATCCACCCTCCCTTGTTCTGGCCCAAACGAGCTGAAAGGCTGGCGTTGGGATTTCACTGCAGATGCCCATCTGTCCTGGTTTCCTGGGCTCCCAGTGGGTGAAATGGGGAAGGTTAGAAGCAGGCATCTTCTTGAAAAGAAGGCAGATGTGGCAAGGAGCAGAGAGTGGGTGGGCCTGGTTGTGAGGATGGTTTTGGTGTGATGACAGGTCATTGCAGGGTACAGAAAGCATTTCTGCATGCAGAAGCCTTCGGCGTGCCTGCACGGTTCTGTTGAGCCCTTGAGCCCTGGTGATGTGCCATGAGAAAATCATGCCCCAGGAGGCTTTCAGTCCAAGAGAATGAGAGACATGCACAAAATACTTGAACCTAACCTGAAATGTGGAGGAAAGTCTAGCCAAGTCCAGCCAAAATCACCTGAGCCCCAGCTACATGCAGACCTGTGAGCAACAAAGGGGATGTTTTGTTATACAGCATTATCATAGCTGACTAATGCACTCTGTGAAAGAATTCAAACCCCTTTTTTCTTCAGTACTCCCTGAATGCTCAAAGAAGAGAATCCTGGAGCTGGAGATGCCCTTAAATCTGTCTTCTTCCCTTTTCCCCTCATTTTATAACTGTGGAGACTGAGGCCTGGAGCGGGGAAGGCAGCACGGAGAAGTCACACATGAGATGGATCCTGGCCCTTCACTAGTTGTGAGACCCTGACCAGATTGAATGAAGTCTTTGGCTTAGTTTCCAAACCTCTCAAATGGTGACAATTATAATACATGCAAAAGACACAATGTTGGTAATGTGCCAAGCCCAGAGTCTGTGCTTATAGGTTACATTGTCTGTAAGTGGCTGTGCTTCCAGGAGTGGCAGAACCGGCACAGGTCCATGGCCCTCCTCACTGCCCTCCTGGGCACTCAACGATTCCCTCCCCTCTGCACAGGCCTGACCACCTGCAGCCATCCTTAACCTCGACTTTTCTAGTGCTTCTCTCTCTCTCAAATGGAAATCTTGATTTTGAGTGTGAGAATAATATAAGGCAGACTCAGGGCAAAAACATAGATTGGGTCTTTAAGGAGCCTCCAGCATCTTTGTACCCACCCAGTCCGAGGGCAAGCACTTGACCTTCATGGAATGCTGCCAGGATGTGACCAGGACCCCTGGCTATCCTGGCCACTGATCTTTGCCCAGCTGATGATCTCAGAGTGGAGAGGGAGCCCAGCTTTCATGTCAGACACTGAGAAAGAAGGCGGTGGCCTCCAGATCCAAGTAGGAAGGGTTGGGCCTCTTCCTGGCCAAGTCACATTGGGCCTGGTCTGCTCCATCACACAGTCGTGCAGGGCCAGGGTGTGGCATGAGGCATAGGGGCTGTTGCATGGAAATAATGTGTCCTGTCCTGTGTACCTGGAAACACCAATGATCTATTCTTGGTGGTAGTAGGGATCCCGGAGACTGGAAAAAATCAGTTTTCCCTTTCTTAAGGATCAAGTGACTTTCTTTAAGCAGAAAAATCCTGTAATTTGCTAAATTTGGGGGAATCAATTTATTGAGGATTAAAGGGGACCCATATAGCATAGTGCTTAAGTATATAGTCCTTGGAGCCAGACTCAACTGCCAAGTCTGAACTCCAGCTTCACCACTTGCCAGCTGTGTGACCTTGGGCAAATGACTTAACCTCTCTGTGCTTTAGTTGCCTCATTTATAGGAGTATCTATCTCATAGGGTTGCTGAGAGGATTAAATGAGTTAGTTCATGCAAATAACAGTGACATTTAGCTACTGCCAAATAAGACCCAAGCAAGCATCAAAGACAGAGCAGTCATTTCAGCCCCTGCCCCATTTTTCTCTCTTTTCTGGAGGCCATGGCTGAGGTCCTGCAGAGGACACTGGGCTTCAAGCTTGAGGCCTGGCATTAATGTATGTTTGGGATTTTATTTCACCTCTCTGAATCTCAGGTTTTGCCTGTATTAAATGAATATAAAATCCCTGAATATGATTCCCTTAGGTTGTTGAGAAAATACATTTAAAATGCTTTACCCTAGAAGTGTGGGCTATTGTTTTCATTTTGGTCAGTTTTTGTTTATTTTGTTTGTGTGTCAGTGTGGGTGTAGGGAGATTCTGCTCCATGAGCTCACTCAGGGCTCCAGGCGTGGGCCTGACATGCTCCCTCCATCTTGTGCCCATCTTTTCCCTGCATCCTCCAAGTCCTCTCCCTTCTTCAGCTGATGGGGAAAGGAGAACAAGCCAATACCTGGAGTGTCTCATGGACCAGACCTGGAAGGGAGACCTAGGGTTTTTGCTCCCATTCCACTGGCCATGGCTCTGTCACATGCTCCACCCAAACCAAGGGAAAACACAGCCTAGCAGAGCGCCCAGGAAGAAGAGGAGAATGCAAATGTTTGAAAGAATGAATCCATTTGTGTTTTAACCAACAAAGAGGAACTAAGCCTTTTCTGCATTTTTTGCTTAAATATGAAGGTTGTGATATAATCACAAGGGTCCTTAAAAGATGGAGGAGTGAAGCCAGATGCCTGTAATCCCAGTGCTTTGGAAGGCCAAGGTGGGAGGATCATTTGAGCCCAAAAGTTCAAGACCAGCCTGGGCAACCTAGTGAGACCCTATCTCTACATAAAATTTCAAAAATTAGCCAGGTATGGCTAGGCGCGGTGGCTCACACCTGTAATCCCAGCACTTTGGGAGGCTGAGGCAGGTGGATCACCTGAGGTTGAGAGTTCAAGACCAGCCTGACCAACATGGAGAAACCCTGTCTCTACTAAAAATACAAAAAATTAGCTGGGCATGGTGGCACATGCCTGTAATCCCAGCTACTCAGGAGGCAGAGGCAGGAGAATTGCTTGGACCTAGGAGGCAGAGGTTGTGGTGAGCCAAGATCATGCCATTGCACTCCAGCCCAGGTGATAATGGGAGTCTCTGTCTGGAAAAAAAAAAAAAAAAAAGAGAGAGAGAGAGAGAAGATGAAGGAGTGAGGCAGGAGAGAGCGAGCGATAGAGACTGATTTGAAGATGCTAAGATGCTGGCATTGAAGATGGAGTAAGGAGCTGCAAGCTAAGGAATGCAGCCTGCCTTGAGAAACTGGAAAAAATGTAGAAATAGATTCTTCCCCAGATCCTCCTAAAAGAGCACAGCTCTGCAACATGTCGATTTTGGCCCAATGACACCCATGTCAGGGTTGTGATCTTCAGAGCCGTAAGATGACACATTTGTGTTGTTTTAAGCTATGCAGTTTGTGGTCACTTGTCACAGTAGCTGCAAGCAGAGAACACACCGAATCGCAGGAGGGGAGACGGAGGCACAGAGTGTTCCAGCAGCCAGCTCAAGGTCCCACAGCTCATCAGAGCCAGGAGCTGGATTTGAACCCAGGCATTCAGTGCTCCTGACCACAATGCAGGATCCCTTTCATGGGGCACCCATGGGTTCTCAAGATGGAAAGGCTGGGGGTTGTATGGCCGTGGGCCAGTTACTGAGTCCTCTGAATCTCACGTGTAAAAACTGTGTAAGAGTGACCCCATGGAGCCCAACGAAGAGTGTCCTGCAGCTTAGAGACAGTGCAGACCCAAGCTGCCTTGTGTGGGTTGCTGACTGGGTGCTGTCGTGGGCCAGATCTCTTGTCCCCACCCACACCCACCTGGGGAAGGCCAGCCCAGCCCTCCTTGCTCCTAGATGGGCTGCATCTCATCCTCCAGCTTCTTCTTCCGGGCCCCTTCGGTGAAGAAGAAGTCCATGCGGATGAGAGTCTGTCCCAGGGGCGTGTCCAGCCTGCTACCCACAACCTGGTTCGTGGAACTGGGAACTGTGTCCGAAAAGAGAGGCACATGGTCTGGCAACTTCTCAGGCTCCTTCTTGTTGCCCTGAGGAGAGGGGACAGCTCGGATTACACAGAGCGTGGAAAAAGGAGGACCTTAGGATGGGAGAAAACAGAGCAGAGAGCAGGTGCCTCTCTGTGTGAAGCGTCTCCAGGTGATTCAATCCTGGTTTGGACATGGGATCCCCCAAGAGTGACCTGATGCCACAGCCTCTGCCAAGCTTGTCCCTCCTCTTCCTCCACTTCCCCTTCCCCAGGTGCCTCCCAGATCCCTTAACTTTTATGCTGCGACCTGCAGAGATCAAGGGAAGGATCAGGTCTCATTCCCCTTTCTACCCCAGGACTAAGACGCCGTTTTACATCTGGTGGGAGGTTTTGATTTTTGTTTTTGTTTTTTGGTAAATTTGTACTTAGAGTATAACATTCACACAGAAAAGTGCACAAGCCTTCACTGTCCAGCTTGACAAATGTTCACAAAGTGAAGATGCCCATGTACCCAACCAGATCAAGGGGTATGATCCCCTCCCCTGCCTCCTTTCAGCCCCTCAACCCCTGTCTCTGCTCCCAAGGCAACCTGACCTTGACCTCTAATGCCACACATTAGCTTTGCCTGGTTTTGAACTTTACATTAGTGAAATCATGGCTTTCCTGTCTGGCTTCTTTCTCTCAAAATACAAAAATTAGTTGGGTGTGGTGGCGCATGTATGTAGCCCCAGCTACTCAGGAGGCTGAGGTGGGAGGATCACTTGAGCCTAGGAGGTTGAGGCTGCAGTGAGCCATGATCATGCTACTATAGTCCAGCCTGAGAGACAGTGAGACCACGTTTTGAAAAAAAAAAAAAAAAAATCTGACAAGTGGGAAAACATCCTCAGCTCTTCCTGCCCCTGTTTAGGGTTACCTTTCTGCTACCCTGTGTCTAAGAGAAGTGACATGACCTGGCAAGTAAGGAGATCCTGGCTTTCACCTGGCAAAGTCCATGCTGAGGTGGCTCCACCCTCTGGTCATGATGCAGATTTCAGTAGTCAGGTTGCTATCACATAGCCCTTAGGAGGGAGAGACTCTTACAGGCTGGAAGCCCAGACCAGATGCACAGGGCGGGATATCAGGTCCCATGAGCTGAATTTCCCTCCGGAATAGACAGCAACAAGCCCAGCAGGTCCACAATGCAGGCATTAAACCTTTCCTCAACCTGGCAGGGTCCAGGTAAGCATGGCCACCTCCCTCGAGTGACTGTCCACATTGCTTATCTTCCAGGTTGGTCCTTTGACCATCCCCCCCCCTTTTTTTTTTTTTTTTTTTTGAGATGGAGATTCACTCTTGTTGCCCAGGCTGGAGGGCAATGGTGCCATCTCGGCTCACTGCAACCTTCACCTCCCAGGTTCAAGCGGTTCTGCTTCCTCAGCCTCCCAAGTAGCTGGAATGACAGGCATGCACCACCACACCTGGCTAATTTTTGTATTTTTAGTAGAGATTGGGGTTTCTCCATGTTGATCAGGCTGGTCTTGAACTTCCAACCTCAGGTGATCCACCTGCCTTGGCCTCTCAAAGTATCGAGATTACAGGCGTGAGCCACCGCGCCCAGCTGACCATCCTTTTAATAGTGAGATCCATCTTTTCATTCACTCATTCATCCAGCATGAACTGAATGTTCACTTTTTTATGGTCTCTGGGGGATGGGGCAAATGCTAGGGTTGTGACAGGGTGCAGTGATGAATTCATATTCATCTTTTCTCTTTTTAAAAAATAATGTTATTTTTTGTAGAGACAGGGTCTCCCTATGTTGCCCAGGCTGGTCTTGAACTCATGGGTCCAGGTGATCCTCCCACCTCAGCCTCCCCAAGTGCGGGGATTACAGTCATGGGCTACCATTCCTGGCCTCATCCTTTCTCTTAAGGAGTTCACAGCTGGTGAAATTGGGCATTGCAGTATTACATTACATAGAATACCAAAATAATGGGTGAGATATGCTGGTGAATCAAAGGAAGGAGTGATCTGGTCAAGCCTACCCAGGAAAGGGAGATTCCCCAGAAAGGGAGGCACTACAGCAGGGTCTTGAAGAGTGAATAGGAGTCCATCAGGCTGACCAGGTGGGAAGGACATTCCAGCAGGGGACCAGCATGCCCAAAGGCATGGATAAAAGAGTGTTGTGGGGGCTGAGTGTGGTGGCTCATGCCTGTAATCCCAGCACTTTGGGAGGCCAAGGCAGTTGGATAATTGAGGTCAGGAGTTCAAGACCAGCCTGGCTAACATAGTGAAACCCCCTCTCTACTAAAAACACAAATATTAGCCAGGCATGGTGGTGTGCACCTATAATCTCAGCTACTCAGGAGGCTGAGGCAGGAGAATCGCTAGAATCCAGGAGGTGCAGGTTGCTGTGAACTGAGATTACACCACTGCACTCCAGCCTGGGCAACAGAGTGAGACTCCATCTTTAAAAAAAAAAAAAAAGAGTGTGTTGTGAGGTCTGCGTGGGGTGGGTAATGAGACTGGGGAGATAGATAGTTTAGATCACAGGAGGCTTTGTAAGCTACCTGAAAACTTCAGACTTACTGAAGCATTTTAATCAGGGGAGCTACACGGCCAGTTCTGCCATTTAGGGAAATCAGTGTGGTGGCGAAGTGGAGGATAGATTGCAGGTGGTGATACTAGAGTCAGGGAATTTGTTTACAAAGTATTTTTACCCAATCTCATTGCCCTTCTTGGGCACGCCACACAGATATGACTACACATTGCTGACATCCTCAGTCAGGGGAGACATTTCAGCAACAGATGCCTGTCATTTCTAATTGGTTCATCTTAATAAAACTAAGAAACACTGAAGGAAACAAATTTCTAAATGCTTCATATAACTTTTCTTTCCAATGGACCCAAGGAATGCAATTCCTTGACACAAGAGTGTATTTTACTCATCTCTGCACATCCAGCATCTAGTCCAGAGTAGATCTTCAATAAATGTCAGTTGAATGATGGAAAGAATGAATAATATTCAATCGCAAGTATGTTTGGCAGGAACATATTTTTCCTTACCATTGAGTCATAGTCTTTCAGGAAACTCCAGTTCTGAACCCTGGAAAGGAAAAGCATGTTGACTGTGTGAGTTCCTTCCAGGACATTTTTCAATTTCTTTCATTGTGTCAAGTCAATGCAACAATGTATCACATGGAAGAACTAAATAATTTTTTTTTTTTTTTGAGAGGGAGTCTCGCTCTGTTACCTAGGCTGAAATGCAGTGGCGCAATCTCAGCTCACTGCAACCTCTGCCTCCCGGGTTCAAGCAATTCTCCTGTCTCAGCCTCCGAAGTAGCTGGGACTACAGATGTGTGCTACCACACCTGGCTAATTTTTGTATTGTTAGTGGAGATGGGGTTTCACCATATTTGTAGGCTGGTCTTGAATTCCTGACCTCAGGTGGTTCACCCACCTCGGCCTCCCAAAGTGCTGGGATTACAGGCATGAGCCACCATGCCCAGCCAGAACAAAATAATTTTTAAGTGAAACAAATGCCAAGTGCCAAGCAGGTATTGATGGTGTATCCCACCAAAAGAACAAACATTTCAATTTCCAATGACTTTTCCTAGAATGACAACTATGACGTTGCTATGGTAGGACTGCCTAAGCAAGCAAAGGCTACAATCTCACCCTGCCTCTGTGCATTTTCAGAAGGCTACAGTAGGCAAGCATTCTCTGAAGAAAAAAGTTTTCACGTCCCCAAACCTTTGTAACCTTCCAATGTGAGTGACAGAGGAAGGCTAGGGAGGGGTAGGAAAAGGGAGGGACCATAAGGATAGTATTACCTTGCACTGGTCATTTAGTTTTACTTGAATCTAATTTTAAAAAGTCAAACAATTCTACAAAACATAATAAAAACAGCCTTCTCTGTCCCCCTCCTCACAGCCCCTGAGCCTCACATCTTAGCGTCAAACCTTTGCCAGCCTTTTAGCTGTTTCTTCAGGCCTTTGCGTCCGTATTTTGAAATAATAGGATTCTACTGCTATATTACGTCATTCTTGCCTTGCTATAAAGAATACCTGAGACTGGGTAATTTATAAAGAAGGTGTAGGCTAGGCGCGGTGGCTCACTCCTGTAATCCCAGCACTTTGGGAGCCCGAGGTGGGTGGATCACCTGAGGTCAGGAGTTCAAGACCAGCCTGGCCAACATGGTGAAACCCTGTCTCTACCAAAAGTACAAAACTAGCCAGGCATGGTGGCGGGCTCCCGTAATCCCAGCTACTAGGGAGGCTGAGGCAGGAGAATTGCTTGAGCCCGGGAGGTGGAAGTTGCAGTAAGCAGAGATCGAGCCACTGCACTCCAACCTGGGCGACAGAGTGAGACTCCATCTGAAAAAAATAAATAAATAAAAATAAAGAAGGTGTAACCGGCTCACAGTTCCACAGGCTGTACAGGAAGCAGGATGCTGGCATCTGCTTAGCTTCTGGGTCAGTCTCAGGAAACTTACAGTCATGGTGGAAGGCAAAGTGGCAGCAGGCAGGTCACATGGCCAGAGCAGGAGCAAGAGAGACAGAAGGGAAGTGCCACACACTTTAAAAGAACCAAATCTGGTGAGAACTCCCTACTGTGAGGACAGCACCATGGGGATGGTATAGACCATTTATGAGAAACCGACCCCATGATCCAGTCGCCTTCCACCGGGCCCCACCTCCAACAGTGGGGATTACAATTCAGCATGTGATTTGGGTGGGGACACAGATCCAAACCATATCCACTGCTGTTCCTTAATATTTTCTAAAATTTAAACTTATCTATCGACTTCCTATTATAGGAGATGAAGAGTTAGCATTCTTACTCCTGCCCTTCCCTTTGTTCTTTCAAAATCATTACAGATCTTGGTTAAATTGATATATGTCATTTTGATTCTTATGGTTATGTAAATGTTATTCCCTGATGAACTAAGGAGTGCAATATACCCCAATTCTGTTCTTGTATAACCTTGTATTCTTTCTAGAGCTAACAGAGAAATTACATTTCCTCCCAATTTTTTTTAGGCTTCTATGTACTGATCATTGATTCCAGATGTTCCAATAAAACTGAAAAGTCCCTCTCAATATTATTTTCTACACTGTCATGTGCATCAGATAATAAACATTCCTTTAAAACCTTTCTTAGCCTCCTCGGAAGCCCCGTGTCCTCCTGCTCCCACTGGCCTGGCCATGCCTCAAGATCACAGGCTGGTCCCTTCCTTCACCAACACGCTGGCATCCCCCTCTTTGGGAATTCCATGTCTTATTTTCTTGTTAATGCACCTGTTTTTGTGGAACACCTACTCTAGTATCTGTGGACTCCTGCATTTCTTTGGTTCTGGAAAATTCTCACTTACTTTCTCTTTAGACATTTTCTCTCTCCCATTCTCTCCTTTGGGAGTTTTGATTAAGGATAGGTTGGAGCTTCTTGTTCAGTTTCTCTACATTTTTAATTCGTCATTTGTGTTTTCTGTCTTGATTTTCTGAATAATTTCTCCTGTCTTGAGTTTATGAAGTCTGACTTCAGTTGTGTCTTGTATTTCAACTTTATATATTTTTATTGCTACAAGTTCTTTTTGTTTTTTGGTTTTTTTGAGATGGAGTCTCACTCTGTCGCCCAGGCTGGAGTGCAGTGGCACAGTCTTAGCTGACTGCAGCCTCCGCCTCCCGGGTTCAAGCAACTCTGCCTGCCTCGGCCTCCTGAGTAGCTGGAATTACAAGTGCATGCCATCATGCCTGGCTAGTTTTTGTATTTTTAGTAGAGATGGGGTTTCACCATGTTGGCAAGGCTGGTCTCGAACTCCTGATTTCAGGTGATCTGCCTGCCTCAGCTTCCCAAAGTGCTGGGATTACAGGTGTGAGCCATTGTTCCCGACCTCTTGTTTCATTTTTTAAAGCAGCACTAGAACATTTAAGCTATGTGTCTGGCTCACATTGTGTTTCTGTCAGGCAGCACTGCCTTACACATTCCTCTTTGGGCTTTCCAGACCTTGCAAAACTCTTTCCCCTTGGTCTTTACACCTCCTTATGCCCCTGGCTTTCTTCTCTGGTGTTTCCTGGCAGCATCTCTGCCTTTCTAGTAAACGTTGCAAGTTCTGTCCTGCATCCTCGCCTCTTCTGATCCACTGTGCTCTTCCGGGGAGAGCTTATTCACATCGCTGGGGCCAATGCCCACCCGTTTCCTGCTAAAACTGCGATAGAATTCGCATTCCATAAGATTTACTTTTTTTTTTTTTTTTTTTGAGACAGAGTCTCGCTCTGTCGCCCAGGCTGGAGCGCAGTGGCCAGATCTCAGCTCACTGCAAGCTCCGCCTCCCGGGTTCACGCCATTCTCCGGCCTCAGCCTCCCGAGTAGCTGGGACTACAGGCGCCCGCCACCTCGCCTGGCTAGTTTTTTGTATTTTTTTAGTAGAGACGGGGTTTCACCGTGTTAGCCAGGATGGTCTCGATCTCCTGACCTCGTGATCCACCCGTCTCGGCCTCCCAAAGTGCTGGGATTACAGGCTTGAGCCACCGCGCCCGGCCAAGATTTACTTTTTAAAGCACACAATTCAATGACTTTAATATATTCACGGAATTGGGCAACCACATCACCACTTTCTGATTCCAGAACATTTCATCACCCACAAAACACCTTGTGTCCATTCGCAGCCAGTCCTCATTCTCCCCTTCTGGACGGGTTTTTAATGCGCAACTCCTGACTCTCACACTCAACTACCTCCTGGCAGCTCCATCTAGACGTGGTTCGGACATTTAAAACTCACCAGAACTCAGCATCTTCATCATTTATCTTCTCCTCCCTATTAATTATTCAAGCTGAGACCTGTCATCCTTTATTCCTTCCTCACCTTTCCTCCCACATTTACTCAGTTTGTAAATATTTTCTGTCATTCTGTGGGTTGCCTTTTCACTCTGTTAATTGTTGCCTTTCACTCTGTTAATTGTTGCCTTTGCTGTGCAGAAGTTTTTCATATGCAAAAGAATGAAATTGGATCCTTTCTAACATGATACATACCAATCCACTCAAAAACATAGAAGGAAGCTTCATAACATTGGGCTTGGCAATTATTCCATGGATATGCCACACAAAGGACAGGAAACAAAAGCAGATAGACAGATGGGATTACATCAAACTCAATAACTTCTGAAGAGCAAAGGCAACAAGCAACAAAGTGAAAAGGCAACACACAGAATGGGAGACAACATTTACAGATCATATTTCTGATAAGGAGTTAATTTCCAAAATGTATAAGGAACTTCTACAACTTAGTAGCACAAAACCAAATAACCCAATTGAAAAAATGGGTTAAAGACGTGAATAGACATTTCTCCAAAGAAGATAAATAAATGGCCAATAAATATATGAAAAGATTATCAATGTGACTCATCATCAGAGAAATGCAAATCAAAACCACAGAGGTCAAACACGGTGGCTCATACCTGTAGTCCCAACACTTTGGGAGGCTGAGGCGTGTGGATCATCTGCTGTCAGGAGTTCAAGACCAGCCTGGCTGGAGCTTGCAGTGAGCTGAGATCGCACCACTGCACTCCAGCATGGGTGACAGAGCAAGACTCCGTCTCAAAAAAAAAAAAAAAAAAAAAAAAGACCAGCCTGGCCAACATGGTAAAAACCTGTCTCTAATAAAAATACAAAAATTAGCCAGAAGTAGTGGAGGGCATCTGTCATCCCAGCTACTTGGGAGGCTGAGGCAGGAGAATTGCTTGAACCTGGGAGGCAGAGGTTGGAGTGAGCCGAGATCACGCCACTGTACTCCAGCCTGGGTGACAGAGTGAGACTTCATCTCAAAACAAAACAAAACAAAAAATCACAACGAGATACCACCTCACACCTATTAGGATGGTTGTTATCAAAAACCAAAAGACAATCAATGAGTGTTGGCCATTGTGTGGAGAAACTGGAATGCTGAGATACTGCTGATGGGAATGCAAAATGGTGCCACTGCTATGGAAAAGACAATGGAGGTTCCTCAAAAAATTAAAAATAGAGGTAGCATATAATCCTGCAATCCCTCCAATATGGTTTGAGTGTTTGTTCTCTCCAAATCTCATATTGAAATGTGATCCCGAGGGTAGGGCCCAGTGGGAGGTGTTTGGGTCGTGACTGGCTTGGTGCCTTCCTTGCGGTAATGAATGAGCTCTTGCGCTATTAGTTCACAGGAGAGAGCTGGTTGTTAAAAAGAGCCTGACACCTCCCCCTCTCTCTCTGGGTCCCTCTCTTACCATGCAACATGCCTGTTCCTCCTTCACCTTCTGCCATTATTGTAAGCTTCCCGAGACCCTCACCAGAAGCCAAGTGGATTCCAAGACTATGCTTGTACGGCCTGCAGAACGGTGAGCCAAATACACTTATTTATAAATTACCCAGCCTCAGGTGTTCCTTGACAGCAATGCAAAATGGACTCAGACATCCAGTTTTGAGAATTCATCCAAAAGAATTGAAACCACTCCCATGTCCATTGTAGCAATACATATAACAGTCAAATGTGGAAGCAACGTAAAGTCCATTGACAAATGAATAAAGAAACTGCACATGTATACATTCAGCCTTAGAATGGGAGGAAATTCTGTAATACGCGACAAGATGGATGAACCCGGAGGACAGGACGCTAAGCTAACAAGACGGACATGGAAAGTCAAATATTGCACAACTTCACTTCTATGAGGCACTGAAAATAGACTCCTGGGAGTAAAGACTAGAATGGTGGGTGCCAGAGGCTGGGAGGAGGGGGAATGGGGCGTTGCTAATCCACGGGTATGAAGTTTCAGCGGTGCAAGATGAGTGCTTCCTAGAATCTATCAGGCTGCTCATTTAAAAATGCTATGTTCTTGCTTAAAGATCATGCCATGTTCTTGCTTAAAATCCTGGATGGTGTCTCCTTTGGAAAAAATGCATCCAGACTTTTACGAGGGCTGGGGTGGCCCCCCTGGCTGCTCCCCCTTATCCTGTGGCCTTCCTCACTCCCTGTGCCTCAGCTACACGAATTCTTTGTTTTGTTTTTTAGATACGTCAAACTCTTGGCTCCTTCTCCTATTTCATGTCTCAGCTTAAAAGTCTCCTCAGAGAGGCCTTCAGCCGGCTCTCCCCCTAACCCTGAACTGTTTCCTTCTTACCGCTGGTCACACTTCTTACAGATTTGTACTTGTTTGCTTTTCTGCTTGCTTTTTGGCTGCCCTGTCTGGAGTATGAAGGCTCCGTGGAGCCATGGCCAGGTCTGTCCAGTCCCTTGTTGCATCTGGTCTCGTTTCACAGCGGCTCATCGGGATTTTTGGTTGAATGAAGGCATGAAGGAGCATCTTTCCCAGAGTCAGGTCAGATGGCCAGCGCCTCTCACCCAGACTAGGCCAGCAGGCTCCTGCTCCAGGGAGGCGGGGCTGCTCGGACCCAGCAGCATCTGATCCCGGCCTCCATCTTCCTGGCTTCCTAGCTCAGGCTCGGGTCTGGCTCTAGGCTGGGCTGGTGACCCGCCTCCCCCGCAGGCATGCCATGCTCTCTGTCCCTCAGCGCGGATCAGCTGCCCAGCCATCTCCCTTTCTCCAAAAGTTTCCCCAACTTGTAGTCAGGTTGCGGGGGTCAGGGTGGAGAAAGAAGGGCAGGGACTCACCAGCGCCGCTGGCCCCGACGCTCGGCCTCCAGGAGCTCCCGCCACAGCTGGTCCTGCTGCACGCCACCGCCACTGCAGGCAGCTCCCTGGGCCACCCGCTGCGCCTTCAGAGCCTGGGGGGCCTGACAGCCACCAGCAAGACCTCTGCTGACCATAGGGCCAATCCAGGCAGCTGGGGAGACAGAGGTTGGCGGCCTGGTGGGGGACAATCGGTGCCCAGGTGATGTGGTTTTCTGGAGCCCAAGGGTGGGGTGGCTCCCCATGGGTGCAAGTGTGTGTGTGTGTGTGTGTGTGTGTGTGAGAGAGAGAGAGAGAGAGAGAGAGAGAGAGAGAGACTCCTGTGCCTGAGCTCAGCTCAAACCTCCTCCTGGAACACTCTCTCCCTCCTAACCCCGGGACAGCCTGGGCAGGGTCCTCCTCACTGTCGCTTTAGGCCTCGAGCTCAGAGTGGCTGATGGGGAGAGCATTTGAGCCCAGTTTTGTTTTGAACTCCCGCCTGTGTTGACTGTTGTCCTGGGAACGGGCAGCTCCCAGGAAAGAGGCGGGCCCCGTGTGTGCGTGTGTGCGTGTGTGCGTGTGTGTGTGTGTGTGTGTGTGTGTGTGTGTGTTTGTGATCTGAGCCCTAGGGCTGGGGGGCAGAGAGTTCTTGAGTAGATGCCACGCCCAGTTCAGCAGCCCCCTACCCCGAGGCCGGAGTCCTCCGAGCAGGGTAGGGGAGGAGGAGGGAGCGAAGCCGGGGCTCCTGGGGGCCACCCCCACCATTGTCGCACTTGGCTTCCGGCAGCCGCCTTCAGGCCGTGGGGCGATGATAGTCCTGTGCTGCCCCCTCGTGGATGCTACGAGGCTTGCACGAGATGGTGGCCCTGAGGGCGCTCTGGGAATTGTGGATCAGGCATCAGTGTGAAGCTTCCTGCTTGTTTGGGAACAATGGCGGAGGTCATGAACTTCTGTCAGGCGAGGGAAAATGAGTGCAATGCACTAGGAACATCCGCTCTGTCTGTAAACCCGGAGCGTTCACACAGCACTCTGCTTTATGTCTGAGACCTCCCAGCCATGCCTTTCCAACGCCATTCTACAGATGAGGAAACTGAGGCCCTTACCGGCAAGATTAAGTGACCGCCCACGGTCACACAGTCACCAGCTGAAGGGAACAGGGAGAACCTGAGGGCTCACGGTCCGAGCCCTCAGCCCTGTTTCTGTTCTAACTGGGTGCAGCCAGGCTCCCTCGGTGGCAGCCTCTCCTGGTCTGGCTCAGCTGAGCTCCAGGGATGCCCGCTGCTCTCATCACTTCTGCCTCCTGCACTCTCTGCTTCCGGTTCTCTGGGTTTCGTGCTGTTCTGGTAGGTGCTGGCGGTTCTCTGGGTTTCGTGCCGTTCCGGTAGGTGCTGGCAGATTCACAGTTCCTTCCACGCAGCTTCTCTGTGGGTCCATTCAGCTGGACCGCTGCTTCCTATCGTTGTACAGGAAGAGCTAAGTGCAGACAAAACCCTGATGAATAGAGGCCTGCGCAGAGTGCCTGGGGTGCAGGGCAGCAGGGCAGCCAGTGAACCACTGAGCTCGCCCTGTGGCCAGTCCTGTGTGCCCCTGCTGGATTCTGCTTCTGTGAGGGAGGCAGCAAGGAGTTGGGACTTCACAGGTGAAAGGACTTGCCAGGTAGAAAAACTGGGGTGACCACAAAAGCTTGGATGCAAGAGAGAGCCTGGCATTTTGGGAGATGTGGGGGAGGAGACAAGGACAGGGGTGTCAGGGCACATGGGGGCAGGCCCCGGGGTGTTTTCCACTGTATCCTGTACCCAGTGGGGAGATACTGATGGGCTGTGAGCCCCAACGGAACTGCAGGGAACAGAACCATCAGGAAAGGGGTAAGAAACAGGTGAGGTCGCCATTGCCATGGTGTGGGTAAGCAATGGCAATGAAGCCCCTACCGGGCTCAGGTGGAGGGCTGGCGTGGAAAAGACAGGGCTGAGAGCCAGGCCAGAAAGAGCTGCCAGCCTTGTCTTCCCACACTTGCATGAAGATGGAGCTGAGGGGTGTGACCTTTTGGGAAAACATTAGTCTAAAATCAGAGCTGCAAGCCTGGGACTCTGTCTCTCCTCTGTCCCTCCCCTCAGAGCTGGGATGACACAGGCTGGCATCTAGTGACTTAAATTTTCCTGGTAAAGATGAGCGCAGCAGGAGCGTGGCAGGGTGGGCCGCTGTGTGCTGGGACCCGGGCCAGGCTTTTCCGAGTGCCGCTCCCATGGAGGTGTCTGTGCTCCCTGCACCGCGACGACAGGTTCCTGCCATGCCCAAGGAGCAGCGGCTCTGACTTCCCTGAACCCCCAGAAGGGGGGTTCTAAAGACACCCCGTGAGTGTCTTTAGAGAGGACAATGTGTCCTGGGAGGCTTTGTCAGGCTGACCGCAGGCTGTAGCCCTGAGCAGCTGGGAACAGCCATGCAGTTTGCTCAGATACCTCCAGCCCTGGCCACAGGCTCTAGACACAGGGACCAGGACACAAAAGGCCAGCAAGGGCATCTGCAACAAACCATCACGACTGATCGAGTTCCTGAGGTATGTAGAGGCTAAATATTTCCACTGAGTTTTTTTTTTTTGGACGGAGTCTCACTCTGTTACCAGAGCTGGAGTGCAGTGGTGCGATCTTGGCTCACTGCAATCTCTGCCTCCCAGGTTCAAGCGATTCTCCTGCCTCAGCTTCCCGAGTAGCTGGGAAAACAGGTGTGCACTGCCACACCCAGCTAATTTCTTTCGTATTTCTAGTAGAGACAGGGTTTCAGCATGTTGGCCAGGCTGGTCTCGAACTCCTGACCTCAGGTGATCCACCCACCTTGGCTTCCCAAAGCGCTGGGATCACAGGTGTGAGCCATGGCGCCCGGCTGGAGATTGGTTCTTAAAAATTAAAATATAATTTAAAAACCATTTCAGTCCGAGAGTTGATAGAGGGCTGGACTGATGGGTGACAAAGCAAATACAATACAACGTAACTGTAGAATCTAGGTGGTGGGCATATGGGCGGGCATATGCTGGGTGTCTGCCCTGCCATTCTTTCAACTTCTCTGTGTGTCTGAAAAATTTCAAAATAAAATGTTGAGGGGAAAAAAAACACCTCACCTGCCAGTCCAGGTCAGTCACTGCCAGTCTCTTTTCACATGTCCTTATCCCTGGAAAAACATCCAAATTCACTCTGGGTGCGCCTCATGAGCCCCAGCCTGGGAGGACCCACGCCGCCCTACCCCTCCCGCAGCTCTAAGGCTGGCCTCACCTGGGGATCAGGACACCGGGTTCCAGTCCCTGCTCTGCCAGTGACTTGCTCTGTGCCCTTGAGCGAGGGCTCAGGGCACACCCCACATTTTGTGGTTTAACTTTACATGAGACTTTCCAGGGGAGCACAAGAATCCCTGCCTTTGGGAGGTTGCTGGAGTTGTCTTTTAATGGGTTTTCCTCAACCCTAAAAGGCTTAGCAAGTTTAGGGCCTTCAGCTGGGCGAGGCAGAACGTTCCAGCCCAGGCAGCCACAGGGTGGCCCCACCAGCCCGGGAGCAAGGACACCTGCGATTCACAGAGCGCGACGAGGCTCCGCCCTGCGAGCCAGCCCCGCCCACTTCCTGTCGGCCCCGCCCCTTCCCCGGTCGGCGGGCGAGGGAGGGTCCCGAGCTCCGCCCAGCTCCGCGGGCGCAGAGCCCAGGGGCCCCGGACCTTGGGAGCCCGCGGGAGAGAGCTGAAGGGGCGGGTCCGTGGGAGGTGAAGGCAGGGGAAATGTGTGTCTGCATTTTTTAATTTGCAGGGGATATTTTCTGCCCCTTTTGTCCCCGAAGCCTCTGCTTTTGGGATGAAAAGTTGGCTTTACTACCCTCTCCCTCCTTCCTGCAGGCACACACCTTGGAGGCGTCATACCAGGCGGTGACCGCAGAGGAAGCATCCAGGGCCACAATTCTTGCCTTGTCAGCTGCTCCCGCCAAGTCCCCAGAAAGCTCCCGGTTCATCAGAACAGCAACATTAAAGGAAGGCCCAATTTATCTATGGAAAAATCTGCACCGGCCTTCCTCTTGTAGCCCCAACCGTTTTCACTTATAAGTAGCCGCTTTGGGTCTCACTGTTGGTTGTACAGTTGCTGTCAATGTGCCCACCATTTTGTACTCAGCTTAAAATTGTTTGTTTGTTTGTTTATTTATTTAGAGGCAGAGTCTCGTTCTATCACCCAGGCTGGAGTGCAGTGGGACACGATCTCTGTTCACTACAACCTCCACCTCCTGGGATCAAGTGATTCTCCCGTTTCAGCCTCCTGAGTAGCTGAGATTATAGACGTGCGCCACCATGTTCGACTAATTTTTGCATTTTTAGTAGAGACGGGGTTTCGCCATGTTGGCCAGGCTTGTCTTGAACTCTTGACTCAAGTGATCTGCCTAACTTGGCCTCCCAAAGTGCTGGGATTACAGGCGTGAGCCATCATGCCTGGCCAAAAAAATTGTTTTTAATGTATCAGCAACATCTTTTCATGTTTCTCTTTACAATTTTTTTTTTCTTTTTTGAGACAGGGTCTTAAATTTGTCACCCAGACATGGTCATAGCTCATTGCAGCCTCCACCTCCCTGGGCTCAGGGGATCCATCTCAGCCTCCCAAGTAGCTGGGACCACAGGTGCTTTATAAGCTTTACACATCTCATTGTAGCCAGTTTCTTAAAGTTGATGCACCATAATGTGTTTAACTAAATCTATCTCTTCTTGGACATTTAGATTTTGTTCAGGTTTAGCACCAGCTGTGATGAGGGTCTCCAAGCCTCTGCTTCCTGCTGTGGAATTGTTGCCACAGGACACATTCCCCGGTGGGATTACTGAGTCAGAGGAAGTGGACATTGAGTGGCTTTCAACAGACAGGCTGTGTTGCTCTCATGGTGTCCGTGCAGGTACCACCAGCAATGTGTACACATACAGGAAGCGCCGGCTTCCTTGTAGTCCTGTTGCCATGGCGTGTTGGGGTCTCTGAGACCACCGTGGGTTTGACGATTGGCTAGGAAAACTCGCAGGACTCAGCATACAGTGATACTCGAGGCTATGATGTATTACGACAACAGGACATGAAGCAAAATCAGCAAAGGAAAAGGCACATGGGTCAAGTCCAGAGGAAAGGGAGTGTGAGGGTCCAAGACCCTGTCACACGCTGGACGCACTCACTTCACCCAGCAGTGTGTTGGGACAACACGTGTGGAATGTCATCTGTCAGGGACACTCACTAGAGATTTGGCACCGAGGATTTTACTGCAGGCTAGTCACAAAGGCACCCTCTGCCTAGCATGTACCGAAATTCTGGACTCCCAGTACGAAGACATAAACCACAGTGTTTCCACGGTTTAGGGGCAGTGAGCTGTTCTTATCAGGGAAGGGTGGGAACACTCCCCAAGTCAATTTCCCAGATACCAACCAAGGGCCAACCTTGCAAGCAGTCCTTGCTAAAGATGACATTGCTATAATTTGTATTTCTTTCATTTTTCTTTTGAGGGTAAATCATGTCGGTATAAAATAATGAGACGGGACTGGGCCATCCGAAGGTTCATTCACTGTCAAGGCTGGAGGTTGATGCCAGCTGTCGGCTGTGACCTCAGGTGGGTCTGGCGGCCAGCTGGGGCCCCTCCGTGTGGCTTGGGCTTCTCTCCAATGTGAAGTGGCTGTGTTTCAAGGATGAGGAACTGACAAAGAGGGAGCCAGGTGGAAGCTGTGTCACCTTTTCTATCCTAACCACAGAAGCCACCCTGTGCCACTTCTACCACATTCTGTTTATTAGAAACAAGTACAAATACTGGCCCATATTCAAAGGGAGGAGAATTAAACTCCACTTTTGATGGGAGAAGGATCAAATACTTTGTAGAGGTTATTTAAAACCATCACAAACAGATTTGGCATGTTTAGGCATTTATTCTACAAAAAAAAAAAAAAAAGATACAAATGTTACAAATGTGCAAAGTTACTTGAGACTATTTTCTGCAGTATTATTTGTGTTGGTAAAAAAAAAACAAAAAAAAAAAGGGAAACAATCTAAATGTCCATCAAGGGCTAGGTGCAGTGGCTCATGCCTGTGATCCCAGTACTTTGGGAAGCCGAGGCGGGTGGATTATCTGAGGTCAGGAATTCGAGACCAGCCTGGCCAACGTGGTGAAACTCCACCTCTACTAAAAGTACAAAAAATTAGCCGAGCATGGTGGTGCATGCCTGTAGTCCCAGCTACTCGGGAGGAGAATTGCTTGAACTCTGGAGGCAGAGGTTACAGTGAGCTGAGATCGCGCCATTGCACTCCAGCCTGGGCAACAGAGCAAGACTCCATCTCAAAAAAAAAAAAAAAAAAGTCCATCAATAGGTGATGGGTTATGTCACTTGTGGTATCTGGTATCTTTACTATACTTATTACTTGTAAAGATGTCATCTATATAATGTTAAGCAAAATAAACACGATAAAACAACAATAACAAAACGTGTTGCAAAGTGGTATATGCGGTCTGATTCTGGTGTTGTTATTATGAGTTGAATGCATGGGAAAAGTCTGAATGGACGTGCTTCCTCCTGTGTCTACTGCATATCTTTAGGGAGTAGGCCGGAATGTAGTAGCATGATCGTGGCTCCCTGCAGCCTCCAACTCCTGGGCTCGGCAATCCTCCCACCTCAGCCTCCCGAGTAGCTGGGACTACAGGCATGCATCACCATGCCTGGGTAGTTTTTGTATTTTCTTGTAGAGACAGGGTCTCACCGTGTTGCCCAGGCTGGTCTCAAACTCTTGGGCTCAAGCAATCTGCCCGCCTTGGCTTCCCAGAGTGCTAGGATTATAGGTGTGAGCCACTGCACCTGGTCAATCATGTTAACGCCTAGGACATGACTGTCAGGGGTAGTGGAAAGAGCACAGAATTGAGAATCCAGAGATCTGGGTTGTAGTCTGTCTAGGCTCCGACCCTACCTTCCTGGGCTTTATTTTATTTTATTTTATTTTATTTCATTTTATTTTATTATTTTATTTTATTTATTTATTTATTTTATTTTATTTTATTTTATTTTATTTTATTTTATTTTATTTTTTTGAGACAGGCTGTCTTTCGTCCAGGCTGTAGTGGAGTGGCGCCATCACGACTGACTAGAGCCTCCCATGTCCCGTGATTTTCCCACCTCAGTGCTCTGAGTAACTGGGACCACAGGTGTGTACCATCACACCCAGCTAATTTTATTTATTCTGCTGTGACAATGGGGTCTCACTATGTTGCCCAGGCTGGTCTCAAACTCCTGGGCTCAAGTGATCCACACTCCTTGGCCACCCAAAGTACTGGCATTATGGGCGTCAGCCACTATGCCCGGCCTGGGCCCATTGGTAAGGATTATTCAGCAGTAAAGATAGTAAATGTGTGACAGTCTTTCTCGGATTATGTATTAGTTTGCCAGAGCTGCCCTAACGCAATGCCACGAACTGGGTGGCTAAGCAAGGGAAATGTAGCGTCTCACAGTGCTGGAGGTCAGAGGTCTGAGAAGAGGGGTTGGTGGGGTTCATTCCTTCTGTGGCAGTGAGGGAGAACCTGTGCCAGGCCCCTTACCTTGCTTTTGGGGCCTTCCTGGCAATCTTTGATGTTCCTTGGTGTGCAGAAGCATCACCCTAATCTCAGCCTTCATCTTCACATGGTGTTGTTTCTTCGTGTGTCTCTGTGTAAATTTCTCCTTTTTTGTGAGGTCACATTCATACTGGATCTCAGCCCACCCTACTCCAGTATGACCTCATCTGAACTCCTCACATCGACAATGACCCAGGTTCCAAATAAGGTCACCTTCTGGGGTCTGAGGATTAGGACTTCAATGCAAATTTCAAGAAGCACGATTCAACCAATCACAGATGATACAGATTTGAATTCCTTCGGGGATCTACTAAGGGATGAAACCGACCTTGTATGGCCAGGCGTGGTGGCTCATGCCTGTAATTCCAGCCCTTTGGGAAGCCGAGGCAAGTAGATCACCTGAGATCAGGAGTTCCAGACCAGCCTGGCCAACATGGCAAAACCACGTCTCTACTAAAAATACAAAAGTTAGCCAGGCGTGGTGGCACGAGCCTGTGATCCCAGCTACTTGGGAGGCTGAGGCAGGAGAATCACTTGAAACCGGGAGGTGGAGGTTGAAGTGAGCTGAGATCACGCCAGTGCACTCCAGGCTGAGTGACAGAGTGAGACTCCATCTCAAAAAAAAAAAAAAAAAAAAAAGAACCAACCTTGTATTCAGCCCCCACTGTACATCAGGCATTATTTCCAGTCCTCACCTCATCTCATTCGGTGAACAGTATTAGCTCCATTTTATGGATGAGAAAACAAAGGTAGGCTGAGTGTCTTGTGCAGGGACACAGGCAATACGTGGCAGGCCTGGCATGGAATTCACGCATACGACTTCTAAATTGTGTGCTTTATTCGAACTGCAGAGCTGGGGCTTGACTAATACTTGACTACGCCTAAGTTTTTCCCCCAGGGACTTCCTTGATAATTTTCATTAAATAGACCTTACATTTTCAATCCAGTCAAGCCTCTGGGAGATAAGTTAAAAATTCCCTGATGGATAATGACATTAAAAACAGCAACTGTGTACACTGCTTTAAAAGTGTCCTTTCGTGCATTTCTCTTGTGAAATACTGTGACGGCCTTGTGAGGTGGAGCTGATCACATGTGGATTTAGGGGCAGAAACTGGAAGACCACGACCCACCTAGACCACACAGGCAAGAAATGGACCCCCAGGACCAGAATCCCTTCTGACTATAGTTCCTGGTCTCTTCTTGAGTTGTTATTTGCAGAGAAAAAGCATCTCACATAAACAGTTTTACTTCGGTTATCAAAAAGATACTCAATGATCTATATTTCAAAGACTCTAGATTCATGGGAGTTGGGGAAATTTTAAGCATTCGGAACGTATTCTGGAGCATGTCTTTATGTTCTTTATTCTGTAGCCTCCTATGGGTGGGCAGCCGAATGCGTTTTGGGAGAAAGCAGGTCTCGTGGATAATATTTCTGAAGATCGGAGCAGGTTGTGTCCAAGTCCATGTTGGCCATAACTGCAGAACGCCCCAGTGGCAGCAGGGGGCACCCTGGAGCTTTGTATCCTCCCTCAGGCCCGCGGCATCTCCCCTGGCTCCACCATCCCGAGGTGCCGAGAAGCCGGGTGTCTCAGGTCGGACGCACGCTGGTTCGCTATGGCCATTTCTGATCAAACACAGAACAAATGGATTGTCCAGATACGGTGTCTGTGAAAGGAGCCCAGCTGTGGGCCTGGGGAGGCAGGTGCCCTGGCAGGGGTGACATTCTTAACCCACAGGGAGGGCCCAGAAGGGACGCGGGAGGTCACCTGCCGTGCAGCATTCGGGGGTCTTGGAGGTGGGCAGCAGCTGTTCACCCGTGGGCGTGGAGGAGCATCAGCGCTTGAACAGCGGAAGCAGCATTTACAGGCCAACACCAGCCCGGCAAGGGCCGGGGGCCCAAGGCTATGGTGTCCAGAGCCTCCCAGCTCCCACTCTGGCCTCCAGTGGCCATGGAATTGCTAACTATGAGGGCACGAGCTTCTCCCAGCAAGTCAAGGGGACGCTATGTGCTGCAACAACGGGTCCGGCCGCCTTGCATTTGGCCTTCCAAGCCCCTCTCTGAGCCCCAGGACTTACCCACACCTGCCGGCCCATGCAGGGTGGACCTAGCCTGCCTCAGTCAGGCCTCACTCCGGAGCCAGGCTTGGTGCAAACTCCCAGCTGAGCTCACACGCTGGCTGCGGTCTGTGATACTTCCCTGGTGGTCTCTGACGGGGCCGTGTGGCCTCCCTCTGGAACCCAGGCTGCACACTCCAGGAGCTGGGGGCAGTCAGGCAGAATCAGCCTCTGGTTGCCCGCATCGGGTGTCAGGCAGGGGTAATCCATGGGGGAGCCTGGGGAGAGAGGGAGGGGGTGTGGCACTGGTCTCAGGCTGGGGGAAGGAATTCACACCTGCATGGCTGAGGCTGGTGCCGCCCCCTCTGATCAGCGGGATCAACCTCTCCTTCCCCAGGCTCAATTTGCACCCCCAGCCTGTATGGTTGGCACTGTCTCCCGTGGGGAGCCCCTGCCTGGCTCAGGGGAGACCTCGGTCCAGAGCCCACCTTTGGAGCTGCCCTGGCCTGGGCCTGGCCCTCCGGTGAGGCTGCAGTAGCCAGGAGAGGGCCAGTCAGAAAGGCCATCTCCCTGCAGGGGTTTCTAGCCAGCAGGCCAGGGGAAGGAAGTTGTCAGGAGTCCTGCGGGGAAGGCCAGGGTTGCAGACAGGGGTGGCAGTCAGCTCCATGTAGCTCTGGGACCCAGGTGTGTGGCAGGGCCAGGAGCACGTTCTGCTGCGTTTCCAGACCCGACTCCAGCTCATTTCCTTGAGAGACCCTTTCACCCATCCCGGCCTGCATCTGCCTGTGTCGTCCTTTCCAGCAGCAGCCTTGTGGCTGTGCCTATTCTGTGCCCTCCGAGTTCTAGGTTGAGGGTGAGGATTGGATGAGTTGATCCACGCAAGGCTCCTAGCACAGTGCCTGGCACGTGGTTAAATAGACATGAAGTCGTAATAACCAGGTGTGTGACCCTGTCCTCAGTGTGAGTGCCACAGTGGGGTGGAGAGTGGCAGCTCTGCCGGGCAGGATCGTAGGGTCTCAGTGACAGGGCTCCCTCATTTCCCTGATAGGGAGAGAGTAAGCTCACTGAATAGTAAGTTGGCTGCATCTTTTCTGTCTGAGCCTCTCAGGGAAGCTTCCTAGAGGGATAAAGTCTTGAGCTTGAACTTGGAGGAGTTTGCGGGTGGCTGGGTTGGGGTGGGGGTGGGATGGGGGTGCCAGCATGCCAGGCAGGGGGAGCAGCATGGGCGAAGGTATGGAGATGGGGGAGGGATCTGGACGGGGTGCCTGTGGCTGCAGCACAGGGCGTGTGTGAGTGGGAAGCAGGTGAAGAGAGGAAGAGCGCAGGGGCTTCTGGGGGCTTCTGGACCCACCGTGGGAGCAGGCCAATGGCTGGCAGGGCTAGGTGGTGCAGGTGCCCCTCATGGATTTGGTCGAAGTGGGCACACATGCTTATGTCAGAGGCATGTAAACCAGAGCAACTCCATCTTGAGAGGAGCTGGGTAAAATGAGGCTGAGACCTACCGGGCTGCATTCCCAGACAGTGAAGGCATTCTAAGTCACGGGATGAGATAGGAGGTCAGCACAAGATACAGGTCATAATGACCTTGCTGATAAAACAGGTTGCAGTAAAGAAGCCGGTCAAAACCCACCAAAACCTAGATGGGCATGAGAGTGACCTCTGGTCATCCTCGCTGCTACACTCCCACCAGCGCCATGACAGTTTACAAACGCCACAGCTTTGTCAGGAAGTTGCCCTATATGGTCTAAAAAGGGGAGGCATGAATAATCCACCCCTTGTTTAGCATATCATCAAGAAATAACCAGAAAAATGTGCAACCAGCAGCCCTTGGGGCTGTTCTGTCTATGGAGTAGTCATTCTCTATTCCTTTCCTTTCCTAATAAACTTGATTTCACTTTACGGACCCGCCCTGAATTCTTTCTTGCGTGAGATCCAAGAACCCTCTCCTGGGGTCTGGATCGGGACCCCTTTCCTGTAGCCCTTACAGCTCTGTACACCTTGCGGGTCTTGGAGACAGCCCAGGGCTGAGGGCACCCCCTCCGTCAGGGGTAAGGCTGAGGCCTGAAGCCTCAGTCTCTGCCCCACCCACCAAGGCGGAAGGCTGGCCCCTAAGGAGGAGTGATGCCCCAGGGTCGTAAAGGAGCAGCGGGAGCTCCTTAGAGTGGTGGGAGGTGGAGGTTGGTGGGGGTCAGGGTAGGAAGTGGGTACCTGGCTGGGTAAGCATCCCCAGATCTGTGGGACTGGCTCCTGCTTCATCACCCTGACCTGCCCCTGTGCTGAGAGGACGGATGAGAGGGTGGGGCCAGAGGCTCTGCAAACTGTGAAGGGCTGTGCTCACCCCCTCCTTGAGGTTGTTCACGCTCAGTTCAGCTGTGCTTCTTCCTGGGAGAATGTCTTCGGAAGCTCAGGGAAAAGGCGGATCAGGAATGCGGAAGTGCCTGGGGAGGGAGCCGCTCAGAAGATTGTAGTCCACACCGTCCAAGCAATCCACACAGCAGTCCCCGAGAGCAATCAAGGCTGGAGGAGGGGGTGCTGCAGGCCCCTGAGACTGGGGAAGGGGAGGAGACATGTTGAAAGGGGACAAGAAGGGACTTTCAGGGGTTGTGGGCATCTCATTTGTTTGTTAAGCCATTTCCTTATCACACCAGCCCATAAGGTAGATCATATTTCTATCATACCTGTTGGAAAAGGAAGGCTCAGAGAGGGTGAGCAACCTGCCAGGGTCACACAGCAGACCTGGCATTTGAACTCAGGGCTCTGACTCATGGAAATCCCTCCACAGCAACAGAAAAGATCACAGAGAGGCTGGGGCCAAAGTCAGATTCTGCCTAGCTCCCAGCTGACCCGTGGCCAGCCCTGCCATGATTTCTTCTAAGGCTGTTAGTCTTTGACGAATAGCAAAGCCCAGGAGTGAGTTCATCTGCTACCATGAAGTGAGTTGTTTCTGAGACGCACTTCTGGGAGGTTTGACATCGCTGTCACAGAAGGGACTGAGCAGAAACTGCTGCTACAAATACGTCTTGTTTGAGAGTGAGCTGGGGCTGGGGCTGGGTGAGCTCGGAGGCCCTTCAGATCTGGGGTTCCTTCATTCCAAGTCTCTTTCCTTTTACGGGCCTCAGTTTCCTCCTCATGAGAGGTGGAGCAGTGGTTCCCAAACATGACGTTGGAAGTGTGTTAAAATGCAGATTCCTGGGCTCGACTCTACAGCTCTTCCAGCAGCCACCTTCCCAGGTGAGCAGACCCTTGGGAAGGCATCACCTCAAGACCCCTGCATCCTTCCTGCAGAGTTCTGGGATTAAGCTAAGTCCTGGGAAGGTAGGACGGGCCTGGGCCTCCCACCTCCCTTGGCTGTAGGGTCGGTCCTGTCTCTGCTCCCTCAACCCCTAGTTCCTGTCCATTTCTTTTGAGACGGCTTTTCTGTCTCAGGTCCTCTAAACCTGCTCTCAGGTCCTCACTTCCTGTCACCTGGGCAGCAGAGTATGTTTTCTTCAACAGCACCCTCCCTAAGAGACTCTTCAAATCATTTATTTGTCATGATGCATGATAGTTAAATGAAATAACGGAGGCAATGAAGCACCCACTCAGAGGCTGGCACCTGGTGCACCTTTGACAAGTGGCACTTTCATCTCGAGGACAGTTGGGAGGAGCTTGCATGGATGAGTGGGGACGTGGGTGTGCTGACATGCAGGCGCTGTCTGGCAGCAGGTTAGATTAGAGGTGGAGGGGGCACAGCGGTATGGACAATTAAACTAGGACTCAGGGACACTCTGCCCCAGGACTGGGCAGGCGAGTGCTCTGGGAGGTGATGGTGTTGACCTGACCAGGGACCCATGCCCTTTCACCCCTTTGTTGTTGTTGTTTTTTGAGATGGAGTTTTGCTTTGTTGCCCAGGCTGGAGTGCAATGGCTCGATCTTGGTTACTGCAACCTCTGCCTCCCAGGTTCAAGTGATTCTCCTGCCTTAGCCTCCCGAGTAGCTGGGATTATAGGCATGCGCCACCAAGCCTGGCTAATTTTTGTATTTTTAATAGAGACAGGGTTTCACCATGTTGGTCAGGCTTGTCTTGAACTCCTGACCTCAGATGATCCGCCTGCCTTGGCCTCCCAATGTGCTGGATTTACAGGTGTGAGCCACCATGTCCGGCCTCTTTTTTTTTTTTTTTTGAGACAGGGCCTTAAGCTTTGTTGCCCAGGCTGGAGTGCAGTGGTATGAACATGGCTCACTGTAGCCTCAACTTCCTGGGATCAAGTGATCCTCTCACCTCAGCCTCCCGAGTAGCTGGGACTATACATGTGCACCACCATGCCCAGTTACTTTTGTTGATTTTTGTAGAGATGAGGTCTCCCTTTGCTGCCCAGGCTGTTCTCAAAGTCCTGGGTGCAAGTGATCTTCCCACCCTCAGCCTCCCAAAGTTCTGGGATTACAGGCGTGAGCCACCATGCCTGGCCACTGTTTGTTCTTCTTACAACTCATGGAGAAGACAATTCTCATACTTTAGCTCATCCCAATCGCCACGTCATGGCTTTAGCAATGTTGGGAATCGGATGTACCCATATCCTGCTGTTACAATGATGACGGTGGTAATAGGTACACATCTTGCATACTTCTTTAACCATTCAAATGCTTTATTTCATTGACTCCTGACAACAACCAAATGACATGGTGAGATGGTTAATTTTATGCATCACCTTGACTGGGCCAAGGGTGCCATATTTGGTGGAGTGTTACCTGGATGTGTCTCTGAGGGCATTGCTGAGTGAGGTCTGCATTTGAGCGGGTGGGCCAAGCGAGGCAGGTGGCCCTCCCTGATGGGCGTGGGCTGCATCCAGTCAGTTGAAGTCTATGTGGATGTCTTTTGAAGACCCAGATAGAACAAAAACTCTGGCATGAAAGGGCTCCTCCTGCCTGGCTGCTGGAGCTGGGACACTGTTCTTTTCCTGCCTTTGGACTGAGACTAAAACATCCATTCTTCTTGGGCCTGTAGCCTGCTGGCTTTCAGACTGGCACTTAACGTTTGGAGATCCGTAGGCTCTAACTCAGACCAGAGCTGTCTGTCGGTTCCCCTGGGTCTCTAGCTTGCTGACTGCCCATCTTGGGACTTAGCCTCCATAATTGCATGAACAACTCCTCAGAATAAATCTCTCTCTCTGTCCTATTGGTTCTGTTTCTCTGGAGAACCTTGACTAATACAGACAGATGAGAGTGCTATTGGCTCTATTTTGCAGATGAGGAAACTGAAGTTCAGAGAGGTCAGATGGTGGGGTGGGAAGTCACCCTTGGACTCAGTGCACACCCAACCTCCCAAGCCCTTGGCCACTGATATGGTTTGGCTGTGTCCCCACCCAAATCTCAACTTGAATTGTATCTCCCAGAATCCCCATGTGTTGTGGGAGGGACCTAGGAGGAGGTAATTGAATCATGGGGGCCAGTCTTTCCTGTGCTATTCTTGTGATAGTGAATAAGTCTCATGAGATCTGATGGGCTTATCAGGGGTTTCTGCTTTTGCTTCTTCCTTGTTTTCTCTTGCCACTGCCATGTAAGCAGTGCCTTTCACCTTACGCCATGATTCTGAGGCCTCCCCAGCCATGTGGAACTGTAAGTCCAATTAACCTCTTTTTCTTCCCAGTCTCGGGTATGTCTTTATCAGCAGTGTGAAAACAGACCAATAGGCCAGGCGCAGTGGCTCACACCTGTAATCCCAGCACTTTGGGAGGCTGAGGCAGGTGGATCACCTGAGGTCAGGAGTTCGAGACCAGCCTGGCTAACATGTTGAAACGCTGTCTGTACTAAAAGTACAAACAATTAGCCAGGCACAGTGGTGGACACCTGTAATCCCAGCTACTCGGAAGGCTGAGGCAGGAGAATTGCTTGAACCCAGGAGGCAGAGGTTGCAGTGAACTGAGATTATGCCACTGCACTCTGGCCTGGGCAACAAGAGTGAAACTCTATCTCAAAAACAAACAAACAAACAAAAAACAACATACTGATCCAGCCACTGTGTCCGTGGTCCTACCAGATCTGGCCTGTGCAGCCTCTGCGATTTCCCGGGGAGGTGCCTGGGCCCTATTCCTTGACACATGAGGAGCAGATGCCAAGGGCCACAGTGAACGCCGTCACCCCTGAGGACCAGGGTCAGGAGCTGGGGAAGGAGGAAAGGACTCAAGGGCATCCCATCCTTGGTTTTCAGAGCAGCTGAGGCTCTGAGGGCATGGAGAGCTGTCTGTGTTCTCATGTCTAGTGGGTGATGAGGCTGAACAGAGCTCAGACTCTGACTTCAAAGTCTGCTTGGCAGGTGAAGGGACCAAGGTATTAACACTGTGCTGAGTGATTTCATGCTACTGTCTCATTTGTCTTTATTGTACCTTGTGAAGTGCAGACGATTCTACCCCAGTTTGAAGAAAGAGTCTTGGAGAACTTAGGTGACTTGCCAAAGATCTCCAGGCTGGAAAGTCGTGCAGCTTGAAATCAATCTGACAACAAATGATTCTACGGCTCAGGTTTTTTTTCCACTCTTCACTCTTTCCAAGTGGGCATCTTCTATTCGTTTCTAAACAATGGAGGCAGGGAAGCCTTGTTAAAAGAAAATATCCAACAGTGATTTTGAGGAGGAAGTAGTATTTGACGCAAATGACTGGGTATACAAGGGTTAGCTTCAGGGCTGCTAAAACAATATGGGTGGAAAAATATGTTGTTTACTGATGGATTAGTCACCATTGCCTGCTGATTATATTGCCAATATTAGCCTTGTTCTGATTACTGCAAAGGCCAATAGCTGCCTCCTACGACATGCTGGTCCTACACATTGGTGGGGAATCTGTAAATGAGGGGTGTCCCCGGGAGACCCCACAAACCTAGCCTGGCCCTGGGGGTGCCCCTTAAGATGTGGCAGTTACACAGTTGAAGGAGGATGGCTGCTCCAGGGTTATCAGCTCAAATCATGTGTTTGAATTACGAGTCCCCGCTCTTGTTAGAGGGATTAGTGCCTATTTGGAATGAAATGTGTTTGCATTTACAAGTCTTACAAGTTCTCCTGGGATCAGGTGTACTGGAATGGGATGCCGCTTGCATTTTGCATTAGGACTGAAATTCGCTTAGTGACTATATAAGCGGAAAGGTGGTAAACTACGATGATTAAGAGCAAGCACTTAGGAGTCAGACCCACAAGAGAAAGCTGGCTCTTCCCCTCCCAGCACTCAGGATATTGACAGTGCTTTGCTTGCTGAGGGCAGTGTCTGCAGGTGGCTGTAGAGTGAGCACAGGCTCTTTGTGGGCTCCACTCCTTTATGGCTTTCGCTCACTAAGTTTCAGTCCTACTCCCTCAGAAGAAGGATAATAACAATAGATAATGATGATAATAGTCTTCCCATAGGGTTATGGCAAACATGAAACACCTTGAATTGTGTGTAAAGTTCTTTGCAAACCGCACGGCATCTAGTAAGAATCATTCTGGTTAATATGATGATGATGCAGTCCACAAGACAAAATAGCCCCCAGGAGCATCCCTGTAATCCCCAGCGCTGGGTCTGCTTGGCTTGCTGTAGCAAGGGGGAACTCACCTGCTGAGGCTTCCAGGACGTGGCCTTGTGCTGGGCGAGTCTAAGGAGGAGCGTTGGTCATTCTTGCAGCTGCAGCATGGTCCTGCCTGGGTTTCTTGGTTTCTCTGTTCTGTTGGCTTCAGCTGTGTCCCATTGGAAACCTTGTTTATCTTGTTTGCCTGCAGCATGGCTCATTATCTCTCCTCTCTTCTCCTCTCTTCTCCTCTCCCCTCCTCTCCCCTCCCTCTTTCTTTCTTTTTCTCTCTCTCTCTTTCTTTCCTTCTTTCTTTCCCTCCCTCCCTCCTTCGCTCCCTCCCTCCCTCCCTCCCTCCCTCCCTCCCTCCCTTCCTTCCTTCCTTCCTTCTTTCCTTCCTTCCTCTTTCTTTTCTCTTTTCTTTTCTTCTCTCTCTCTCTCTCTTTCTTTCTTTCTTTCTGACAGGGTCTCACTCTGTTGCCCACGCTGGAGTGCAGTGACACAATCTTGGTTCACTGAAACCTCTGCCTCCTGGGTCCAGGCAATTCTCCTGCCTTAGCCTCCTGAGTAGCTGGGACTACAGGCGTGTGCCACCATATCTTGCTGATTTTTGTATTTTTGGTAGAGACAGGGTTTTACCATGTTGGCCAGGCTGGTCTCAAACTCCTGACCTCAAGTGATCTGCCCACCTTGGCCTCCCAGAGTGCTGAGATTACAGGTGTGATCCATTGCACCTGGCCTCAGCATGACTAATTTTCACTGTCTCAGTTATATAGGTCTTAGCTATCAAAGCATTGGATATTATTTATTTATTTATTTATTTATTTTGAGATGGAGTCTCGCTCTGTCTCCCAGGCTGGAGTGCAGTGGCCTGATCTTGGCTCACTACAACCTCCGCCTCCTGGGTTCAAGTGATTCTCCTGCCTCAGCCTCCCGAGTAGCTGGGACTACAGGTGTCCGCCACCACTCCCAGCTAGTTTTTGTATTTTTAGTAGAGACGGGGTTTCACCATGTTGACCAGGCTGGTGTCGAACTCCTGACCTTGTGATCCGCCCGCCTCGGCCTCCCAAAGTGCTGGGATTACAGGCTTGAGCCACCGCGCCCGGCCTGGATATCATTTATTATTAAAAATATTGTAAAAATAATAAACAGAAGTTTGTAAAAAATTTTGTGAGAAAATTTAATGAGTCCTACCCTTTCAACAAATTTGTAAGCGTACAATCAGTATTGTCAACTGCAGGCATAATGTTAGATGGCAGATCTCTAGAATTTGTTCATCTTGCGTAATGGAAACTTCATATCCGTTGAACAGCAATTCCCCATTTCCCTGTTCCTCCAGCCCCTGACAACCACTATTCTGTGCTCTGCTTTTCTGAATTTGACTACTTTAGGTACTTAGTGCAAGTGGAATCATTCAGCATGTGTCCTTCTGTGACTGGTTTATTTCACTTAGCATAATGTCTGCCAAGTTCAGGCATGTTGTAGCAAATGGCAGGATTTGCTTTTCTTAAAAGGCTGAGTAATATTCCATTGTGTGTATGCACAACAGTTTTTCTACCCATATATATATATATATATTTGTTTTGAGACAGAGTCTTGCTCTTTCCCCCAGGCTGGAGTGCAATGGTGTGAGCTCAGCTCACTGCAACTTCCACCTCCCAGGTTCAAGTGATTCTCCTGCCTTAGCCTCCCGAGTAGCTGGGATTACAAGCATGCACCACCACGCCCGGCTAATTTTGTATTTTTGGTAGAGACGGGGCTTCACCATGTTGGCCAGGCTGGTCTCGAACTCCTGACCTCAGGCCCAGCTCAGCCTCCCAGAGTGCTGGTATTACAGACATCAGACCAGAGTGCTGGGATTACAGGCATTAGCCCAGAGTGCTGGGATTACAGGCGTCAGCCTCCCAGAGTGCTGGGATTACAGGCATCAGCCTCCCAGAGTGCTGGGATTACAGGCGTCAGCCCAGAGCGCTGGGATTACAGGCGTCAGCCTCCCAGAGTGCTGGGATTACAGGCGTCAGCCCAGAGCGCTGGGATTACAGGCGTCAGCCTCCCAGAGTGCTGGGATTACAGGCGTCAGCCACCGCGCTCAGTCCCCATTCATTTGTTAAAGGGCATTTCCACAACTTGGCTATTAGGAAAAATGCTACAGTGAGCATGGGAGGGCAATATCTCGGTGAGATACTGGTTTCAACTCAGTTTCAACTCTTTTGAATAAACATCCAAAAGTGGATTTGCTGGATCATATGGTAGTTCTATTTATAATTTTTTGAGGAGCCCCCCTACTGCTCCCCATAATGGCATTCCCACCAACCGTGCACAGGGCTCTAATATCTCTGCACCCTTGCTAATACTTGTTATCTTTTATTTACTTTTTTGGTAACAGCCATTCTAACAGGTGTAAGGCTACCGATCTCATGGTGATTTTTATTTGCATTTCCCTAATGATTAGTGATGTTGAGTATCTTTTCATATGACTGTTGGCCGTTTGTCTGTCTTCTCTGGAGAAATGTCTATTCAAATCCTTTGCTCATTTTTAAATTGGGGTAGTCATTTTTTCTGCTATTAAGTTGTAAGACCTCCTTATATATTTTGGACATGAATCCCTTATCAGATATATGGCTTGCAAATATTTTCTCCCATTCCATAGGCTGCGTTTTCACCCTATTACTTCCTTTGCTATGCAGAAGCTTTTTGCATGAGAAAGAATGGAATTAGACACGTTTCTTATACCATGCACAAAAATCAACTCAAAATCTATCAAAGATTTAAATGTAAGACCTGAAACTGTAAAACTCCTAGAAGAAAACGTAGAAGAAAAGCCTCATGACATTGCTCTTGGCAATGATTTTTTGGACATGACCCCAAAAGCACAGGTAATAAAAACAAAAGTAAACAGGTGGGACGAAAGCCTTGGGTCTCATTTAAGCCAACACAAGATCATCCCAAGAGAAAGGAAATTAAATTTTCTCACAGCCTCATGATTGTGCCTTCCTCTCTCTGTGCTCCAGCTTCTCCAGGCTGCTCCCCCCTCCCACCTTTGAGCATGCTCTAGCCTCTCCAGGCTGCTCCCCTCTCCCACCTTTGGGCCTACGGGAGCCTTGAACTCTGATCTGTTGTGGCTCTGGTCATTCAGGTCCCAGCTCAAACCATCCTTTTTAATGGCTTTCTAATAACCAGGCCTCCATCTAGCTTTCTGGGTCTCATTCCTCTGTTTTCTTCATGGCATTTAAAAGTCTTCAATTATCTTGTTCATTCTCTGTTTCCTGCAGTAGAGTAAAAGGCCATTGGTGCATCTCCAGCTAGAATGGCTCCTGGCATGTGGTAGGTGCTCTGTAAGCAGTTGTGGAAGAAAGGAAGGAAGGAAGGGGAAAGAAAGAAAGGAAGGAAGGGGAAAGGAAGGAAGGAAGAAAGGGAGAAAGGATGGAGGGAGGGAGGGGAGAAGGAAGAGAGGAAGGAAGAAAGGAAGAAGGGGGAGGAAGGAAGGAGGAGAGGTGGGGAGGAAGGAAGGAGGGAAGGAGGGAAGGAAAGAAGAGAGGGAGGGAGGAAGGAAAGAGGAAGGAGGGAAGGAAGGAAAGAAGAGAGGGAGAAAGGAAGGAAGGAGGGAAGGAAGAAGGGAAGGAAGGGAGGAAGAAAGAAAGGAAGAAAGGAAGAAGGAAGGAGGGAAGGAAGGAAGAAGGAAGGAGGAAGAAGGGGAGGAAGGAAGGAAGGAAGGAAAGAAGGAAGAAAAGAAGGAGGGAAGGAAGAAAGAAAGGAAGGAGGAAGAAAGGAAGGAAGAAGAGAAGGAAGGAAGGAAGAAGGAGAGGAAGGAAGAAAGAAGGAAGGAAGGAAAAAGGGAAGGAAAGAAGAAAGGAAGGAAAGGAGGGAGAGAATATCCCTACACATGATCCTTCCCTGTTGATCCTTGCATTCCAGGGAGTTGGAAGGGAGCTAGAGGTCAGGACCAGCATTCCCTTAGCAGCAACTGTCCCTCCTGCAGCATCCTCACTGTACTTCCTTCCTTCCTTCCTTGCTGTCCATTCGTCCTTCCTTGCCGTCCTTCCTTCCTCACTGTCCTTCCTTCCTTCCTTCCTTCCTCCCTTCCTCGCTGTACTTTTGCTGCACTGTTTTCATCACTTCATGTCATGCCAGTGCTCTCCCTTTGGAATGCTTTTCTTAGACAGGAACAGACACACCACCCTGAGCCTCACTGAGTGGCCTCAACTCTGGCCCTTAGAACCACTGAGAACAAGACCCTTCACTCATGATAGCCCTCCAAGTAATTGAGGATGTCTCTTAGCACCCTAAGGAGGCAGCTTTTCTCCAAGATGAGGCCTCATCTCTTTCAACTTTCCTCCCATGACATGGCTTCTGGATGTCTTGCCTTCAACTTTTTATATCAGGAGCCCTAGGAACACTGAAGAATTTCAAGGATGTCCTTTAGGGTGTCTGTGAAACGCTTGATACCGGTGGTGTGTTCCCTGCAGGTGTGCAGTTTGGGGGTGGGGAGAGACTCTGTAGGATTCAAAGGACCCTTGACCTCAAGTGGTCCAGAAGCCCTTCTCCCTCTATCCTGTCTTCCGGGAGCCGTGTGCCAGCTATCCTGTTGTCTGCCAGGAGCTGAGCGCCATCTAGCTAGTCTTCCAGGAACCCCGCGCCATCTAACTTGTCTTCCTGGAGCCTTGCTCTATCTAGTCTGTGTTCTTGGCCAGAATCGCTCCACCTAGCCTGTCTCCTAGGAGTCCTGCTGTGTTTAGCCTGTTTTCCAGGCCAGGCCTGCCCTCTGCAGCACACAGCGGGTATTTTTCTCCTTCATAATTCCCGCCTACTCTAGGTAGCACTTTCTGATTTAATGACTCACTTTCACATTTGGCATCTCACTGAGTGCTCATGATTCTGTTCATTCAGGGTGTCTCATTCTCCTTCTGTGAACAAAGAAACAGGGTCCTGAAAGGGTGTGTTTTCTACATTTTGAGGCTGTTTCAGCTTCATGACTGTTATACCTTCTGCTGTTCCTCTCATCATTACACAGTAAGTTTGTTGTCTTATAAAGCACAAGTTTTTTGGTTTTGTTTTTCCTGTTAATATATTTACACAGCTTTTCTTTTGATAAATATTCGTGTGCTATATTTTTTTCCCATCAGTTTATTTTAAATCTGAATCCTTAGTTTTAGTTGTGTTTCTTGTAAGCAGCATAAGGCCGTTCTAAAAAAAATTCAGCCAGACAACTTATGTCATTTAACTAGTAATTGTTTTCGTTTATATTTATTATAATTACCGATTCCTTAAAATTTTCCCACAATCTTATTTTGTACTTCCTGTTTACCCTGCTTTTTGAAAATTCCATTTCCTCTTGCTATTATTATTATTATTTTGAGATGGAGTCTCGTTCTGTTGCCCAGGCTGGATGCAGTGGTGCGATCTCGGCTCACTGCAACATCCACCTCCCACCTCCACCAATTCTCCTGTCTCAACCTTCTAAGTAGGTGGGACTACAAGGACATGCCACTATGCCTGGCTAATTTTTGTATTTTTAGTAGAGATGGGTTTCATCATACTGGTCAGCCTGGTCTCGAACTCCTGACCTCAGGTGATCCACCTGTGTTGACCTCCCAAAGTGCTGGGATTACAGGTGTAAGCCACTGTGCCTGGCTCTTGCATGATTTTGAAAGTTATAAACTGTATTTCTCTTTCTTATCTCTTTGAAAATTGCAAATTTTTTAGTGGGTGTTTGAAAATTCAAATGTATGTACTTAATTTCTGCAATTCTACAATTTTTCTATCATTCTCGCATTTTGTCTGAAATACCAAAATTTTAGAATGCTTTTACTATAATCACCTTATCCAACTTTGCATGTTACTTTTGACCAATATTTTAGTTTCATGTTGTTTTTATTATGCCTTAAATTAGTTAAGTGTTTTTTCTAGTCAGTGATTTTTTTTTTAAACTTTATTGGTATATTTTTTACCCCTTTTTTTGCTCATCTCAGGCCCTCCTTCTTGGTTCAATTTTCTTCTTTTTAAAGCACTTTCTCAAGAAACTTTTTAAATGAAGATCTCTTAATAAATTCATTTAATTTCTTTTTGCCTGTAAATATCTTCATTTTCCCATCATTCCTGAATGATAATTTCAGTAGACAGGCAGTAGTCCCACTTTGACAATGATTTTGACTTAGTACTTTGAAAGCAATATTCCTTTGTATTCTGGTTTCTGATGCCCCCATGAGAAGTCAAGCTATCTGCCTGCTATGCAGTGTTCTGAAGGGGTCTGCCCTTTCTGGTGGATTTTCAGTGTGCGCCTTTGTCTTTGGTCCATTGTAGTTTCATTGTGGTGGGTTCAGGTGTGGGATCATGCTTTAGGTTGAGTTCCTGAGTCTGAGGATCAGCCCTTGGCATATGGGCTCTCCTTCACTTCCTCCGTTTTTTTCCTTCCCAGACCATCAGATGTATGCATGTCGGTCCTTCACCTTTTCTTTGTTTCTCTCTCTCTTTCTTTCTTTTTCTTTTTTTTTTTTGTTTGAGACAGAGTTTCACTCTGTTGCCAGGTTGGAGTGCAGTGGCGTGATCTCAGCTCACTGCAACCTCCGCCTCCCGGGTTCAAGCGATTCTCCTGCCTCAGCCTCCCAAGTAACAGGGATTACAGGTGCCCGCCACCATGCCCAGCTAATTTGTGTATTTTTAGTAGAGACGGGGTTTCACTATGTTGGCCAGGCGGGTCTTGATCTCTTGACCTTTTGATCCACTCGTCCCGGCCTTCCAAAGTGCAGGGATGACAGGCGTGAGCCACCGTGCCCGGCCTCTTTGTTTCTCTTAACTTGCTTTCATATTTGTTCCAAGTCTTTGTCTCTCCATGACTCATCCTGTGTTTTCTTTAGATAGATCGTTCAGTTTAGTAATTTGTTTCCTCACATCTATTGATCTAACTTGTGCTTTAACTTTAACTTTAACACCTTGAATTTTAATTTTTAAGTGTGTGTATTTATTTTTTCTTTAGAGCCAGGGTCTCACTATGCCACCCAGGGTGGAGTGCAGCGGCTATTCACAGGTGCTATTACAGAACATTACAGCCTCGAACTTCTGGGCTCAAGCAATCCTCCCGCCTCAGCCTCCTGAGTAGCTGGGACTACAGGCACCTGCCACTGTGCCCAACTTACATTTTTTATTTCTAAAAATTTTAATTGTTTTCCTCTCTTGTTTACTTTGTCTTTTTCTTCTGTGTCTTGTCTGCATTTTTGAGAATGTCTTTAAACATCTTAAGCATTCTTATTTGTATTCTGTACCCCAGAATTCCATTGCCTGGAAGCCCTATGACTGATTCCAGGTAACTCGTGCTCATGACGGGTTCCTCTGTGGACTGTGGGCCAGACTTCCTGGGTTTGAATCTCAAATCTTCTTTGCTGTGTGTTCTTAAGTAAGTTACTTATCTGCTCTGTGCCTTCATTCTCTCCTATTCCTAATCCAGGAATATGAATGATCTTAATAAACAATAATGAGAATAAAACCACCTACCATTAGAAGAATGTGTGAAGATTAAGTGGGACAATACAGGTAAAAGATGTATTTATTTAATTTTTATTTCTTTTTGAGACAGAGTCTCGCTCTGTCACCCAGGTTGAAGTGCAGTGGCACCATCTTGGCTCACTGCAACCTCTGCCTTCCAGGTTCAAGTGATTCTCCTGCCTCAGCCTCCAGAGTAGCTGGGATTACAGGCACCCACCACCACAGCTGGCTAATTTTTGTATTTTTAGTAGAGATGGGGTTTCACCATGTTGGTCAGGCTGGTCTTGAACTCCTGACCTCAGGTGATCTGTCCTCCTCACCCTCTCAAAGTGCTGAAATTACAGGTGTGAGCCACCATGCCTGGCCCAGGTCAAAGATTTAAAACTGTACCTGGCACAAGGTAAGTCTTCAATAAAGGTTAATCTTTTTCTTTTTTTTAATCTAGACAGAGTTTCGGTCTGTTGCCCAGGGTGGAGTTCAGTGGCGCAATCTTGGCTCACTGCAACCTCTGTCTCTCAGATTCAAGTGATTCTCCTGCCTCAACCTCTGTAGCTGGGGCTACAGACACATGCGCCACCATGCCCGGCTAATGTTTGTATTTTTAGTAGAGCCAGGGTTTCACCATGTTGGCCAGGCTGGTCTCGAACTCCTGACCTCAAGTGATCTGTCTGCCTCAGCTCCCCAAAGTGCTAGGATTAGAGGCGTGAGCTACCGTGCCTGGCCAATAAAGGTTAATCTTATAGTACACGGCTGGGCTTTATCTTGGAAATCCTACACACCTTGGTTTGAGGACGTGTTGCTCCAGAGAGATTTCACATTTGTTTCTGCCAAGCATCTGGGGGACTATCAACCTAACACCACTCTTAGCTAATTTCTTGACTTTAGTTTCCCAGACCAAATGGTATCAGTTCAAACCCAAACCCAATGGGGCCAGGCATGGATTCTCAGGGAGACTCTGTCCCACTCAGAGCCCAGGAGTTGAGACACATGTTTCCTTGTCATTTCTTTTTATTAATTTCTGTTTTGCCTCATTCTATCACTGAGGGTACAGCCTCCAAGGGTCCTGCATTTCTAGGGAGCTTCACTTCCAAGTCCCTGGCTCGTGCAGGCCCCGGGTTTGGTATTCAGTGCCTGGATGGCTGTGGACACCAAGGCTCCCTGTTCCTGAACTTGGCAAATATCTCCAAAGGGCAGCAGCTGAGTCCACAGTTTCTTCTTTGCTTCTGTCTGCTGGGGATCTCTTACTGATGTGTGCCCTGCTGTGTGTTTAACAGGATATTCAGGATAAATTTTCCAGGATTTCTAGGTGCTTTGTGGCAACAGGACTTTCAAATTTTGTAGATTTTCCTCTTGCTGGAAACAAACATGCCCACAGAGATTTTATAACTGACTTAAGCCCACGCATCTTGGACAGAGGAAGAGCCCAGTCCCCTTCAATTACACTGTGCCGAAATGACACGTTAGCTAGCCCGTGGGTAAGAGTACGCTTTCCATTAGGCCTTTTGAGATGCCGTGTTTAGCTCACAGACCCCAGCAGCACCTTCATGGTCCTGTAGACACCCGGGGGATTGACACTGGGGAGTGTGATGTGGAGACTTCTTTTCAGGGGACCTCAGCCTCACACTGAAGCCTTCTGTTACCATCTGACATTGCTTAGCTCTAGGCTCCTCCTCCCCTTTCTCCTCCTTCTTTTTCTTCTGTTTTTACAAATAATTGTGGAAAGATGTAAATTTTTCTTTTCTACAATAAACACAAGCAGCTGGAGCTCATAACATTTTCCAGGGCTGTCGATCTAACAACCTTGTCGAAGTGAAAGGCGATCGGTCCTCAGTGACCACATGCTGGTTCCCAGCAATTAGTTTTTTCCCCATCTCCCTAATCATTTAAAAATTACCCTAGGCTGGGCACGGTGGCTCAAGCCTGTAATCTCAGCACTTTGGGAGGCTGAGGCGGGTGGATCACAAGGTCAGGGGTTCGAGACCAGTCTGGCCAACATGGCGAAACCCTATCTCTAAAAATACAAAAATTAGCTGGGCGCAGTGGGTGCGTGCCTGTAGTCCCAGCCACTTGGGAGGCTGAGGCAGGAGAATCGCTTGAACCCAGGAAGTGGAAGTTTCAGTGAGCAAAGATTGTGCCACTGTACTCCAGTCTGGGCGACAGAGTGAAACTCCGTCTCAAAAAAAAAAAAAAAAAAATTACTCCATACTGGAATTTTGCTCAAAATTGGTCAGGATTGCTGATTTGTTTCTACTTTTCATTTATTTAATTTTTTGAGATGGGGTCTCACTCTGTCACCCAGGCTGGAATTCAGTGGCACAATCATAGCTCACTGCAGCCTTGACCTCCTGGGCTCAAGTGATCCTCCCACCTCAGCCTCCTGGGTAGCTACAACTGTATATGTGCATCACCACGCCTGGTTAATTATTACTACGTTTTAATTTTTTATAGAGATGGGGGGGGTCTCACTATGTTGTCCAAGCTGGTCTTGAACTCTTGGACTCAAGCAATCCTCCTGCCTCAGCCTCACAAAGCGCTAAGATTATGGGCATGAGCCACTGCACGTAGCTGGTTTTTAGAATTCATCTTTCCTCTGCTTTTGAAAACCGAGCTGGCATTTCCTGTCTTCAGACTACTGGCCTCTTTTCTTTTCTTTCTTTTTCTCAAAAGCAGTCTCACTCTGTCACCCAGGGTTGGAGTGCAGTGGTGCGATCTTGGCTCACTGCAACCTGTGCCTCCCAGGTTCAAGCAATTCTCGTGCCTCAGCCTCCTGAGTAGCTGAAGTTACAGGAGCCCACCACGCCTGGCTAATTTTTGTATTTTTAGTAGAGACAGGGTTTCACCATGTCGGCCAGACTGGTCTCAAACTCCTGACCTCAAGTGATCTGCCCTCCTCGGCCTCCCAAAGTGCTGGGATTACAGGTGTGAGCCACCATGCCCGGCCTCTCTTTTTAATTCTCTTGATTTCTTAGGTGTTTTCGCGTTTGACCTGTGCTGAGGCTCTCACGTTTTCACTTTCCCTGGTTAGAAATGTTCTAGTTTTGAAAGTGTGAAACTAACTACAGTGACCCAAAGGTTTCTACCCACCCTCGCTTATCTGAAGACTGGAAATCCTGTGATGTGAGAAATCTGGTTATGGAATTCATAAATCAAAGCGGAAGTAACGTCGGCAGACCAGTCAGATAAGCTGGTGAAGACCCAGGACCGATCTGATTAAAAAATCGGCCCCCCATGTGGAATGAACAGGGTTCAGGTGAACCCTCCAGACCAGAAAAGGGGAGAGGGAGGGTCTTAACTCCCAGGCCATGTGCTAAACACAGTCACACATCCACAGCCACCACATGTATCAGGCATTGTATCGTGGAGTAGGACTGGGGATAGCTGCCTCCAACTAGTTTAGTAACCTATGGAACTCAATAGTTGTTCACTTCACAATCAGGTGCCTGCCTGCCTTGGGCCTCCCTGCTGCACCTGGCCATGTGGAAACCCCTGTAGCTCCCTGGCTGTGCAGGAGCGGCCACAGTGTGCCCCTCCCGGGACCACTGTCCCCCTGTCTCTGAGGCACCTACGTGGACTGGGTCTGGGTTGAAGTCTCATTTCTCTGGGTTCCCACAGCAGCTGGCGGCTGCCTCTCCCACACCCATCCCTCTGTGTCATGGAAAGCTGTGCGTTTGTCTTCCTTCCCACTGAGTTTGAGACACTCGAGGTCAGGGCCATGACCGTGAGCTGCATGTCCTTGGCACTCAGTGTGAGGCGTGTACAGTAGAGGCCGACCGACGTCTTGGAGGCAGAAGTGAGTACATAACTGACAGCTGCTTAAAGTCGGCTGGGCCACGGTTTACAGACCAGGAGGATCACCAGACACGGGTGGGGCACAGTGGGGCGGGGGGAGATTCCCAAGACCGCTCATCAATGGAGTCTGGAGGTGGCTGCCCAGGTGTAGCCTCTGAAACGTTCTGCAACAAACTTGTCCTGTCACAACGTGGCTGTGTCGGGACCCTCACCTGGAGGCCTTGGGTGATGTGTTTGTTAGTTTCACAGCCACACATCGGCATGGGCCCGTGTTCCCCAGGCCACGCGTCGGCATAGGCCCGTGTCCCCACCTAGCTGAGTCCCTGATGCAGGCTGGGTCGCTGGGGAAGCTCACTCAGAGACAGAAGAGTGTTTATTTGTGCAGGGCAGTGCTCTTGGGTTTAAGGTCTGTGAAGGGAGAGAAGAAAGGCCAGTGGGGTAGAGGGAGTTGTCGGGCAGTGATGCCCTAACCGCTGGTTCCCAAGGAAGCTCTGGAGCTGGCACAGCCCTTCAGGGTCATCCTGAGTGGAGCCCAGGGCTGGGCCTTTATCCCCAGTGTGGACCGCCGGGTGCAGGTGCCCAGGAGGGGGTGTGTTGTGGGTTGAATTGTGTCCCTCCAAAAAGATACATTCAAGTCCCAAAACCCGTTACCTGAATGTGACAAATCCGCTGTAGAAACCAGCATTCAGATCTCAGCCCTGCACAACCGCAACCAGCATTCAGATCTCAGCCCTGCACAACCGCAACCAGCATTCAGATCTCAGCCCTGCACAACCGTAATCACTATCGAGAGCCGTGACTGTTACGTGGGTTTAGAGACATGTTGTGGGGGTTATACGACCACGTATTACTGTGCAAAAAGACTTCACTCAAGCCCATTAGTGCAGAGGTTCCTTTAACTGTGGAGGATTAAATCAAGGAATCAGAGATTGTTTACGCTGGAAGGGACTTTGAGGTGTTCACTTAATTGGAAAGCAGGTCATCGTGGGCTCTACATGGGTGTTGGTATCCACTGAAACTCCAAATCCCATCCAGAGGAGGCTGACACAGGCACCAGGTGTAAGGCCTGACCGTGAAGCCTCGCCTAGTGTGAATGCTGTGGGGGGCGCCCCAAACTCCCGCTCCAGGACAGAGGCACAGGCATCGCCTCCCAGGACTCACCTGGACGGGGCTGCCTGGTATGAGCTCATGCCCCTCTCATGCCACCTGCTTTAGTGGCTGATTGCTATGCCAGGTAACGGCAGGGCCACCTGCCTGATTCAGGCTACTGTGCAGCCACCCAGCCTCAGAGCTGCCTGTGAGCCTGGCTGAGGCCTTTGCTGCTCATTCCCGCTGCCCTCTCCCCTCGCGGGGTCTGGTCTCCAGGACACCCCCATAACCCTCTTGCACCCAGATCTCCGTCTCTGAGTACGCTCCAAACCCGGCCCCAGCGTGTGGACAGTCACGGATCTCCGTCTCTGAGTGCGCTGCAAACCCGGCCCCAGCGTGTGGATGGTCACGGATCTCCGTCTCTGAGTACGCTCCAAACCCGGCCCCAGCGTGTGGACAGTGGCGTCCTTCTTGCACATGCTGGGGTAATTGATGGCTGTATCTGCTCCGAGGCGGCAGAGTGGGCTAGCTCCCAGCCCCAATGAATGGCCCACTGCGCCCTCCACACACGCTCAGCACAGGCTCAGCAGCCTGGGGAAGAAGGAAGCCGCTCTGCTCCGTGCTCTGGGTGCCTGGCTCTGTGAACAGCACGGGGTGTCCCCACGGCTTACTGTGCTTCCTCCTTCTGGCCCACATCCACTGCAGCATGCTGGTCACAGACATGGCCCAGGCCTCTGTCCCCACAGATTTACTATTTTTAAATGTTATCAGTTATTTAATTAGGTTCTTCTTAAGAAATTTAGAACACCAATTTGTGAGGATAAATTCCATTCCTCAGAGCAAACACAGATCACAGGTAGCCCTGGAGCTGAGGAATAGCTTTGATTTTTGGTAGACTCTGTGAGTCCACAGCTCTCTGGTCAATCTTGTGCTGCCCTGTAATCTTGTATTTCTCTTTTTCTGTGTCGAAGATCTCACCTTCCTGGTGTCTGGGCTTCTTCAACTGCTGTTTCTTGAAGTAAGCATCAGTGAGATGTTTTGGGATTTTTACATTGCTGATGTCAATTTTGGTTGAGGTGGCAATGACAAATGTCTGGTGTATTCTTCATAGAGGAACTCGATTGAGGACCAGAGGTCCAGTCCTAAGTAACAAGCCACTAGCCAGCTGCTTCAAGAAAACCACCCTCTTGCATCTGTGGCATCCAGTGAAGATTATTAGAATGGCTTCGGGGGTAATGCTGGCTCACAGCTTTCTCACAAGCTGACTGAAGGGCTTTTTGCGGTGGCTCAACAGCTTTCGAGGCGCGTCTCCAGTAGGATGCTATCTAGGCATTTTGTTAACCACCCAGGTACCACCGTTCTTGTCACCACCAACTGGTTTTGTAACAGTCGCAAGAAGCTTCTCCTTCTTTTTCTTTTCAACCTTGGACTTAGCAGCTCAGTACTTCCTCTTCCACGTGTCCTTTCGGAATACACGGCAGATTGGGAATACCTGCCAATTCCTCTGACAAGGACGGGATTGAGGCTGCAATGGGACTTCCCCTTCTTGAGTTGTTCAGTCTTGAGGTGATCCCTTTTCCCCTTGTCATCAGCATCAGCCTTCTTTGCTTCGGGTTTCTTCTCCTTAGTATCTGGCTTCTCAGCTTTTTCACATCTTCTTGAAAGATGGGAAAGAGATTTCCTACAGCTTTGCTTCCAAGGCAGGAGCTGAGCTTTCTTCTCTGCAAAGGGCCTTATAGAGAATGTTCTCTGGTCTTCTTTTCTTCCTTCTGCAAACTCTTCTCCAAGGGGCCAGATGCTGGAGATGATGGGACTGTCTTGTAATCTAGGGAGGGGTTATCATTAGCCTGTGGTGCTAATTACATGAATTCTTAAACCCCACGTAAGCATGCTGCACCCACGGTGCAAAGAGAATGCAGCCCCTTTGTTTCCACTGGCTGGCATTGTCTCTTGTGGATGCCACAGTCTCTTCACAGACACCCGGTCCGCACTGCAGACCTCCCTCCTTCCACTCAGCCCCTGATCCTCTCTGAGTGGGGGCGGTGCATGCGGTGGGGGAAGGAGAGCCTCTGGTCTCTAGGCGGGTGACTGTTCTGCCCTTGGGTGGGCCCTGGCTGCTGGAGGCTTAGGTGGTAGGTCTGTCTTGTCCTGCCCCTGGGTAGCCTGGTGGGCTGTTGCAGAAGCCTGTGGCTGCTGTCATCTGTGGTCTGGGGAGCTCAGCTGTCCACCCTGGCTGATGACGTCCTGGCTGCTCTGGGGGTGCCCTGAGGTCTGGCTGGAACTTCCATTTGATTCTTGGCTCAAACAGCCCCATTGACTGATTGCGCCCTTGGCTTCAGAGTCACTTTACCCCCATGAAAATGACTTTCTCTGACAGGTCCCCATGCCTCAGCTAATAGGTACCTAGGGGTTCCTGCCATAACACATGGAGCTGGGCAGGCCCTGAGTGTCACCTTGGGCTCTTTTTGAGTCTCTGTATTTACCCAGCCGCCCTGGCCTGGGTGGAAGTTGGGAGTCCCAGAGCCATGGGGGTGGGGCCGCAGGCCAGGTGTTCTTGGAGTCCCCATGGGAATCAGGTCGAGGCGTGGCCCTGCTTTGACCTCTTCCCCATGCTGCTTTGTGACCCTCCTGGCTTGGAGAGTGTGGCCTCAGGGGAAGAGGGGACACTAAGGGTTGCTGCCTGTGCCACCTGCCTCTACCGCACTCTTCCTCAGCACTACCTGGTGGGATGGCTCTGACCTCCGGTTTCCCCCAGGTGGCTCAGATATTCTCCACTCCACATCCTTCTCCTTCCAGGAGCAGGATCTTCCCCAGTCCTGCCTCGAGGCCCAGATGGCAGTCAGGAATCAGGCTTTAGGAAACCATTAACACCCAGTGTGAGGATTTCAGATCCTGCTCCCATGACCTCCACCTCCCCTAGGCTGTCACTGTACCCCCAGCACAGGCCAGCACCAAACAAAAACACAGACACGTTCTCCTGGAAAACTCCAGACAGCCCGGTAAGGCCTCTCTGGACCTCACTGGAGATGTGGGAAACACTCTTTGAGAAACAGTGCTCCAGACTTTGCTGTGAGTCCCCAAGTGATACTGATTTCACCCGATGCTGTTATTTAGATGACTGCAATACACCAGGTGATTTGGTTGTAAAACATCTCAAATAGAGGTCAATGCTCTTCACAGTGTGCAGTGTCACTGGTTGTAGCACACTGAAGTCATGACCAATAGAAGGCAGCCTTGGGAGAACCCTGTGTGTGCGTGAAGTTAATGAAGAGGAAAGCGAATGACTGACCAGCTGTTCTCTCTGGTTCCCATGCCCACCTGTATTTCCAGAGGGTAGGGTGGTAGGGCCAGGACCTGCGGGCCCTGAGGTCACTCTGTTCCTCAGTGCGGGGGGTGCTCTCCCCACAGGGCAGCAGCGAACAAGGAGAAACAGAGCCACCCCCACTGCCACCGTGTGCTCTACACGCATCACCTCACTAACTTTTCCCAACAGCCATGGGCAGTAAATATTATTGCATCCCATTGAACAGGTGGGCAAACTGAGGCTCTGGGAAATTTAGTGATTTTCTTTAGATCATGCAGCCATACAGTTCAGGGGATATGGAGGTCATGGGAGCAGGAGCTGAAATCAGCACACTGGGTGTTAATCGTTCCTTAAAGCCTGATTCCTGACTGCCGTCTGGGCCTGGAGGCAGGTTAGGGAAAATCCTGCTCCTGGAAGGAGACAAATGTGGAGTGGAGACAATCTCAGCCGCCAGGAAGAGAAATGGGAGGTCAGGGCCTTTCTGCCAGGGGGGTAGAACCAGGTGGCACAGGCAGTAGCCCTTGATGTGCCCAGGCTCTTGCAGGAAGCGGACCTTTGAGGACCCTGTGGCCCCAGGACTTTCCGCAGAAGCGGGTGTTCTTCCCCAGGAAAGGAGAGGTGCATGATTTTGAGCAGCACTGGGCTTTTCCAGCGCCAAGAGAATTTCTCCTGAGTTTCAGACAAGAGCCTTTCCGGATTCTTCCTTGAAACCCTACTGGGGAGAGGTGTGCCACTGAGCTGGTGGGGGGACGTGACATGGGGGATGGAATGTTAGCTACCATGTCAGTGCCAGGGGCACTGGGCTGGTAAGAGAGCCACCATTTCTGCCCAAGCACTAGCCAGGGAACGATGGACATTGTGACACAGAAACAAGGACAGTTTGGTGTGACAGTGACAATGGGCTCTCTGTGTGCCCTGACACAGCAGGAAGGGCCAGGTCAGACCGATTGTGGACCTCTGATGGCTTTGAGTGAACTCAACAACCATTGGCTGGGTGAAGAATGTGAAGGGCACCATCTAAATCCTGGGGACCATCATCTGTTGAGCACCTACTGCCACCATATGGTCTGCACGCGTCACCTCACTTAATTTCCCAACAGCCATGGCAGTAAATGTTATTGCATCCCATTTGACAAGTAGGCAAACTGAGGCTCTGGGAGATGTAATTTTCTTTAGCTCAGGCAGCCATGCCTTATACAAGGGGTGCAGGATTTGAATTCTGTGCCTCTGTAACAGGGATATTATCCCTGTGAGGCCACCTAATAAGAGGCATGCTGTCAGCAAAGAAAATTCTGGCCTGGCTACTGGCTTCTTCCCTCCCTGCCTCCCTCCCTTCCTTCCTTCCTTCCTCTCTTTCTCTCTCTTTTTCTTTTTCTTTCTTTTTTTTTTTTTCCCAGAATCTCTGGCCGGGCGCAGAGGCTCATGCCTGTAATCCCAACACGTTGGGAGGCCAAGGCGAGTGGATCACTTGAGGTCAGGAGTTCGAGACCAGCCTGGCCAACATGGTGAAACCCCGTCTCTACTAAAAATACAAAAATTAGCCAGGTGTGGTGATGGGCACCTGTAATCCCAGCTACCTGGGAGGTTGAGGCAGAATAATTGCTTGAACCTGGGAGGCAGAGGCTGCAATGAGCCAAGATTGTGCCACTGCACTCCAGCCTGGGGAAAAGAGCGAAACCCTGTCTCAGAAAAAAAAAAAAAAAAAAAAAAAAGGAAAATTTGAAGTGGGGCTGAGTGCTTTTCATCAATTACTTTGTTTATTCACACACTTTATTTGACATATATTTATTGAGCACTGTTGTTTGCTAAACTAGGAGGACAGATAAAGGCTCACAAAAGAGGAGTTGGCCAGATTTGAAATGGCTTCTCTGGGGTCACCAGCCGGTCAGGGCAGCGTGAGGACCAGAACTGGGGGCTCCCAGTGCCTGCCCTTCAGGGCTTTCAGGAGGCCACATGCTTCCATGGGAGACACTGCTGCCTTTTCTGATGGGATCGAGACTAAAGGTTGCCTTCCCTGTGTCCTGGTCACGAACATTCAATGTAACAGGAGGACATAATTATAGAAATGGATAACACCCCAAGCCTCCTTAACCACCTGCTGTAATCACCCACAGCCCAGAACACATTGTAATAATTTGTCACCCATTTCTAAGGTACAATGCACTAACTCTTAATTACAAGCCAAAGTGAGAGATGAACAAATAAACACGCGCGCCAGTCTGAAAGCTATAATTAGAACTACCATTTGGTTAAAGAAAAGTGGAGACGTTTTAATTCCAGGCCTCTGCTTGAATTTTGCTTGAATGCGAAGTTGCTGCTGGGGAACAAGCCACGTGTGTGAACACATTGAGTTCTGAGGACACGGTGGCATCTTGAGAAGATATTTATTTGTAAGTGAGGCTGGGGTGCGCTCTGTACTTTACTAGATGCTTAAGTTCTGTGTTTATTTCCCAGGGCCAATCTAACATGATAATTAGTATTTTTCAGATATTCCTGACAGCCACTCAGGATGATGATTTCACATAAAATTTCTGACTCTATTGATACAACAGGTTGGCATCATTCATTGGCACCAATGGGTTGGGTGATGATAGGATGAACACAAATTATTCATTCATTTCATAAATAATTAGGACATATGTGTCTGTTATTTTCAGGGAAGCCAGCAAGTATGTTTTCCTTGCGGTCTTCACAAAAACACCTCAGCCTTCTGTTCCGACCACTGAGTTAACATTTACAAGAGTGACTCCTTCAGGCCCCCTCAGTCCAAGTGCTCAGCAAAACGGACCAGAGCAATTCAGAAACTGAAACCTACGCTCTCTGCAGTGTCATTAGTCAGCTGGATTTTAGACTTCATTCCTTCTTGGTTACTGAGTTAGAGAAATTTCAAACTCCTGAGCCACGGGGAGGATGGGCACTCTCTTCCTATGCCCATCAGAGGGAGGGAGTGGAATGATTTCAGGTCATCAGGTGAGTGTACTTTGAAAATCTCCAAGAACTCAACCCATGTAGGGTAAGAACCTTCCTGGAGAAGAGACCACACCCACGGTGGGCCTCTGCCAAGGCACTCAGTTCCCTGGCATCAGTGAGTACTCGGTGGAATGGTGGCCACCTCCAGCACTGGCCACAAGCCAGGCACTGTGCTAAACTCAGAGGCCTCCAGCAGCACCGACAAGGAAGGTCCGCGCTCTGAAACCTCCAGGCGATGCAGCTACCAGCATCACCTGGAGGACCCCTTAAAATGCAGATTGCGGGGTCCCCCCCAAGACGGGGCTGCCAAACTTAACAAATAAACATTCAGGACATCTGATTACATTTGAATTTCAGATAACAAATTATCATTTAATATAAGCAGGCCCCAAATATTGCATGGATAATATTAATCATCTGTCTGAAATCCAGATTTAGTGGTATGACCTGTAGTTTGTCTGGCAGCTCTACCCCCCGGGTTTCTGAAGTGGCAGATCTGTGCTGGGGCTTGACAATTTGTATTTCCAGTAAGTTCTTGGGTGATGTCGATGCTGCTGGCCAAGGCCACACTTTGAGAACCACTGAGGAAGGTAATGTTATGATCCCCACTTTATGGTGAATCAGATGAGGCACAAGCAGGCTAAGCAATGTGTCCTAGGTCATAGCTCTGGCTGGGACCCGGGGAGCCTGGCTCCCAGCCCTGCTTGTTAGCCACGGTGCCACCCCACCCCAACGAGAGGTGCTTCTCAGAAGTGGTGCAGCACCCCCACCCCACCCCCACCCCCAGGCTGTCTCCTCACATGCTTACTCCCAATGTATTCAGGGGGTAAAGCCAAAATGGTTCTTTTTTTTTTTTTTTTTTTTTGAGGTGGTGTCTTGCTCTGTTGCCCAGGCTGGAGTGCAATGGCGTGATCATGACTCATTGCAACCTCCACTTCCTGGGTTCAAGCGATTCTCCTGCTTCAGCCCCCTGTGTAGCTGGGACCACAGGCATGCGCCACCATGCCCAGCTAATTTTCGTATTTTTAGTAGAGGCGGGGTTTCACCATGTTGGCCAGGCTGGTCTTGAACTCCTGACCTCAGGTGATCCGCCCACCTCAGCTTCCCAAAGTGCTGGGATTACAGGTGTGAGCCACCCTGCCCAGCCTAAATGCTTCTTTTAAAATGCAAGTTGAGGCCAGGTGCAGTGGCTCATACCTGTAATCCCAACACCTGGGAAGCCGAGGCGGGTGGATCACTTGAGATCAGGAGTTCAAGACCAGCCTGGCCAACATGGTAAAACCTCATCTCTACTAAGAATACAAAAATTAGCTGGGTGTGGTGGCGCACACCTGTTATCTCTAGTTACTCAGGAGGCTGAGGCATGAGAATTGCTTGAGCCTGGGAGGCAGACGTTGCAGTGAGCTGAGATCACGCCACTCACTGCACTCCAGCCTGGTGGAGAGAGTGAGATTCCGTCTCAAAAAAAGAAAAAGAAAAAAAGTAAATGCAAGTTGAATTATGCTTCTCCTTCACTCAAAACCGGACAATGACAACCACGTTCGTCAGTAAAGCCTATGTCCTGACTGTGGCCCACAAGTCCCTCGCTGATGTGGCCCTGGCGCCCCCTCTGGCCTTATTTCCCACCACCTCCCCCATTCATGCTTCTCCAGGCACACTGGCCTTCGTGCTGCCTTTGAACATTCCGGGCAGATTTCTGCCGTAAGGCCTTTGCACCTGCTGTTCCTCTGCCTGGAATGCTCTTTTTCAACAAACCTCATGGCTTCCTCACTGCGTTCAGCTCTCTACTGCAATGTCACCTCTTGAGAGTCTTTCCCAGTGATCCAGCTGAGAGAGCAGCTTCCTTCATCACTTTCTAGCCCCTCATCCTGACTTTTATTCCTTTGCAGCACTTATCACCCGTCAGCTGACATTCTACATGTATATACTTGTGTGTACACCTGTTTATCTGTCCTGTTTATCTCCACCCACTAAAAGGTAAGCTCTGTGAAAGTAGGTCGTTTGTTTTATACACTACCTAGAACCGTGCCTGGTAATAGATGGTACTCAAACACCGAAACTGGACTACCTGCCTGTATCAGGCACAAGTTCACCTGTTGGAATTCAGTGTTAAGGCGCTCTCCCTGTCCTTGTGGAGCTCAAGCTAACATGGAGGAGAGATGCAGAAAAATGCAATTATGAGACAGTGCGGCGAATGCAGTACTGAAGAGCTGCTTGGGCGCAGCTCTGTTTATCCCATCTCAGTTTGGAAAGTGGCTCACACTTAAAACTTTTTAAAAACGAGGTTAGTAGAATCTCAGTGAGAAAGTTCCATCTTTGCTGCACAAGACCATCTTTCAACAGAAATCACATGGTGAGTTTATTCCTGAACCTCTTATGCAAGAAGTGGCATATCTGGAACATACTGGGATTGGCTGCCCAACCTCCTGTCCCTTCTCTTTGTGTCCAGGAGAACCCATGTCCTGTCGCAGAGGTGAACATTTTAGACACTCTCTTTCTTAGCCGCCAGTTGCAGTTAGGGCCTGGGCATGGGAGCTCCTCTGCCCAGTGGGACCTGATAGGGAGTCTCTGGGACCTTTTAGGAAACTCTCCCTCCCTAATTCAAAGAGATGTACTGGAGGAAGTGCCCCCTTCTTTAAGTGGACATTGTCACATCTGCAAGTGGTGCCCAGAAGTGCAGCAGCCACATTGGAACCATGAGGTGACAGCTGAGGGGCTCCGTGACTCTGCTGAAGGTAGCAGAGTGGAAAGGTTCCCCTGAACCCAGCCACCCCCAACACCCCCGTCCCTGAACCTTTCATGATGTGTGACAAGAGGCTGCTGGTGTTCTACGGCCACTTTCCCAGGGTTCCTGTTGCTTGTGCGGAAGCATCCTGCTCGCCCCGAGAGGAGAGCCGCCCGCCCGCTGGCCTGGGCTGCTGGTGCTGTGGACCTGGGGGAATACTTGGTGTAGGAAGTCGCACACCTGGGATGCACAGGGATTGGCCACCTGCCTGTGATGTGCAGAGGCTTTCTGGATCATGCCTGTGAGCACAAAGCGGGAGGAAGGTGGCCAAAGCTTGGGGAGTGGCTAACTGGTCCTCTGCAGCAGGGTCCGGTTCATTTTGCTGCCTCCCTAGCTGACACCTAACCGTACCCCACAGACCCTCTGGAGGAGCCTGGCACGCACCTGATGCTTCTCACTAAGGGGCCAGTGAGACTGCGGCCAGAGGCAGGCGGCAAAAGAGAATAATCTGGATGTTTCCTCCTGCAACACCCAGGTTCTGCGCTTCCTCCGCTCATCCACGCTTGCTGGGAACCCAGTGCCTTTCGTACACCTTGCAGTTTAATTTAAGCACAGAAATTATGTGAGCTGATTTTAAATGAGGGCGCCCTCCTCAATGGCTTAGCCTTCAGGGTTGTTTCTGACCCTGGGAAGAACTTAGTCCTTCTGTTCCCCAGTGCTGCAGCTCTCTGCCCTCTGTTTTGTGATGGGAGAGAGGGGATTTAAACTCTGCTCATTTTAATGGGGAGAGTCATTTCTGGGCCGGTGACGTGGCCCCTTTTGGGCAGAAGCATGCCTCCACAGGATTCCTTGTGCAGCTCCACTGAGCACCGAGCTGGGGGAGCACCTCAGGGGTGATCCAGGAAGCCATGTTGTCTTGGGGATGTTTGCATCTCACATGTCCCAGGATGCAAGTGTGAGGCCCCTTCCGTCCGTGCTCCTGAGCATCTGGTGTCATGGGTTCCACAGATGTGAGGGGTCCAGCTGCTGCCACAGCCAGAGTGTGACTGGCCCTGTCCTCATGGCCTGGTGGCAGTTTAGGTACAGGAGTGAGCTCCTGGAGGCCAGGGCCTGTCCAAAAGCTCCTTGCATGCCCCAAGGGTGAGGAATATTGAGTGGGTGAAGAACAAACAGTGCCTGGCACACAGTGTGCAATGAACAATTCCTAATCGACTCAAATGGCTAAGCCAGGGAGTTCCGGGTATACCATAAATCCTACAATAAAAATTTGGCTTCATCCAATAGAAAAACCACGGGGCAATGCTGATTTATAATACAACCTGTTTCACGGTGGGATTCTTTTTCAGTTGTTGGCTCTTCTAAACACATTCTAAGCAGGATTTGATCAATGCATTGATTTTTTTTTTTTTTTTACATTTTAAGAATCCACTTATTGCACATGATGAGGTGCATCTGCAGGGGCTCAGGCCTGCCGGAAGTTCTCCTAGGCGTTGCCGGCACGGGTGCTGGCTACCTCGATCCTTCGCCCCATACCCCCAGACTCCAGAGGCTCTTTATATGTCACCTGCTGAGTTTGCCTCTGCTGCCTGTTGTCTGCTTGCATTGCCTTCCTTGCTTTAATCTTCTCTCCCAGAGACACAGATTTCAGAGAATACGTCCTTGTTTGCCTGCAGTTTGCAGCACGTCACGTCCCTCATTCTCTTCTCCCTGGACTCCACTGCACGAGGAGAGCTCTTTGCAGCCTGTGCAAATGGGCATGGAGCTGAGGGAGGCAGCAAGAGCTGCTTAAACAGGGAGAGCTGTAATATACATGCCTTGAGATTCACCCGTTTCAGTGCACAATTCAGTGGCTTTAGTATAGTCACAAAGCTGGGCAGCCATCACCACTGCATAATTTCACATTCCCATCACCCCAAGAAAGCCTTTTTCCTATTTTCCCATTCTTCCCTCCCATTTCCCCTTCTTACCTCCCCGCAGCCCCTGGCAACTATTAATCTACTTTCTGTCTTTTTGGATTGCCTAGTTTGAATGCTTCGTATAAATGGAATCATACACTATGTACTTTTTGTATCTGGCTTCTTTCTCTTAGCATAATATTTTCAGCGTTCCTAGGCTGGGTGCCATAGCTCACACTTGTAATCCCAGCACTTTGGGAGGCTGAGGCAGGCAGATCACTTGAGGCCAGGAGTTTGAGACCAGCCTCAACATAGTGAAACCCCGTCTCTACTAAAAATGCAAAAAAAAAAAAAAAAAAAAAAAAAAAAAGCCAGTTGTGGTGGCACACAACTGTAATCCCAGTTACTCAGGAGGCTGAGGCATGAGAATGGCTTGAACCTGGGAAGCAGAGGTTGCAGTGAGCCAAGACCACTGCACTCTAGCCTGAGTGATGGAGCGAGACTCTGTCTCAAAAAAAATTTATATTAATGTATATATAATTATATGTAATGTAATATATATAGTTTATTTATATTAATATGTATATAATTACATATATTTAAGGTTCCTCCATGTTGTAGCATGTTTCAGGACTTCATTCCTTTATATGGATGGCAATTTTCCACTGTATGACTATACCAAATTTTTAAAATCTATTCATCAGTTAATGGAAATTTGGTTTGATTCCACTTTTTGGTTATTAAGAATAGTGCTGATAGAAACATTCATGTGGAAGTTTTTGTGTGGCCATGTTTTCAGTTCCCCTGGGTGGATACCCGGGAGGGGAAGTGCTGCTGGGCTATGCAGTAACTTCATGTTCCACATTTCAAGAAACTGCCAAACTGCTTTCCACAGTGACTGTGCCATTTCACACTCCCATTAGCAATGAGTGAGGGTTCCAGGTTCTCCACATCCTCACCGACAGCAGTGAATAACTTTTTAATTTTAGCCATCCTAGTGGGTGTGAGGTGGTCTCTTTTTATGGTTTTCATTTGCATTTCTCTAATGATTACTGAGGTCGAGCATCTTTTCATATCTGATTGGCCATTATTATATAATATTTGGAGAAATGTCTATTTAAATCCTTTGCTGATTCTCTAGTGGGGGTATTTGTCTTTTTATTAAGCTGAGAGAGTTCTTTGCATATTCTAAGTATCTTCAGATATATGGATTGCAAATATTTTTTCCCATTCCATGGGTCGTCTTTTCACTTTCTGGATAGTGTCCTTTGAAGCACAAACGTTTTTAATTTCAAAGTCCAATTTACCAAATCTTTTCTCCAGCTGCTTGTGTATTAGGTGTCATATCTAAGAAACCACTCCCTAATCCAAGGCTATAAAGATTTATGCTTTTTTGTGTGTGTTGGGGGAGTAACAGTTTTATAGTTTTAGCTCTTACTTTTAGGCCTTTCATCCATTTTAAGGTAATTTTTGTTTATGGTGTGAGGTAAGGGTTCAAGCTCATTCTTTTGCATGGGACTATCTGATGGTTCCAGCACATCTGCTGAAAAGACTCTTCTTTATCCTTTGAATTGTTGTGTCTGAAACCTATTGACCATAGATGTATGGGTTTATTTCTGGACCGTCAATCCAATTCCATTCATCTACGTATTTATCCATACGTGGGTGCCACATTGTCTTAATTACTCTAGCTTGGTAGTAAAATTTGAAATCAGAAAGTGTAAACTCTCCAACTTTGTTCTACTTGTGAAAGTTGCAGATATGAGGATGAAATAACTTTAGTCAGATCCAGACAATACAGTGCCAGGAAGGCATGAAGGAGAGGGGCTCATGTTTACATATCTGAAATAAGAACTATTGTAAGGACTTTCTAGAAACCCTGGAAGAAATCTCTTCATGTCCTTCACACATCAGCTTTGTGCAGCTTGTATGTTTTGCATGTGTGCACATATTTCTTTTTTTTCTTTTTCTTTTTCTTTTTTTTTTTTGAGACGGAGTCTTCCTCTGTCGCCCAGGCTGGAATGCGGTGGCACCATCTTGGCTCACTGCAACTTCCGCCTCCCGGGTTCAAGCGATTCTCCTGCCTCAGCCTCCCGAGTAGCTGGAACTACAAGCGCCTGCCACCACGCCTGGCTAATTTTTTGTATTTTTAGTAGAGACAGGGTTTCACTGTGTTAGCCAGGATGGTCTCGATCTCCGGACCTTGTGATCCACCCATCTCGGCTTCCCAAAGTTCTGGGATTACAGGCGTGAGCCACCATGCCCGGCTGTGTGCACAGATTTCTATGACATGTGGTTTATCATTAGACATTCTTTAGGACTGTAACAATTCTGATAAGATGCTTTTGAAAGAACACTTGCTCAGTAAGCCCTCCACCAATGAACTGATGCCAACTCTGGCTTTGAGCTACCAGAACCAATGAACTCTGTGCCCAAGAAGTTTATGTGAATGTCTCCCTTTTTTCTAATAAAAACTTTCCCTTACTCCTTTTCCCTCACTGTGTGCACCTGTGACTTGTCATAGTGCATTACAGATTATAATCCTCTTTTCTATTCCCCTCCAAATTTAACATATTTGGAGACATTTTTCTCTGATGTCGTTTTTTTAGGTTGACATACTTTTTCAAGATAGTTTTGGGTATTTTGGGGCCCTTGCATTTTTATATGAATTTTAGGTTATCTTGTCAATCTCAGGAAGAAAGCAGCTAGGATTTTAATAGAGATTGCATTGAATATGTAGGTCAATTTGGAGGGTATTGCCATCTTAACAATATGAAGTTTTACAATTCATGAATATAGAATGGCTTTCCATTTATTTAGATTTTCTTTAATTCCTTTCAATGTTTTGTAGTTTTCAGTGTACAAGCCTTGCACTTTTTTCATTAAATTTATTCTTAAGTATTTCATTTTTTGATGCTATTGTAAATGCAATTATTTTCTTAGTTTCAGTTTTGGTTTGCTCATTGCTAATGTATAGGAGTACGATTGCTTTTGTATATTGATCTTGTATCCTGCAACCTTGAAGAACTTGTTATTAGCTCTAAATAGTTTCTTTCATGGATTCGTTTGGATTTTCTGTGTACAAGATCATGCCATCTACAAATGGAGATAGTTTTACTTTTTCCTTTCCAATCTGAATGTCTTTTATTTCTTTTTCTTGCCTAACTGGCATAGTTAACACTTCTAGTGTAATGTTGAATAGAAGTGCCACCTTTCAAAAGAGAGCTCTTAAAACTTGCATCTTAGTGCATTTTAGAAATTTCACGTGGGGGAAAATGAGAATAGAATTTCTTCAAAATGCTAGGAAGTAGGAAGAGAGAAAAAAGAAGTAAAGAAAAAGAAAAATAACATTAAGTAGGAAGTATGAAATAAGATAGTAAACCTAACTCTGATTAGTTCAGTAATTATAATAAAAGTAAACAGATTCCATCTTCTAGTTCATTTAGAAACTCTTGGACAAAAATCAGGCCAGATGCAGCGGCTCATCTGTAATCCCAGCACTTTGGGAGGCTGAGGCAGGTGAGTCATTTGAGGTCAGGAGTTCAAGACCAGCTTGGCCAACATGGTGAAACCCTATATCCACTAAAAATACAAAAATTAACAGGGCATGGTGGCATGTACCTGTAATCCCAGCTACTCAGGAGGCCGAGGCACGAGACTTGCTTGAACACAGGAGGCGGAGGTTGCAGTGAGCAGTGAGCCGAGATGGTACCACTGCACTCCATCCTGGGTAACAGAACAAGACTGTGTCTCAAAAAAAACAAAACAACAACAAAAAAGTCCAAATTCAGCTATGTGCTATGATACCCAGAAAATAATGAGGCAAAAACATTAAAATTAAAAACAGGGAAAGATTAAAAAGATAAAAGAATAACTAAAGGAAGCTACTAGTTATATTAATATTAGACACGAGATTTGAGTTATATCATTAAGGATTAGTAGAGTTATTAAATATGGTAAGAGAAAAGTTTCACAAGAAAGAGGTAAAAATCCTGAACTTGTATGTTCCTAAAACATATCATCAAAATAGGTAAAGGAAAATTTGGCATACTTTTCCAGAGAAGTTGACAAATCGCTAATCATAGTGAGAGATCTTAGTACCAGCTTCCAGAATTGATTATTCAAGCAGAAAAACAATTGTAGAAGAGTTGATCAATACACTAATAGGCTTGATCTAATGAGCTGCATAGAACCTATGCCCAATAGTTAGGAAATTCACATTTTAACTTCCAAACATGATACAGAACATTTACAAAAATTGGCTACGTACTAGGACACAAAGCAAATACAAATAAACATAGAATGAAATGGTATGATGTTGACCTTTCTGTGGTCACAGAAATAAAATACAAGGCCTGGAGCGATGGCTTACACGTGTAATCCCAGCATTTTGGGAGGCCAAGGTGGGTGGATCATTTGAGACCAAGTGTTCAAGACCAGCCTGGCCAACATGGTGAAACCCTGCCTCTACTAAAAAGACAAAATTAGCCAGGTGTGGTGGTGGGCACCTGTAGTCCCAGTTACTCAGGAGGCTGAGGCAGGAGAATCACTTGAACCCAGGAGGTGGAGGTTGCATTGAGCCGAGATCGTGCCACTGCACTCCATCATGGGCAACAGAGTGAGACTCTGTCTCAAAAGAAAAAAGAAATAAAATACAAAGACTGTCAAAAAGTATCTTACAAAAATTAAGAAGCTGGCAGAGTTTACACCAGTCAAACAAAGAAATGACACAGTAAGATAGAACTTGTTGGAATTTGCTGTATTACTTATTTGGTTTTATTTTGGCCAAGGTATAGACAATGAATGTTTTAGGGGAGGTGGCATGGTGAAATCTTGTTTTCTGGGTAATTTCTGTTCTGAAAATAAAATGTGTCTGCAGGGCTTATTCACTACAGGTGCAATTTTGCAATCTTTTTCTAAGTGAGAGGTTCACACTGTAGTTATGTAGGGGAAAATGTGCTTTAAAACTCATTATTACTAAGCCTTTGAATTCTATCTTGCTTCCCCCAAAGTCAACATTTTATTCACTCTAACATGACCAGTGCTTTTGTATAAGAGATACTACATCATTTGAAGCAGAGAAGCTGTCTCTTTCTTATACATACAGCTCCAAAGAATGTGATGGTAAATTGAATTCTTTTTCTGGTAATTGTTGAAGCAATGCCCTGGGAATGTTGAATTTATTATGGTGCTGCCTTGGGGGAACTTCTTAGGGATTAAAAGAAGTTGCAACTTAGATCTGAGAGGAAGTATTTGGCAGAAGTGATTCAGTTAGTCAAGCGTAGTGGCCTGTGCCTGTAGTCTTAGCACCCAGGAGGCTGAGGTAGGAGGATAGCTTTAGCCCAGGAGTTTAAGACTGCAGTGAGCTATGATCATGCCACTGCACTCCAGCCTGGATGACAGAGCAAGACCCCATCTCTAAAAAAAGAAAGAAAAAAAGGAAAAAAGATTTGAAAGTTCAATTGGCATTAGTTCAAAAGAGTCCATATAGGGCAGAAAGGAACTTGAGGCTAACACAGACAGTACATCAGAGGTAAGGCTGCCTTGTAATGCAATGTGCAAGTACAGAAAATTGCCACTTGTCACAGCTACTCCCAATTAAATAAATTTTGAGTCAGGTGGAAGGGTAATTAGCCCCAAATCACTTGTCCTTTTTCCATTTGCAAAACATGATGTCTGAAGATGCATGGAAACTACCAGTGAATTGTAAGTAGGTAACGTAATGCTGTCATTTTATTTTGGGTGCTGATAGGGTTTGGCTCCAACTCTCATCTTGAACTGTAATCCCCACGTGTCGAGGAAGGGGTCTGGTGGGAGGTGATTGGATCATGGGGGCGGTTTTCCCGAGGCTGTTCTTGTGAGAGTGAGGGAGTTCTCAAGAGAGTTGATGGTTTTCAGTGTGGCATCTCCTTGCTCTTTTTCTCTCACTTTCCTAATGCCATGTAAGACGTGCCTTTCTTCCCCTTCACCTTCCATCATGATTGTAAGTTTCCTGAGTTCTGCCCAGCCATGTAGAACTGTGAGTCGATTAAACCTCCTTTCTTTATAAATTACCCAGTTTCAGGGAGTATCTTCATAGCAGTGTGAGAATGGATTAATACAGGTGCTAATATATATTTCTGTAAAACTTAGATTTTTTTTTTTTTTTTTTTTTTTTTTTTTTTTTTTTTTTTTTTTTTTAGAGATGGAGTCTCGCTCTGTCGCCCAGGCTGGAGTGCTGGAGTGCAGTGGCACAATCTGGGCTCACTGCAACCTCTGCCTCCTGGGTTCTAGCAATTCGCTGCCTCAGCTACCTGAGTAGCTGAGATTACAGGTGCGCGCTGCCACGCCTGGCTAATGTTTTGTATTTTACTAGAGATGGGGTTTCACTGTGTTGTGCAGGCTGGTCTGGAACTCCTGAGCTCATGCAATCCACCTGCCTTGGGCTCCCAAAGTGCTGGAATTACAGGCGTGAGGCACACCGCACCTGGCCGATCTATCTTTTAGAAGACGGACAGGGTCGGAGAAAGTCAGGGAGGACCATGGGAAATGTTGAAGTGATGGCAGTGTGTGGGGCTGTCGAAGGACCCGGGCTTCCCAGTTCCACACACCTGTGTTTAGACACCACTACTGAGCAGCTGTATGACCTTTTCAACTGGCTGACTTTTCGACGCAGCAAAGATTCTGTGAGCGCCTCCTATCTGTCAGTCTAAGTCCTAGGTGTTTACTCACCATGGTGACTGAGAGAAGTATCATTCCTGCCCTAGTGACATTTATGTTTTATTATAAAAAACATGAAACAAGCAGTTACAGCTAAGTATGATTCAGTGTTTGAAAAACAGACAGAGTTCTTTGGAGCACAGAGAAGGTGTGTTGCGGGGGTTGGTAGGAGATTTGTGGGGTGGAGGAGAGGCCAGGCCAGATCTTAGGGAAGGGGGCAAGTTAGGAAGCAGATACAGCATCAGGGGGAGGAGGTGAGGGTGGACCCTGCCTGGAGGAGATGCATGGGAATGTAGACCAGATATTTAAGACTTAGAATTGGTAGGGCTTTTTATAGCCTTTTTCTAAAAAACTTTCATAACTTAACCTTTAGTGAAGATGCCATCATACATTTTTTGGTCTGTAAAGGATTACATAGGCATGGAGGAACATATGGAAATATATGACTTAATTGTTAATGACTTAGGTTTTCTTGGTGTTTTAGTCTGGGTTCTCCAGGAAATTGGTTCTAAAGAACCTACACTCACACACACACACACGCACACGCACACACGCACGCACACACACACACACACACAAAGATTTATCATAAGGAACTGACTCATGTGGTTATGGAGGCTGAGAGGTCCCCAGATCTGCAGTCAGCAGGCTGGGGACCTGGGAGAGCTGATGTGTAAGTTCCAGTCCGAGTCAGAGTCTGAAGGCAGAGAAGATTCAAGTTTCAGCTCAGACAGTGAGAGCACATGTCAGGCCTTCGATGGATTGGATGAGGCCTGCACACACCGGGGAGGGAAATCTGCTTTCCTACAACTACCGATTCAAATGCTAAACATCGCAGATACAGCCAGAGCAATGTTCTGAGCTCTCCATGGCCCAGTCCAGTGGAACGTAACATAAACTTCACAGTGGGTATGAAGGGAGAGCCAAGACAGGCAAAACAAGATGAAATACCCCCAAACCCCAAACCAATAAAACGAGTTATGGTATGTTTCCACTTAAGCATGTGGGCATATGTAAAAAAAAGTTTTTTTTGTGTGTGTGTGTGTGTTTTATTTTCATTTTTTTTTAAATTTTCTTTTTTTGGAGACAGAGTCTTGTTCTGTCGCCCAGGCTGGAGTGCAGTGGCACAATCTCAGTTCACAGCAACCTCCACATCCCAGGTTCAAGCAATTCTTGGGCCTCAGTCTCCCAAGTAGCTGGAACTACAGGTTTGTGCCACCACGCCCAGCTAATTTTTGTACTTTTAGTAGAGACGGGGTTTCACCATGTTGGCCAGGCTGGCCTTGAACTCCTGACCTCAAGTGATCTGCCCGCCTCGGCCTCCTAAAGTGCTGGGATTATAGGCATGACCCACCGTGCCCCACCAAAAAGAAAGTTAAAAAAAGAAAAACACAAAAAGTGGGTTTCAAAAGTCATTTGGATCACTCATCTCATCTTGTGATTAGTTTATGTCATTGCTTAGACAAATGGCTAACTGAATGTCTCGGACAAGTATTTGATTCTCCACTGGTAGGGATTCAAAAGTTCTTTATTAGGCAGGGTGTGGTGGCTCACACCCGTAATCCCAGCATTTTGGGAGGCCAAGGCAGGCGGATTGCCAGAGCTCAGGAGTTTGAGATCACTCTGGGCAACATGGTGAAACTCTGTCTCTACTAAAATACAAAAAATTAACCGGGCGTGGTGGCATGTGTCTGTAGACCCAGCTACTTGGGAGGCTGAGGCATGAGAATTGCTTGAGCCTGGAAGGCAGAGTTTGCAGTGAGCCAAGACCGTGCCACTGCACTCCAACTTGGGCTAAAGAGTGAGACTCTGTCTCAAAAATTAAAAAAAAATTCTATGTTAGTCTTCCTGTATCTGCTCCTTATGTCTGAGATTTCTTTAACAGATTTCCTACTCATTACAGAGAAGGCATAGCATGCAAATGACGCATTGGACAAGTAGCACAGGTACTTAAATTCATACTAAAGTGTAAATGACTACTACCAGAACCGTGCACTGACTTTGGGTGGAAGAGTGGAAGGAGCACTGAGTCTGAAGGGCATAGAAGAGAGTATGTCACGCAGTGAGTTAAGGGGCCTAGAGGGGAAGTTTTGGAGAAGCTCTGTTGGCTTACTTGGTTCTGAAAGAGGCAGCTGTAGTGTAAGGAAAAAGTACAAATCTGGGTTCACTGTGTCACTTACTGGCTGAGTAACTTGGGCAGATGGTGTAACCTCTCCAAGGGTAAAGATATTTACATGGCTTTTTCAGAGATAAAAACCATGACAGCCGGACATGGTGGCTCACGCTTGTAATCCCAGCACTTTGGGAGGCCAAGGTGGGTGGATCACCTGAGGTCAGGAGCTCGAGACTAGTCTGGTCAACATGGTGAAACCCCATCTCACTAAAAATGCAAAAATTAGCCGGGTGTGGTGGTGGGTGCCTGTAATCCCAGCTACTTGGGAGGCCGAGGCACAAGAATCGCTTGAGCCCGGAAGGCAGAGGTTGCAGTGAGCCGAGATCACCCACTGTGCTCCAGCCTGGGGGACAGAGCGAGATTCCCTCTCAAAAAAATAAAGAAATAAAGGCCATGACATGTGGCTGCCGAGCAGAGTCCGTGTTCCATCATGGCGATACAAGGCTCTCCTCCCACTCCCCTCTGCAGAGTCCGTGTTCCATCGTGGCGATGCAAGGCTCTCCTCCCACTCCCCTCTGCCCAGGCCACCCGGGGAGTCTGCTGCAGGTTTTCCCTTTCCCATTACAGGTGTGCCCGCATAGTAGGGTTCACAGGCAGATCTTACCATGCACTGACCCCACATGGCTCAGCCTACAGGAACCTGGCAGGGGCCGGCCTGGCCCTGTTTCTGCCTCAGTGACCCCAACCTGCTGCGAGAGAGTGCGTGGTAGAGCTGAGTCTCTAAGTGTGACAGCGGGGCTGCACGTGAAGCCCTGAGCACAGTGCTTAGCACATAGTAGGTGCACAACAAGCGCTAACCACCACTGTGATCATGATGAGGAGGAGGGCGTTAATCACGTTCTTGAAGGCCACATCGGTGGGAAGGCTGCTTCAGAGGTCAGGGAGGGAAGTGAGCTGGGGTGCCTCCTTGAATGTCCGCCTATCTGGAGAGGTGCTCAAAGCCTTGCCTCTGCAGGCAGATCTGATCCTAAGACCCCAGGAATCCAGCCCCTGCTTCTCTCAGCCACCTGGCCTCCAGTGGTGTCTCTGTTCTAGTCAACTGGCCTCCCGGCTGTCCCCAGCTCATGCATGGTTCCTCCTTGTTCATTGCTCCCTTGGTCTGGAATGTCCTCCAGCTTTAATGTCTGCCTCCACCAATCCCCCTGCCCTTCCCAGCCCAGCCCCTTAGCAGCACCAGCCTCACTGTGCTCTCTGTCTGCAGCTCCCAGGTTCTCTTCTCATGCACAACTCCAGCCTGCCTTCCACTGCAAATCTCACACCCAGTGAGGATGCCCTGCCTGCGAGCAGGGATGCAGGAGAGCAATTCTGCTTGCTTTCTTTCTTTCTTCCTCTCTCTTTCTTTCTTTCTCTCTCTCTCTTTCTTTCTCTTTCTTTCTTTCTCTCTCTCTCTTTCTTTCTCTTTCTTTCTTTCTTTCTTTCTTTCCTTCTTTCTTTCTTTCTCTCTCTCTCTTTCTTTCTCTTTCTTTCTTTCTCTCTCTCTCTTTCTTTCTCTTTCTTTCTTTCTTTCTTTCTCTTTCTTTCTTCTCTTTCTCTTTCTTTCTCTCTCTTTTCTTTCTTTTTCTTTCCTTCTTTCTTTCTTTTCTTTCTTTCTTTCTCTCTCTCTCTCTCTCTCTCTTTCTTTCTTTCTTTCTTTCTTTCTTTCTTTCTTTCTTTCTTTCTTTCTTTCTTTCTTTCTTTCTTTCTTTCTCCTTCCTTCCTTCCTTCCTTCCTTCCTTCCTTCCTTCCTTCCTTCCTTCCTTCCTTCCTTCCTTCCTTCCTTCCTTCCCTCCCTCCCTCCCTCCCTCCCTCTTTCTTTATTTCTTTCTTTTTTGAGACGGAGACTCACTCTGTTGCCAGGCTGGAGGGCAATGGCACGATCTCAGCTCACTGCAACCTCTGCCTTCCGGGTTTGAGTGATTCTCCTGCCTCAGCCTCCCGAGTACCTGGGATTACAGGCACTCGCCACCACATCCGGCTAATTTTTGTTATTTTTAGTAGAAACGGGGTTTCACCATGTTGGCCAGGATGGTCTCAAGCTCCTGACCTCAGGTGATCTACCCGCTTCAGCCTCCCAAAGTGCTGGGATTACAGGTGTGAGCCACTGCGCCGGGCCACAATTCCGGTTTCTGACTCGGTCGTCTGCCAGGGGCCCACAAAAGGTAACTCTGTGTCTTTCTAATGAAGGACAGACAGTTTGGCGTCAAAATCACCAACGACTGTGGGCCTGTGTATTGGTGGTGGTTGTGGCTGATTTTGAGGAAGCGGTGAGGGTGAGGTCGCACAGGTGGCCCCGCTGCTGTCACTCCCGTGCGCCAGTGCCGTCAGCTGCTGCTGGGCTGGGGCTGTGCTTGCCAACATTGTTTTGCTTTGCTGTTTTCAATATTTATTGCCTAATGAAATGACAAATTGCATCCGATGCAGCTGTCTCGTCAATGAGGAAGCAATGTAATTAAGTGTTAAAATTATACTGCTTCAATGCCCCAAGCTGTGCTTGCTTCACGTAAATTGAATGGCTATAAAAGATCCAGGGCTGGCTTTGTAAATGGCCTGTCACATCCTGCAGGAAGGGAACTCCACGGTCACCAGGACCTTCTGAACTTCGAATGTCAAAAATGACAAATGGACTGTGCTTTCCTTCTTAATAATGATCATCTGTCACCCACTGGTGCAGAGTAACAGGCCGGGCTGCTCGTTTGCCTCATCTGCTTGAAGATGACTCCATCAAGGTGAGCTGTCAGCGCCCAGCGGCTCTGGGGGCACCTGCAGGCTGCGTGTGATCAACAACAAATTCCAAGGGATGGCTTCTCCAGGTGTCCTCAAAGCCCAAGCACCTCCCTCCCCACAGCAGCTTCCTACCCATCCCCATTTCTGAACCAAATACCAAATGCCCATTCCTGGCCCGTTAGACTGTGGGTTGTTGTTTCCTTTGAGGGAAGGAGGGTAAAAATACATTGCATAATATTAATCATTTTAACTATTCAGAAGTGCATGAGTCAATGGCATTAAGTACATTCACTACATTGTGTACCCATGACCATTATCTATACCCAAGCAATTCATCATCCCCTATAGACACTCTGTACCCATTCAACAATAATTCCTCCTCCTCCACCCCCAGCCCCTGGTTGCCTCTATTCTACTTTCTGTCTCTATGTATTTGCCTGCTCTAGATACCTTACGTAAGTGAAATCACACAATACTTGTCCTTCTGTGTGTGCCTTGTTTTACTTAGCATAATGTTTCCAAAGTGACTTCCTCTAGCATAAGAGATGCCAGTTACCCTCTGAGCACCTGCAGCAGTGACCTTAATAATGCATGTGGACCATGGCTTCTTCCTTCCCTGCTGCAGTCTCCCCTGTCTCACTTCCCGCGCTCTCACTCCTGTTTCCCGGGATCTCCTTCCAAATAAACAACCCAAGTTCTTGTCTCAGGGTCTACGTGGTGGCAAAATTCTAAAATGACCCCAAGATTCCCACCTCCTGAGATCATAGCCCCAGCTAACACCTTGACTTCAGCCTTTTGAGATCCTGAGCAGAGAAGCTAGGTTATGTCTTGACCTCTGAACAACAGAAACTGTGGCAAAATAAAAGGCTGTTGTTTTAATGCACTCCGTTGGTGGTATTTGTTATAAACTGAATACAGCATACCTTTTGTGAAACCCAAACTAAGATGCTTTCCAATTATAAAGCTACATGAGTCAACACCCATGAAGCAAAAATTACAGAAAATATGAGGAGAAAAAGAAACACATTAATAGTAGAAGATATTAATTTGTATTTTTCAGCAATGACAAATCAAGTAGCCAAAGAGCTAATTAATGATACAGAACTAAATGATATAATTAATGTAATAGGTTGTATAGATGTCTAGTGTAAACCAAGATGAAATAAGCTCACTACAGCCTTTCCTTCCCACCAATTACAACTAAGAGCTCCAGACAAAATATACCAAAAAGTTAAAAATAGAAGGCAGATTGGGGAGGGAAACCAAACATGAAGAATGATGTATTCAACAGATCTACATTTCTGAGATGCAGTTAAAGCAATGCTTACGGCAATTTACAGCATTATATGCTTATATTAGAAAAGGAAAATGCCTCACGTCAGTAACCTAAGCTTATACCTTAAGGAATTGGAAAAAAGAAGAACAGACTACATTCAAGAAGAAGAAAGGAACTAGTAAAGATAGCAGCATGAATCAATGCCACTGAAAATAGAAAAATAATAGAAAATAATCAATGAAACCCCATATCGGTATTTGGTAAAATATCAACGCAATTAATAAACATTTAGCCAAACTGACCAATACAAAAAAGGGAATCAACAGATCTATTGTACAACGTGATAACTTTAGTTAATATCAATGTACTATATACTTGAAAATTGCTAAGAAAGTAGATTTGAAATGTTCTTAACACAAAAAATAAATATGTGAGTAAAATACATTAGTTTGTTTTAGTCATTCTACAATGTATACAGGTATCAGAACATCATCTGTACACCATAAATGTATACAATTTTTGTCAACTAAAAACTATTTTTTAAGAAAAGAGGACACACAAATTCCTAAAATCAGAAATCCGAGTGTAGGATATCACTACAGACCCTACAGACATTCAAATAATAAGGGCATACTGTGAACAACGCTGTGCCTATAAACAGGATAACTTGTAGTAAATTGATGAATGCTTTGAAAAAGAAAAACTACCAACATTCATTAAAAAATACATAACCTGAATATACTATAAATATCAACATTTATTAAGGAAATTGAATTCATAGTTAAAATTTTCTGGAAAAAAAAAGTCCAGGACTAGATGGTTTCATTGGCAAATTCTACCAAACATTTAAAGTAGAATAATACCAATTCTACACAATTGCTTAGAGAAAGTAGAAGAGGAAGAAATATTTCTCAACTCATGTTATGAGGCCAGCATTACTCCTCTGATATCAAACAAGACAAAGACACTATAAGAAAACTACAAATACCTCTCATTAACCTGGATACAAAATCTTCAACATAATGTTAGCAAATTGAATCCAGTAATACATAAAAAGGACAATACTGCATGATTATATGATTATATGGAACTTATCCCAGGAATGCAAGGCTGATTCAACATTTGAAAGTCAATCAATGTAATTAATCATATTAACAGACTAAAAAAGATAATCTATATGACCATCACAAAAGATGCAGGCAAAGCATTTGACAAAATTAAATATCCAATAGTCATAAATACACTCAACTAAGTAGGAATAGAAGAAAACTTTTTTTAAATGTGATTTTTGTGCTTTCCTTTTTTTTTTTTAAATTATTTTATTTTAGGTTCCAAGATACATGTGCAGAATGTACAGGTTTGTTACATAGGTAAACATGTGCTATGGTGATTTGCTGCATCTATCAACCTATCACCTAGGTATTAAGCCCCACATGCATTAGCTATTAGTCCTGATGCTCTCCCTCCTCTTGCCCCCACGACAAGCCCCAGTGTGTGTTGTTCCCCTCCCTGTGTCTATGTGTTCTCATTGTTCAGTTCCCACTTATGAGTGAGAACATGTGGTGTTTGGTTTTCTGTTCTTGTGTTAGTTTGCTGAGGATAATGGCTTCCAGCTTCATCCATGTCCCTGCAAAGGACATAATCTCATTCCTTTTTATGACTGCATAGTATTTGATGGTGTATATGTACCACATTTTCTGTATCCAGTCTATCATTGGTGAACATCTGGATTGGTTGCAAGTCTTTGCTATTGTGAATAGTGTTGCAATAAACATACCTGTGCAGGTATCTTTATAATAGAATGATTTATATTCCTTTGGGTATGTTCCCAGGAATGGGATTGCTGGGTCAAATGGTATTTCTGGCTTTAGATCCTTGAGGAATTGCCACCCTGCCTTCGACAGTGGTTGAACTAATTTACATTTCCACCAACAGTGTAAAGCATTTCTATTTCTCTGCAGCCTCGCCAGCATCTGTTGTTTCTTGACTTTTTAATAATTGCCATTCTGATTGGTGTGAGATGGTATCTCATTGTGGTTTTAATTCACATTTATCTAATGATCAGTCATGTTGAGCTTTTTTTCATATGTTTGTTGGCTGCCTAGATATCTTCTTTTGAGAAGTGTCTCTTCATATCCTTTGACCACTTTTTGATGAGGTTGTTTTTTTTTCTTGTAAATTTATTAAGTTCCTTGTAAATTTTGGATATTAGACCTTTGTCAGATGAGTAGATTGCAAAAATTTTCTCCTATTCTGTAGGTTGTCTGTTTGCTCTGATAATGGTTTCTTTTGCTGTGCAGAAGCTCTTTTGTTTAATTAGATCCCATTTGTCAACTTTAGCTTTTGTTGCAATTGCTTTTGGCACTTTCATCATAAAATCTTTGCCCATGCCTAATTCCTGAATGATATTGCCTGTATTTTCTTCTAAGGTTTTTATGGTTTTGGGTTTTACATTTAAGTCATTAATCCATCTTGAGTTAACTTTCGTATAAGGTATAAGGAAGGGGTCCAGTTTCAGTTTTCTGTATATGGCTAGCCAGTTTTCCCAGCACCATTTATTAAATAGAGAATATGTTCCCCATTGCTTGCTTTTGTCAGGTTTGTCAAAGATCAGAAGGTTGAAGATGTGCAGTCTTATTTTTGGGATCTCTTCTGTTCTATTGGTCTATGTGTCCATTTTGGTACCAGTACCATGGCGTTTTGGTTACTGTAGCCTTGTAGCACAGTTTGAAGAAAACTTTCTTAACATCATACTTAATGGTGAAAGACTAAATGCTTTTCCTAGGAATAAGAACAAGGCGAAGACATCTGCTCTCACCACTCATATTTAACATTGTCCTGGAAATCCTAGCCAATACAATAAGGCAAGATAAAGAAATAAAAGCCTTTTAGATTGATAAAGGAAGGAAATAAAACATTTTCTATTCATAGATGACATGACTGTTTGTAGACAATTCCATAGAATGTATGCAAAATTTCCTAAAACTAATAAGTGAACTTATTAACATCATAGGATGCAAAATCATTTTACAAAAAATTATTTTTTTATACTGGCACTAAACGATTGGAATTTGAAATTTAAAAAAAGTACCATTTATAATGGTTCAAAAATAAAATACTTACATATTAATCTAACAAAATATATTTAGGATCAGTATGCTAAAAAGTTTTAAGAGGAGGTGAAAGAAATCAAGGATGACTTAAATAAATTAATGGATATTCTATGTTCATGGATTGGAAGATTCCATATTAATAATATGGTCTTCTCCCTAAATTGATCTACAGATTCAGCACAATCACAATCTAAATTTTAGTAGGACTTTTTATAAATATTAACAAGCTGATTTTAAAATAGTATGAAGAGGAAAAGGAACTATAACAGTCATAAGAACTTTGAAAAAGAACCAAGTTGGAAAACTTGCATGAATTTATTTTCAAACTTAATATAAAGTTGTTATTATTAAGACAATTATGGTATCAGGGAAAAAATAGATCAGTGGAAAGAACAGAATCCAGAAATAGACCTATACACATTTGGAAAATTGATTTTATACAAAAGTACAAATGCAGTTTCTTTCTTATTTCTTTTTGTGTTGTGTTCTATAGTTATTTTCTTTGTGGTTAACATGGGAATCACATTTAGCATCCTAAACTTATAACACTTTATTTTGAACTTTTACCAGTTTAACTTCAATAGCATATACAAACTCTGCTTCTTTACAACTCTGTTCTCACCCCTTTAATTTATTGTTGTCACAAAATTACATCCTTATACTTTGTATGAGAAGTGTTCAGCCATTATTTCTTCACATATTCTCTCTGCCCATTTCTGTCTCTCTTCTGAGACTTCTACAGTGTGAATGTTGGTCTGCTTAATAGTGTTGCACAGGTCCCATAGTCTCTGGTCACTTTTCTTCAGTTTTTTTTTTTTTTTTTTGCTAAGATTTGATAATTTTTATTGTCCTATCTTTAAGTTCACCAATGATTTCTTCTTCTGCCTGCTCAAACCTGCCTCTGAATCTCTCTAGTGAAATTTTCATTTCAGTTGTTACAGTTTTCAGCTCCAGAATTTCTTTTTGGTTTCTTTTGAGGTTTTCTATCCTCTTTTTTAATGTTTCCATTTTGGTCATACATTGCTTTCTTGCCTTTCTCCACATCTTCCTTCAATTTTTTTAAACATCTTTATGACAGTTATTTTAACATCTTTGTCTAGTAGATCTGCCACCAAGTCTTTTTCAGAGACAGTTTCTGTTGATTTATTTTTTTCCTTTGAATGTGCCATACTTTCATTTCTTTGTATGCCTTGTAATGTTCCAGGCAGTCCTTCACATTTTCTGTACTGGACTTGGAATTAGTTATTTCTCTAAGGAGCCCTGGCTCATTTTAGTGGGAACTGGTATTTATGACCACAGTTAGATGTTAGGGGTGCCTATTATCTTGATTAGTCATTGTTTTCTGGTTTTTTCATTGGCCAGCACTAGCAAAGTGTAGACCTACACAGTTTTTGTTAAGCTTGTTTATCTTACATCTGCACTTTGTTCTACTCCAAAAATTCATTTAATTTACTTTAACATAATTACTTGTTTTCTTTATCCCACAGAACATGCACAATAGTTTCAGAATGCTGCTAAAACTATGACCAACAATAAGAACAGCAAAAAACAACATAAAACTTTTTTTTTTGCCCTCTGAGGGAATGGGAAAAATTCTTTTGTTCAGAGGTTTTATCTCACTAGGTGGGTGAAATTAAATTACTGTGACTTAAAGTCCCTTGCATGATGCTTCTTTACAGGATAATCCACAGCCTGATACATAGTGAGATTAATTTGTTTCATTTTGCTTTTGATTCTAAGAGATTGCTTTCTAAAGTTTAACGTTGCTTTAGATACATAAATTATTTATTCCAAATCCATAAGACAGATATATTCAATGAAATCTAACTTCTAAACCTATTCTCTCTACCCTATACTTCCCCTTTTCCTATAAATAACAATACTTAATATTTTATCGTTTATCCTTTCATCTAAAAAATTTAACACACACATTTCCCTTCTTTCTTAGATAAACGGTACCATACCATACACATTTTTCTCCATCTTGATTTTTATTAACTTAATAAAATATCCTGAAAATCAGTAAGTAGTACATTGAGATATCTTTATGCCATTTTATAGTTGTATAGTATTTCATTGTATGTTTGCTATATTTAAAAAACCAGTTTAATCCTATCAACATTGGGTCATTTACAGTATTTTACTATAATAAACAGTGCTGCAACAAATAGCCATGTGCATTTGTCTTTTGGTCTTTTGGGGACAGAGTTTTAGAGCTGGGATTTCTGGGTCAAAGGGAAAAAGCATATATGTAATTTTGCTACATATCACCATATTTCTACAATAGGGATTGAACCATTTTGCATTCCCCCAGCAAACATATGAAAACAACATTGCTCCTACATCCTCATCAACAGAGCATGTTGTCAAATTTTTGGAGTTTTGTCAATGCAATAGGTGAGAAGTAGAATCTCAGATAATTTTAGTTTGCATTTCTCTTATTATGAGCAAGGTTAAACATCTTTTCATACTGTTAAAAGTCATTTTTATTTATTTTTCTGTAAACTTCCTATTCATATTCTTACACTATTTTTCTACAGGGTTTGCTTTGTATTTTTTATCTCATTTCTTAGAAGCTCTTCATAAATTTTTTCCTGTGACAAAGGATAAAATATTTCTCAAGTTGGTATTTGCTTTTCTCATTGCTTCTGCTGTTTGATATGCAAAACATTTTAAAAATTTTTATGTAGTCAAATTTATCCTTCTTTTTCTTTATTGTTTCTGGATTTTGAGTCATTGTTAAGGAAGTTTTTCTCACTCCTAGATTATGGAGAAATTTACTCATGTTTTCTTCTAGCACTTACAAGGTTTTTATGTTTATAGTTATATCTCTTATCCATTTAATATTTATCCTGGTGTGTGGTATGAAAAATATACAATTTCATTTCATCTTTTTTCCTATGTTTAGTTAGTTATACTAACTAATTTCACTTATTAAAAAGTCCATCTTCTCCCCATTGATTTGAGATTCTGTCTTTATTTTATACTATATGTGGCTCTATAATTTAATTTTTCCATTTGGCTCCATTGGCTTATCTATTCATTCACTAATATCACACTTCTTTAATGAAAAATAGTTTAATTGGTATATAAAGCTCTTTCTTGCTACTCTTCTTTTTCAGAAATTTCCTGGCTATTTTTGCTTATTTCTTTCATCTAATGAACCTCATAATCAACTTATTCAGCTCCAGAAAAAAAAATGGTGATATTTTCATTAGCATTGTGTTACATCTATATATCAATTTAGGGAGAACTAACATCTCAGTGACGTCGTGTTTCCCTATCAAAGAACGTAGGATGTCTTTCTATTTGTTCAAAATTTCTTCTGTTCTCTCAGGAATGTTTTCCAGGTTTTTTTTCTATAGGTTTCCAACATCGCGGAAGATGTAGAAATGTACTGCTCAGCTCTCCCTTCAGGAAAGGACCCTGCCCTGTTGGGAGTAGGTGGTCAGCTGACAGCCTCCACCAGTCCGTTTTGTCAGGGTCCACCTCAGCTTTGGGCCAAAGGAATGCTGTTCTCAGGGCAGCCACTGGCTATTGACTGAGCAAGGCCAGTAGAAAAGCCTGGACATTTCTGCCCAACCTTGAATGACTCTAACAGGCGACACTTGCTCCAGACCGCCCTCTGCGCCAGAGACAGCGAGACTGGGGTCTGAGTGTCCTGCCTGTCCTATCTGCCTCCTGCCCTTTCCTTTGACTTTTTGCACTCTTAACTCCACCTTGGCATCCGCTTCCCAGGAAACCCACACTGCAACAGACATTGATTGTTAAGTTTAAGTGTAAATTTAGGGATGTGCATTACTCATGTTACTACTTTTATTGCCTATGGTCAGAGGATGTTGTTTGTACAATTTCCACTGTTAGAAATTTACTAAGGTTTTCTTTATGGCTTAAGATATGGTTAATTTTTATGAAAGTTCTCTCTGTCACATTATTATTTAGCATTGTTAAGTATCTAATGTCAATTAGCTGAGAAAGAGAAATGAGGCAAACAAATTAGAAAGGAGAAGGTAACATTATTACTATCAGGTGTTACAAAAGAACCAATAGAACAATCTATATAAACATCAGGTAATTTACAAATGTGGCTATGTAAAAACATTAATATATACATATCAACACCCTTTAAGTATATACGTAAAAAATTAGAAGCATAATGTGAGGCTAGTTACATAGTTTGTAAACATGTGTGTATAGAAAGTGTCTATGCAGATATGTGTATCCATGCGGAGACTCTCAAGAAAAACATGACACTGGTTGCTTTTGGGAGGAGAGAGAACTGAGAAACCCAAAAACATCTTAGGGTGAGAGCTGAAATGTAATAATGGTGACCCTTCCCTTTGCTCCACAGAAATATTAAGGCGCCTAGGATATCAGGGTACCCAGGAGGGAGAGAGATTCAAGAAAAAAAGTTAATTTACAATCAGAATGGAAAGACAGGTGCTCTGTGCTTGGTGTCGGAGCTATGAGACTCACAGGAGGTAAGGACCAGGGAAGGGTGGCCAGCAGAAGATGCAGAGACCAGAAGGAAATTGGGTGACTCTTGAGTTCTTTCTGCCAGAAAGAAGAGGCCATTTGGAGAGTGGATTATAGCAGTCCCTAAAAGCAGATTTTATTCCTAAAGTTATCTTTGAACAGACGGTGTTCGTGGATCAGTTTTCCCGAAGGAACTATGGAAAACAAGCTGATGCACTTATGTCTGCAGAGTTAATGACAAAAAACATCATTTGGGAACTGTTCTAAGGGCTGAGCATTGTTTGAAGACTGTATTTTTTTAGACAGAGAGAAAATTCGTGTGTTTGCTCTTGAAGCTTTAAAAGCTTTTTTATGCTCTTGCATTAAACAGTGTTGTTAATGGAATGAGAGATTTTCCCCCTCTAATACTGGTCTATTATTGCTTCAGAAAACAATGCCTTTAGAAATGCCACAGTTTCTCTTTGCCAGCCCTAATTCCATCACTGATGGAGGTACCTGAGTGTCTAAGTGCTATTGCCAGACCTTTTCTTAAATGTGAAAAATGCACAGCCACTTGGAATTATCCTGACAAACTGACGACTTTGAAGAGGAAGCTAAGCCACAAGCCTGTTTGCCAGCACTGAGAGCAATTCCTTAAGCATGCCATTTGCCGGTGCTTCCGTGAAATACTGCTGGGCTTCGAGCCAGAAGGCTTTAATTAAGCCCTAGATTCACCACTAACTTGCTCCGTGAACTTCAGTGAATCACCCATCCCTCTTCCATCTCAGTTTCTCATCCGTTGGAGAGGAGCTTTCCTATCTCACAGGATTGCTGCAAAGTCTGAAAACAAAGTCCCATGTAAAATCAAAGAGCACAGTGGTTCGTGTGCAGTAAGGCTCTACTGAACTGAACTATGGGCATGTTTCTCTTTTGGGAAAATGGCCCCCTCACGGTGGTCCTCATGGTCCCTCTCTTTTGTTTTTTTGAGACAGGGTCTCGCTCTGTAGCCCAGGCTGGAGTGCAATGGTGCAATCTCAGTTCACTGCAACCTCTGCCTCCCGAGTTCAAGTGATTCTCCTACCTCAGCCTCCTGAGTAGCTGGAATTACAGGCACCTGCCATCATACCCTGCTAATTTTTGTATTTTTAGTAGAGATGGGATTTCGCCATGTTGGCCAGGCTGGTCTTGAACTCGTGACCTCAGGTGATCCTCCCAAAGTGCTGGGATTACAGGTGTGGGCCACTGTGCCTGGCCTCATTGTCCCTTAAGTTCACCTAGGAAACTAGACACAAAATCCTAACGATCTGCGTGTCCTCCTGAAGCCAGACCACCCACCCCACATCAGCATCTGGGGCCACCGGACTGGAGGGTTTGAAGCTGCAACACTGGGACCACCAGACGGGTCACTAACTGGGTACAGCTGCCAGGCCAGTGACAGCAAAGACGGCTGATTGTATTGCGCCATAGAGCACTGCAAGGAAGTGCTCCCGTGGATTTATCATCTCAGGATGAATTTCGTCTTATAACCTCGAGAAATCAAACAGCATTGTCAGAATGTAATTTTCAAACAGATGCAATTTATATTAATCACCATCCTGGTTGGAACTCACACTGTTTTATGTAATATTTTATCAACGCTGTAGAAAGTTCTCAAGGAAAGGGCCCCCAAGGAGTTTTGGTGCCCCGGGGCGAAGCTACCTGCTCTGAACGTTCCCCACAAAGTAACTGACTTCAGCCAATTCCTCAAAGTCTGCGGGGTGCTCCCACGCCAAGAGCACTCACAGAAATCAAAGTTCAAATCCAGCCTCCCAAGGAGGAACACCAGAGCTGCCCCTGATATTTGCAGGGCTGAGGTGAGAGCACACACGGGGGCCCACATCCACATTTGAATATCTAAAGATTATCCACTGGCCTTGTGCGCTGGTCAGTGAAACAGGCCTCATTCTTCCACCTTGACACATGTGCCAGGAAAGCAAGGTTTGAATTTAGAATACTTGGGCTCCTCAGATTTCCTATGGAAAGGTGGCTGCATGGTGGCTGTGGGCCCCGGACCGCCCCGGCCCCAAAGTTCATTTCTCTCTCTGTGGCATGAGACACTGCCGGCAGCCACAGCCCCACGAGGAGCCGCCCTCAGCTGCTCCTTAGGCCTGGGGGTGTGCACACCCACACATGCCCCTCTGGGAGGCTGGACCTGGGAGGAGGCCCATGCAGGCCTGAGGCAGGCAGACTTGGGGCCTTTTGGGGAACGTTCAGAGCAGGTAGCTTCGCCCCGGGGCACCAAAACTCCTTGGGGGCCTTTCTTTGAGAACTTTCTACAGTGTTGATAAAATATTACATAAAACAGTGTGAGTTCTAACCAGGATGGTGATTAATATAAATTGCGTCTGTTTGAAAATTCCATTCTGATGATGCTGTTTCATTTCTCGAGGTTATAAGATGAAATTCATCCTGAGATGATAAATTCATAGGAGTACTTCCTTGCAGCAATTCTGGGATGCTGGGCCACTGGAGCATGGTCCAGATGGGCAAGGGCATGGGCCCCAGGTTGGTACGACTCCCTGGCCTCTGCCCATGGGGAGGGGAGTGACCGAGGAAGGTCACTAAGGCTGGGGCTTGGGGCAGCGCCCAATGGCAGTGCTGACTTAGCAAAGCAGTAGATGCCATGAGGGGCCACTCAGGACACAGAAGTCTCACCAAGGGCTCCAGCCCAAGGTCACCAGCAATGCCACAGGGCTCAGGCTCAGGGACATGCTCCTGGTGGATGGGAAACAAGATCTGAAGGAGGGCTTCAAAGATGAGCCACAATTATCCAGGCAAAGAAGGAAGTGGTGGCGGGTTGGGTATTTTAGACACAGGCAAAGTCTTGTGCAGAGGAATGGAGGTGTGAGAAAATATACCATGTTCAGAGAAACCGCATCTGATTCTTGACAGCCAGGTGTGTGGGTGGGGTGGAGGCTTAGGGGAGGCTGAGAGGCAAGTTGCAGTGTGGGGTCCCTGCCCAGATCCTTGTGAACATCACCACGGAGGGGATGAGAAGCATGAAGCATTGTCATCAGTAGACTAAAAGCAACGCTATAAATAAGAGGGGAGGTCGGAATGTCCTTGAGTAATGTGTATTTTCTCACATACAAAAATACTCTTACAAAGTGAGCAGCTGTTGCTCTATCTGCAAAGTCTGTATAACAGAATCTGACGTCATAGCACAGATAACGAAACCATCTGATGCATTAACGTTAGAGATATCACATTAATTTTTGTTTGTAGTTGTATTTTTTTCTAGCTATGGACTAACAAAGAAACTTGGTTCCTGCATGGATTTTGTTTTTAAGACCTGCATGTATTTGATGGTTTTATAGCACGGGGAGCTTTAATGAGGCCTTGCAAGCCACAGCATTGTTCCAAATAAATAAATCCAAGCCTTGCCTCAGGATATTAAGGACAAACAGCACAGAAATCTTTCTTGTTCTCATTTTCATTTATATCATCTGACAAAGTTGTAGGAGTGCTTATTGGTGGCATGAATCTGAACAGTAGAGGCCCCTGGAGGGGGGGAAGATGTGAGTTTCGAATATGACTTTTCCACCGAGCAAAATGAAATGGCATTTGAATCCATTATAATTCACTCCACGGGACACACCTATTGTCTCAGTTCAGCCGACTTCCTTCGTGACGACTGTGCTGTTGGCATCTAGACTCCTCACTTAGAGGGACTGCAGATGAAATGGCACAGAGAGGCAAGGAGAGGCGTGTGGAGCCTCGGCAGGCAGGCGGTTCCTTATTCGAAATCCGTCTGCCTTTGATCCTGGCTGACTTTGTGCCGATGTCCACCCAGGCCCCAGGTGATTCAGGGAAGGTTGAGCCTGGTCCCTGAGGTCTCATTATCCTTTTCTGCGATGGATTTAGGTTTGGGATAAGAAACAGCTCTGGCCAATGGGAACCTGTCTTCTAGCCATTGCTAGGTTTGGAGGTGATGCCTGGACAGCTGCAACCACCGTGCAGCCATGATGAGGAGAGCTGACTTCAAGACAGGTGAACTTGCTAAGCATGTCGAAGCTGGAAGGCAAAAAGAGCTGGGGGCTTTGACAATGTCATTGAATAACTGGGTAGAAAGTTTTGTTTTTTTTTTTCCTGAGACGGAGTCTTGCTCTGTTGCCCAGGCTGTAATACAGTGGCATGATATTGGCTTACTGCAACCTCCACTTCTCAGGTTCAAGCGATTCTCCTGTCTCAGCCTCCCAAGTAGCTGGGATTACAGGTGTGCACCACCACGCCTGGCTAATTTTTGTATTTTTAGTAGAGACGGGGTTTCACCATGTTGATCAGGCTGGTCTCGAACTCCTGACCTCGTGATCCGCCCACCTTGGCCTCCCAAAGTGCTGGGATTACAGGTGTGAGCTGCTGCGCCTGGCTGGGTAGAAAGTTCTATTAGGTAAGACGACATATTTTTGTTCCTGCAGCTGACGACATTCTCACCAATAGAGGAAAAAGTGACCTTTTCCTAATCCCTCCACATATCCCTTCTTCCTGGATCTTTATGCATGTTGTAATGTCATAAGGTTAAAAGTGAGAGAGGTCAGCTCAGATACCTTATTCTCTAGCCTGATATATATTGTCTTTGTACAAACAGTCTTAATACCGGGAGCTAGTGTGGTGGTATAGAATGAGCACTGGACTGTGAGCCCAAATACTTTTTTTTTTTTTTGACACTGCGTCTCACTTTGTCACCCAGGCTGGAGTGCAGTGGTGCAATCTCGGCTCACTGCAACCTCTGCCTCCTGAGTTCAAGCAATTCTCATGCCTCAGCCTCCCAAGTAGCTGGGATCACAGGTGAATGCCACCACGTCTGGCTAATTTTTGTATTTTTAGTAGAAATGGGGTATCACCATGTGGGCCAGGCTGGTCTCGAACTCCTGGCATCAAGTGATATGCCCACCTTGGCCTCCCAAAGTGCTGGGATTACAGGTGTGAGCCACTGCACCCGGCCCCATATGCTAAATTTTACTAAATTCTGCTTTCCATGGAGGCTCTGAGTGAGCTTATGAAGGGCACAGTGCCCCTCTGGCCTCAGCCTTCTCATTTGTAGAAAGACAGGCTTTGAGGAACACTGTCTCTGGGGTCCCTTCTGGCTCTTCTGGTGGGTGATTCTAGAGCCCTTCACCCCACATGTGTGCCCTGGATCACCTGCCTCCCCTGACGGCACTGTCTGTCCCCTCTACAGCAGGGGACTCAAGGTTTTTCCCTCTGTGTATTTCTGTGCCAATGGAGGTGCCTGGCCTAGAATATTCGGATCCGAGTTAGGCCCTAAGGAGATTCTTCCTTTGGGATTTTAATGTATGTCTTGTCTTTCTGGGGATTTGGGCATAGTGCTAGCCTGACAAACTCCACTTGCTGAGAGATATCATAGGAACATATCATTCTGTCAAGGATGTTACCACATAAATAATAGCAGGTATGTACAGAGTAGTGCTCAAACCATCAGTATTATCCCCACAGGTATTGTTCATCTGTGCAAATAGTGTGCCCAGTGCCCTTGCAGGAGTGCACGCTTTCTACTTGCTGTACATTTTGAAGAAAGCGAAACCCTTAGGGCAGGCCTGGTCTCCTTGATCCCTGCTGGAAGCGCTAGTACTTTCAGAGCAAAACACGTGTAAGTGGAACTGATCACAGTGAGGTGAGTGGGAAGGACTCACAATCAATTCTTGGGTCTGGGACCAAGAAAAGAGTTTTGTGGCCCCTGACGACCTCCTCCCCTCATCTCCTCCACCGTCTGCACTGTGCTCTCCACCCACCAGCCTGGCGACCTTTCTTCCTTGGCTCTAAATGACCACTCTCCTCCTGCCTCAGGGCATTTGCATGGGCTGTGGCCTCCTCCTGGACCACCCTAGCCCGGTTAACTCCCACTCATCTTTCAGGTCTCATCAAATGTCCATCCAGTCAATATGTACTGAGTGCTGACTGCATGCAAGGCCCAGGGCGGGGGACTGTGCAGCCTTCCTTGCCACCCTCATCCCAGAATAGAGCCAGACCTGGTCTTTTCCTTTGCTGATTTCATTGCAATTTGTAACAGTGTATTGTTGTGATTCTGCGTCTGATTAATGCCTGAGACTGTCAGACTTCTGTGGACGCCCACACCATCCATGTGTTCTGCACGAGGCTGTCAGCACATAGCTCGGTGCCTGGCACATAAGAGGCAGTCAATAAACATTTTTTTTTGTTTGAGACGGAGTTTCACTCTTGTTGCCCAGGCTGGAGGGCAATGGCGTGATCTTGGCTCACTGCAACCTCTGCCTCCTGGGTTCAGTGATTCTCCTACCTCAGCCTCCTGAGTAACTGGGATTACAGGCGTGTACTACCACGCCTGGCTAATTTTGTATTTTTAGTAGAGATGGGGTTTGGCCATGTTGGTAAGGCTGGTCTCAAACTCCTGACCTCAGGTAATCCACCTGCCTTGGCCTCCCAAAGTGCTGGATTACAGACGTGACCCACCGCACCTGGTCAATAAATAAAGAGACTTTGTTGTAACCTACTCAACCAGCAAGACACAGATAGGCTTGTCTTTCAACAGGGATTTTTGTGGGTAAGGAGAACCCTCACCAAATTGCAGACACACACACACACATGCGCGCACACACACATTTATATACATATATGTGTATATATGTGTATATATGTATGTGTGTGTATATATGTATACGTTTGTGTATATATATGTGTGTATATGTATGTCTGTGGACCTGAATGTGCATTTGTGGTCTGAGATAGAGATCCTGGTCTAAAATACCAGGAATCTGTGTATTTTAAATTCAAACTTCTTCAATCTTTACTCAGTATTCTGACCTTAAAAAAAGCGCCTGCGCAAATGTCAGGCTTTTGTTTGTTGGGGAGATGGTGGGTGTTCAGGCTTCCAGAACGAGCCCGTGTATTCTCTGCGTGGGGAGAAGCGTGCCAGTTGGCTTTGTTCTCTCAGTGGGAAGATTGTTCTGGAAGCCAAGGAGGAGATAGACAGGTATTCCACAGGATTAGTCACAGGAGAAATGCCTCTGTCACAGGGCTTCTTCCTGTAATTGTTCCCAGGAATCCGCTGTGTTTGAAAAGCATGAGTGAAATGAAACATTCATTTTATTTGATTGAATGGAAGCAGTTGGAGCTTCCTGGGTGAAGCAATTATTGATCAATTATGAATTGAGGTTTTGGGAGAAGAATTAGTATGTATTTGTTTTCATTGTAATCATCAACAGACTTCATGGAGAAAGCTACACTAGAGACTCTGCTGGTTCTTTCCCTGCTCAGCCAGGACCATGCAGCAGTGCATTTCTTTGAGTGGCCTTTCTTCCTTTCAGAGCACTAGGTCATTCCATCCTTGTGACAGCCCTGTGCAAGGTGAAGACCCATTTGACACAGGAGGAAACAGGGGTAGGAGGACACGGTTTGGCTGTCTTAAGCCTCACACCTACTGCGTGGTACACCTGGGCCTAGGATGGAAGCCTCTATCCTTTTTCTATCGCCTCCTAGTGCCCTATTTTCTTTTGAAACTGGGATAAGATGTGAGAGGATGGTAGGGAGAAATTGTGGGTGGACTACACAAACCCGCTAGCATGGCTCAGTCCCCAGACTGAGGTGCTGTTCAGTGCAGATTGTGGGAGGCCAGAGCCTGGGGAAAGCAGCTGTTGGATGCTCTGCAGAATGGCTGGACCCTGCCTTTGTGGGAAAACAACAGCTGCATCAGCACCAATAACAACATCTCCTCTATACATGATACAATTCAGAGAAGGAAGTAGGGCTTCCTCGTGAGGACAAAGGCATGTGTAGCTGTTCAGCAAGGGGCAAAGCCACGCCTTAAATGCACTCTCAACTGTGAGGGTGTTTTTACATGAAGACATTTTAACAAATATCTGCTCCTTCTAGAATGTTTGCATCGTATCTAGCGGGATTTTAGGTGTGTGATTCGTAGTCATCCATTTATTCAGCAAACTGATATTCTATTGTTTTCACAATGCCTTGGCAAATGCTGTAAGGTTCGAGCCCTGTGGTCAACAGGTGTAGATCCACAGGTTATAAATACTGCACTGGTGGAATGAAGTCCACTTGTTCATTTCTTAAGTACCTTCTGAAAGTGGTACTGAATTCTGCTGGCTAACATTTTACTTGGCATCTTCTGCACTGATACTCATGAGTGGTGTTAGTGTGTATATCTCCACCATTTTTATTAGGCTGAGTTACCAATGTAATATCAATGCTTCATAAAATGGATTTAGGATGTTTTTCTTCACATTCAGTGCTCTGGAAAAATCTGTGCATACATCAACCCTCAGAAAAATTTGAAGACAGAGAGTGCCCCTGCTTCAAAATAACTGTAAGTTAAAAGGGGGAAAAAATTACCAAGTCCAAGCACACAAGCACACAATTGCTCATGCTCCTGGCCTGCCTTCACCCCGCTGCAGGCTTTGTAGCAAGCAAAGGCAGACCAAGGGAAACTTGAAGGAAAAGAGAAGAGGGGAGTTTAACGAAGGGTACCAAGGTTGATCTAAAACCACCACCAGAAAGATGATGTCCACCCCCACCTGAAAGAACTAAAAATGTATCTGGGTAGATCACGGCATAGACTGCAAGCAAGGGACTGACACTTCCATGCAGCTCGGAGGAATGGTTTTCAAAATGCACAGCTTCTGGGGAGAAAAAGGCAAATGTGAAGGAAGAGTGTTCTTTTGAAATCAGATGATGAAGTGGATAAGAAGCAAAAGGAGAAGGTTTAAGATCATGCGAGATAGAATGAGAAAAGCCAAAAATAGAAGACTCAAGCACTCCCTCACCACCAGCACACACACATGCACTCACATGCACGCACACACACCCCACATGAATACATGCACACACATGCACACACACATGCACACACATGCACGCACACACGCACATGCACGTATGTGGGTGCACACACACACACCCCACATGACATACATGCACACACATGCACACACACATGCCCACACATGCACACACATGCACGCACACACACATGCACATACACACACCCAAGCACACACACGTGCACACACACAGAGTCCACTCATGTATCTGGACTGTACTGAGAGAATAGAATGCCATTGAGGTAGAAACCTAGTAAAACTGGTATAAAAATGAACAAGAGGGAGGGCATGGGTAGGAGGGAAGTGAGGGAGTGAGGCTGCCATGGCCTCTGCTGCTGGGCTTCAGTTGCCTTCCACTTAGGGCTTTCAGGAGGGCACAGTCTTAGGCATTCCAGGTGACTCAATCCAGGGGATGCTGCAATCACTTGATGACACTGGCTTCTTGTCCCAGGTGCCGTCTCTAACTCAGCCCATTCCACCCCTGGAAAGGTCACTTCTTGGTTTGCAGCCTGCCCTTCATTTAAATGTGAGTATAATAATCATGGACAACATATGTTTTATCCATTTTACATCAATTATGTGATTTAATTTAGTGCATCTTGTTTGTTTTAGTTAATTTTTACAACAACTCTGAGGTTCTCATATCTGCATTCACAGATGAGGAAACTGGAACTCAAAAAGCGAAATAGTTCACCCAAGGTAACGAGGTCCTTCTAAGTCAGTGGCAGCTCTAGAATCTGGTCGGGTTTGCCTTTCTCCGCGCCTCTGCTCTTAGCTACTGTACTGCGACATCCCCCACAGCAATCATCATCAAAGAGAAGAACATGGAGCCATTATCAGTAATGTACACCTCAGCATGAATTAGTTTATTCGTATCAGCAATTCACATCTCTTTAGCACTTCACAATTTGCGAAGCGCGTGGGTGTATACTATGCTCCTTGATGTTTATAACAGCCCTGCAAAGTAGGTATCATCACCCTCAGTTTTACAAGGGGAGAAATTGGTGTTCAGATGTTTGCTCAATGTCATCTAGCTAGTGAATGGTGGGATAGTAGATAGTACTCAGTCAGGCCTCCCAGTTGTCAAGTCCATTTTCTATCCACTACCACAAGCAAGTTTCCTGAGCACCTAGCTGAGAGCAGGGCATCGAGGGAAAAACAGTGTGAAGATACACACACACACATATATATACACAAATGCATACGTACATATATACGAGTGTGTACACTTAAAGTAAATTTTTTTTTTTTTGAGACAGAGTCTTGCTCTGTCATCCAGGCTGGAGTGCAGTGGCACGATCTCAGCTTACTGCAACCTACAGCTCCCAGGTTCAAGTGATTCTTCTGCCTCTGCCTCCCGAGTAGCAGGGATTACAGGCGCCCGCCACCCTACCCAGCTTTTATATATATATAAAAGCGATATATACTATAAGATATATATAGTATTTTTAGTAGAGACAGGACTTCACCATGTTGGCCAGGCTGGTTTCAAACTCTTGACCTCAAGTGACCCGCCTACCTCGGCCTCCCAAAGCGCTAGGATTACAGGCATGAGCCATCGCACTCGACCTTAAAGCAAATTTTTAAATTAAAGAAAAACTAGATAAAAAACCATACATAGTTTTACCCTAAAACTCAAAAAACTTTTAAAAAATGTAAAAAAAAATCTTTAAAAAAGAGCACAGTTTAAAATTCAGTTTGGATCGGGACTGTGACACCAGTCTGAATAGGACTAGGATAGCTACTGAAGGCACAAATTGAATTTGTCCTGTGCTCAGCTGACTCTGAGCTTTGCATCTGCTTTTCTCTCAATGTGGAACACTCCTCTTTTCCACCTTATCTGTCAAAACAGAGCTCATCCTTCCAGACCAAGTGCAAGCATCACTCCTATCATATTGCCTGTCTTAATCCGCCAGCAAGAAGGGAATTCTCCCTCAGAGTTTCTGAACACTGTTTTTTTCAAAGCTAAAATGGATTTAACTTTATGATCATTTTCACTTTTTAGTTTAAGTTCACAGAATGTACAAAACCTTAAAATACAATTTATAACAGTTGTTGGCCAGGAACAGTGACTCACAACTGTAATGGCAGCATTTTAGGAGGCCAAGGCTGGAGGATTGCTCTAGCCCAGGAGTTTGAGACTAGCCTGGGCAACATGGTGACACCCTGTCTCTACAAAAATGCAAAAACTATCTGGATGTGGTCGTGCATGCCTGTATTCCCAGCTACTGAGGAGGCTGAGGTGGGAGGATCACTTGAGCCCTGGAGGTCTGAGGCTGCAGTGAGCCATGAGCCTGCCACTGCACTCCAGCCTGGGTGACAGCAAGACCCCGTGTCCAAAGAAAAGTTACTAGATAAATTGAAACAAAACTAACAAATTCTGCATATCACAGCATATTCAATGTCTCTTTAGATAAATGCTAAATTTGATAGGTTCTACCACGCACATATTTTATGAATACTGTATCTTTTAGTTAAAAGCTTTATTTTGAGATAATTGTAGGCTTACAAGCCATTCCAAGAAATAACACAGAGAGAGCCAATGTTCCTTTCATCCATTTCCCACTGATAATGACATCTTACAGAACTATGGCACAGTATCCCAACCAGGATACTGACATTGTACAATACACCCAGCTTATTCTGATTCCTCATTTTTCCTTGTACCCATTAGTGTATGTGTTTATAGAGTTCTGTGCAGCCTTAAGTACATGGGTAGGTTCATATCTCCCTCACGACAATCAAGCACAGAACAGTTCCATCTCCACAAGGATCCCTCCTGTTGCACTTTTATGACCATGCCCACCTCCCCGCAGCCTTCCTTCCCTGCCACCCGTCCCTAACCCCTGGTGATCACCAATCTGTTTTTCATTCTATAGTTTTGTTGTTTCAAGGATGTTATATAATGGAGTCAGACAAGTGTGTGACCTTTTGGGATTAGCTTTTTCAACTGAGCTTTTTGTAGAACTGGAATCATTATGTTTGAGTACTGCTTCTACCACTTGTTCAAGTTACTTAAACATCCTGTTCCTCAGTTTCCTCGCCTATAAAATGCAGATGATGTCTATTTGATAAGACCATTATCTGTAACTTGGCTTATCTGTAACATTATACTGTTGGCTGCAAGGCGATTGTGAGTGTTCACTTGACTCATTTGTGATGCTGGACCATGAGCTTCTTGCAGGCCCCGGCTACAGACACTCCTGGAAGACGCTGACCATTGCTGTCTTCTAGATCAGAGGCCCCCAACCCCTGGGCCATGGAACGGTCCCGGTCTGTGGTCTGTTAGAAACTGGGCCATACAGCAGGAGGTGAATGACAGACAAGGGAGTGAAGGAAGCTTCATTTCTATTTATAGCTGCTCTTCATTGCTCGAATCACTGCCTGAGCTTTACCTCCTGTCAGATCAGTGGTGGCATTAGATTCTCATAGGAGTGTGAACACTATTGTGAACTGCGCACATGAGGGATCTAGGCTGTGAGCTCCTAATGAGAATCTAATGCCCGATGATCTGTCACTGTTTCCCATCACCCCCAGATGGGACTGTCTAGTTGCAGGAAAACAAGCCCAGGGATCCCTCTGATTCTACATTATGGTGCATTGTGGAATTATTTCATTATATATTACAAGGTAATAATACTAGAAATAAAGTGCACAATAAGTTTAATGTGTTTGATTCATCCTGAAGCTACTCCCCACCCTTGGTCCATGGAAAAATTGTCTTCCATGAAACCAGTTCCTGGTGCCAAAAAGGTTGGGGACTGCTGCCCTAGATCATCTTTGTGGGATGCCAAGGGTTGGGTTGGCCTGGAAAAGACCCTTTGATTTGAGAAGTTGCGGTTCACTCTCAGTGGGAGAAGAGAACAGGCACTGGAAGGAGGTGGCACACTGGCACACATAGGGGGCTGTCAGTACCACGGTGGGACCTGCAGTCAGAGACAAGCCTCCTGGAAATACAAGAACAGAGAATTCGCTTTTTTGCCGATTTAATGCTGGGAATGCCCACCAGAGAGGAATCCTGAAAATGCCCATCAAAAGAGGTATATTATTTCATTCTCACATTGCTATAAAGAAATACTGAGATTGGGTAATTTACAAAGAAAAGAGGTAGAATTTGTGGTCCTGAAGACTGTACAGGAAGCATAGTGGCTTCTGCTTCTGGGGAGGCCTCAGGAAACTTCCAGTCATGGTGGAAAGCTAAGGGGAAACAGGAACATCTCACACGACTGGAGCAGGAGGAAGAGAGTGGGGAGGAGGTGTCACATACTTTTAAACAACCAGGTCTCATTCACAATCACGAGAACAGCACCAAGGGGAACCATTAATGAGAACTCTGCCCCCATGATCCAATCTCCTCCCACCAGGCCCCACCTCCAACACTGGGGATTACAATTCGACATCAGCTTCGGTGGGGACACAGATCTGAACCATATCAAGAGGGATCCTGGGAACGCCCACCAAAGAGGCATTAAGTGCCTGTTACATTCTGTCTGTGGAGTCCTCATTCAGAAGTTTAAGTGTGGCAAAGGGAAGATTTTGAGATGTTTAAGACGTTAAATGCTACAGACAGTAAATGTCATTAGTTCTTTGAGAAGTTTCGTTGTGATAAATTTTTAATCTTACATATTTCATTAAAGTTCAGATTGTCTTTTGATAGCCAGGTAAAAATGCTTTGTTATTCCATCTAAATCTCAAATGCACACAGTAGAACCTCCAAGTCACACAGTAAGAATCAATATTGCTTCTTCTAGGTAAGTAAGCAAATAGCACAAAATCCATTTGCACCCGAATATGCTCCACCACATCTGTACAGCTCTCGGTGTATTTGCTCATTGTGTGGAAAAAACCCCACCATTTGGCATTTTTAATGTTTTCCCCCAAAGAACACTTCTAACCAAGCAGAAGCAATCTGATCCCCCAGTTGGAATGATGTAAGTGGAATTAAATATTTTAAAATGATGTCTTGATAGTTGTTGAAATTCTTGGGCCTCTGCTGTGACTTGACAGCTTGGTAATTGCTAATTTGCTTTTATGCTAATTTAACTGGATCCTCATTTTCCTGTTAAATTCTAAGACTTGTTGATTGAGCTGAGCTGTTCCTACCTGACTCAGGAGTGCAAGAGAGGGATAGTGGAGGTCAGGGGACCTGTCTTCTCTGGCTTCCTAACTCCATTCCAGTACCTGCAGCCCCGGGGCCTTCTGCAAGAAAGGTGCTCAGTAAATATGCATGACATGAGTGAAGCCTGTGAAGGGAATGTGATTTTCCAAAAGGGAAATTAGCAATTCTTCAACCAGGCAAGCATTCACTTAACAGCTGTCACTGATAGCTGACTTAGTGGAAGGAGCCGAAGTTTTAGAGGAAGACATAGCTGGGTACAAATCTTTTCTTTGTCATCTGCTGGCTGAGGGACTTTGGGACAATTAATCAATCTTCCCGAGGTTTGTTTCCTCATTTACAAATAATGTTCCTATTTTAAGGAGTTTTGTGCATTTAAAGAACATATGTAAGGACCAGGGCAGAGTAACTATGGCACATGGGATTCAAGAAATACTGGCTTCATTTTCTTCCTCTTTCTAAACATTTGTAATTCTGTTTTCTGCTGTTTTGTTACATTCCTTCACCCTCCCCAAACACAGTCAATAGCATTCATTCAGTGAAATTTAACTTTATGCCAAACTGTGTTTCCTGCTGCGAATGAAGAGATAGACAAGCACAGCTGGGCCCTCAGAAACCTAATGGGCCAGAGGGTGGCACTCCCCGGGCTGGAGGTAGAGGGCCAGGCTTCTAGAAGAGCCTCTGGACCCTAATGGTACACAGGAGGTGGCCGGGAAGCATCGGTGGACTGCCCGCCCTTGCACATGTCTACCCTTGCCCCTCTATTACTCCTGTCAGAAGCAATTTCTCACAGTAGCCTCAACTCTGTTCTGGGACAGTTCCCAGCAGGCAGGGCACCCATGGGTGAGTATCTGTGTCACCTTTCTTCTTCCCAAACTCACTCATTTGCACAGCAAGAACTTAGATTATAGATTTGTTGGATAAAATGAAGATCGCATGTGTAGCAGATAATGGTACTCAAAAAAATAAAGCCTTGTTTGAGTCTCTGTTTTCAGTTCTTTGGGGCATATACCTAGGAATCAAATTGCTGGATCATATAGCAATTCTGCTTAACTTTTTGAGGAACCACCAAACTGTTTTCTACACTTTCCTTCTTTTCATGACCTTGGCCATCTTTAGGAACTGGCTAGGTATTCTATAGAATGTCCCCATTCTGGGTTTGTTTAGTATTTTCCTCATGATTACACTGGCTGTTTGGGTGTTTTGAGAGACTATGAGGTTAAGAACCCTTCTTTCTCATCACCTCACATCAGGGGTACATGGAATTTGCATGGCATCACTGGTGATGTTAACTCTGACCACTTGGCTAAGGTGGTGTTTGCCAGATTCCTTCATTGTAAATTACTCATTCCCCTTTCCCCAGACTACTCTACAGGAGTGCATCAGTAAGTCTAGCTACCCTCAAGGGGAGAGGGTTAAGCTCTACCTGTTAGATGACAACATCTATATATACTGCTTGAAATTCTTCTGTAAGGAAGATTTGTCTATTTTCCCATTCAGTTATTTCTTCAAATGTTTATTTATACTGGTAGAGACCTTGTAGATTATACTTCAGGTTATATTTCAATATCACACTGTTTATATTTTTGCCCAAATTGTTCCAGCTTCACCTCTTTCCATTGGGGCCCTGTGTCCCTTTGACACACCCCATCCTTTTGCTTTTTGAGCAGTTCCAATGTTTTATTGGAACATTGTATTTAGAAACCAGGCTCTCAACTCTGGGGGTGAGATGCCTGAACTTTGAAGGTTTAGTTAATATTCATCAACTACCCTCATCCTCAGCAAACATAGTCTCTGGCCCTAGCAAACAGAGGTCAGCAATGGCAGGCACAGACCCAAGCCATTATTCCCCAATGCATAGGTGCTAGGTGAAAGGCTTGTCTTATGCTGTTGGCACAGATGGACATAGAAAGCCCCACTGTTCAGTTGTCTGCTGTGGGCCAGGGCACAGGATGAGGGTATAGGTGCCAGAGCTTGTCTTGTAAAGGCCCGTAGCCAGCAAAGGCCCGTAGTCAGCTGACAGTTGAGTTCTGTCAACACATCTAGGTAGGTTGCAAACAAACCCAAGCTTGTGCCATACAGGGATGTGAGTATCAGGAGGGTGGAACTTCCCAAAATGTGTCGAGTTTTGGAAATGGGATGGCTGGTATCACAGGTCAGGCTTCAGTGCAACATTGAGTACAGAAATGTGGAAAAGCTGGAAGGAGCAATGGCCAAACTCAAATTCCAAATAATGACCATTCACTGAACATCCTTGTAGGTCTATAGGACAGAGAACTGGAAGCCAGGACCACCTCCAAAGATCCAGGCTGTTGCTTGCCATGTTGAAGTGGAACTAGCCAGGTGGGAGTTGATCAGAATCAGAGTAGACACCAGGTCAGAGCAGGTGCATCAGGTCAGGTGGGAAGGGGGCAAGGGCTGGTGCCTGGAGGCCAAGAGGCTTGGCATGTGGGAGAAGACCCAGTGCTCAGCAGATCGTGGTACTGAGCCCAGTGCTCTGCCCTTCTTCATGTTTCCTGCAAGATGTGGCTGAGGCAGGAGCTCCTGCAGGAAATGGTGGGTCTGAGCCCTGGAGATGGAGGTCTCTGATTTCCTCTCTGAGGAGCTACCTGTCTTTGACAATCGAATCTAGAGTCCACACTATCACCAGAGCATCAGAATATAAGTCTTATGGAAGACTTGACCACATACAGCAACAGTGGGGGCAGGAGTAAGTTTTGTTATAGGAATTGGTAAATTTGGTTGCTACATATCTAAATCTACATGATAATGAGAGCTTTGTAGAGATTCATTATACATAAGTTTGGTTGGCTTTAGCCCTAGAAATTTTCTGGTGCAATTTTTAAAGTTTCTTATTACATCCAGGTTTCTTGGAGTCTTTGCCTTTATTTTATAAGTCTGGTAGGAAAACATTTGATATTTGAAAGATTTTTCTTTGGCTTGAAAAATAGCTTCCCACATTGGAAAGGGGTGGAGTCCTCCTGGCATTGTTCATGGCTGGACTACAGCATAGCTTCCAGGAGGGCCTGTGTCAATTATTTCTCAGCAGTGCTGGCTGGAGCTTGTGCGGACTGCACTGAAAGACTGAAATAAGAAAATAATCAATTATTCATAATTAAAAATATTCTGTACTTGATTTTTTTGTTGTTGTTGTTTTGAGACGGAGTCTTGTTCTGTTGCCCAGGCTGGAGTTCAGTGGCACGATCTTGGCTTACTGCAAGCTCGGCCTCCTGGGTTCACACCATTCTCCTGCCTCAGCCTCCCCAGTAGCTGGGACTACAGGCACCCGCCACCACGCCTGGCTAATTTTTTGTGTTTTTTAGGAGAGATGGGGTTTCACCATGTTAGCCAGGATGGTCTTGATCTGCTGACCTCGTGATCTGCCCACCTCGGCCTCCCAAAGTGCTGGGATTACAGGCATGAGCCACTACACCCGGCCTATTCTGTACTTAACTTTTAAATGAGAAAGAAAAAGGAAGGGGTTTGTCCAATATATTTACAGGTACATTCTTAAATTCTGACTATAATGTTAATATTAATTCATTTGTTCAATCATTTAACAAACATTTATTTTCAGAAAGCCATCTGTGCACTTTGCATAGCAGTTATTTTTGTGCCATGCCCTGTGCTTGGTCCCCACCTTCACAGGTTGACAGTCTCATGGGGCAAATGCTAAGCAGAGATCCAAGGAGAGAAGGATGGGGCAGGAAGCAGGAGACCCAAAATTCTGTCTCTGATGAGTGTCCTGGATGACTTAAAAGACATTAGTGATAAGATGGGTCCCAGTTTAAAATAGTGGCTGAGCACCTGCATTTATCTTTCCTGACTCCCAAATCTCTGAAATAGTAGTAAAGAAGTGTAAAATTAATAACAGCAAAAGAGTGGGGTGGAGAACAGTTGTTAGGAGGCAAGAGATTTTTATGAATTTGGAGAATATGGATGGCAGAGAGGATTGTACTGATGGGTGAAGCAGAGTAGAGCCCAGATTTGACTGCAGCAGAAATGGCAGCTGTTCCCTCCCCTGATCAAGGAGGAGGCAGGGAGGGAGGAGAGGGGATATGTGGGACCCACACAGAACTGTGCACCAGTCATGGAGTTGGCCTCAGATTAAGAGAAGAGAAACACTAAGAAAATGAACTATCTACTAGGGAAAGACTGAATCTTGCAGTGTGAGTTCTGGCACAGGGAAAGCCACCCTAACTCTGGTAGGAGGGGAGGACATTGCCAAACTCACCTGTTTTTCATCTTGAGTCAAAATAAAGTTTGCCATATGCATGCTTTGACCCCATGCCCAGGCACCTGGGGGAAACAGAGCTACCTGGAAGATGAGGCACTTCATACCAGTGATTTATATTATTCAACCAAGGCCTTCTTTCATAAACCTAAAAGACCACTAAATAACACCACACATTCAGTAAAACAAATATGTAAGAGAAAGACACCAATAGGAACAAATCCTGGAAGAAATAGAGATGTACAAAAGACAACTTCAAGAAAATACAATTAGTATCTCAGAGTTATCTAATAAAATACTTTTTCCATAAAATAAGAACCAGAGGCCATAAAAAAGGAAAACATAAAAGAGACGGCTGAACTTCTGGGCAACCCATGGCAGTTCTTTCTATTTTCCTCTAGGAGAAAACTCCAGAGGAAAGTGTGAATTATATTGGAACCCACCAAAAAGTTACACCTTGGAATAGTCCAACCTTGGCAACACATGGGTTGAAATCTGAAAATAGAGATTCAGATTATTTTTACTGAAGTATAACTGGCATACTATAAACTTTACTCATTGATGTGTACAATTCAATAGCTTTTGGTATATTTATAAAGATGTGCAACCAATATCACTATCTAAAGGTTTTCATTACCCCTAAAAGAAACCCTTCATTTGAAATAATTTTGAAAGCAGTGAGACAAAAGCACCAGGTAACCCATAAAAGAAGACTAACAGCAGACTTTGCATCAGAAACTTTACAAGCCAGAAGGGATTGGGATCCTGTCTTTAGCCTCTTTAAACAGAATATCTGTTAGTCAAGAATTTTGTATCCAGCAAAACTGTTTCCTAAATGCAGGAGAAATAAAGCCATTTTCAGACAAACAAACACTGAGGGAATTTGTCACTACTAGACCAGGCTTGCATAAAATGCTAAAAGGAGTTCTAAATCCTGAAACAAAAGATTGATATGAACTGGAATAGAACCTCTTGAAAGCCTAAAAGTCACAGGGCCTATAAAATAATAATACAATTAAAAAAGGTATCTAGGTAACAACTAATATGATGACTGGAACAGTACCTCACATCTCAGTATTAATGTTGACTATAAATGGCCTAAATGTCCCACTTAGAAGATACAGATTTGCAGAATGGATGAAAAACCACAAACCAAGTATCTGCTGTCTTCAAGAGACTCACCTAACACATCGATTTTATAAAAACTCAAGGTAAAGAAATGTAAAAAGATATTCCATGCAAATGGAAACCAAAAGTGAGCAGAAGTAGCTATTCTTACATCAGATAAAATAGACCTTAAAGCAACAACAATAAAAAAGACAAAGAAGTTCATTATATAATAACAAAAAAAATCAATCTAACAAGAGGATATTATAATCCTAAATTTATATCCACCTAACACTGGAGCTTCTAGATTCATAAAACATTTACTGCTAGACCTAAGAAATGAGACAGACAGCAACACAATAATAGTGGGGTGCTTCAACACTCTACTGACAGCACTAAAGAGATCATTGAGACAGAAAATCAACAAAGAAATAATGGACTTAAACTATACTCTAGAACAAATGGACCTGGCAGATATTTACAGAACATTCTACCCAAGAACTGCAGAATATGCACTCTTCTCTTCAGCACATGAAACATTCTCCAAGATAGATATGATAACTTCCCAAACAAGTCTCAATACATTTAAGGATATTGAAATCATAATAATATATTATATTATTATTGTATTAATATATTCTCAGACCTTGATGGAATAAAACTAGAAATCAACTACAAAAGGAGCCTTCAAAACTATACAAATGAATGGAAATTAAACAATCTGCTACTGAATGATTTTGGGGGTAACAATGAAATCAAGATGGAAATTTAAAAATTCCTTGAAATGAATGATAATAGTGACACAAGTTATCAAAACCTCTGGGACACAGCAAAAGCTGTGCTAAGAGGAACGTTTATAGCACTAAATACCTACATCAAAAAGTATGAAAGATTACAAATTAACAACCTAATGTCACATCTCAAGGAAATTCAGAAACAAGAACAAACTAACACCAAAGCTAGCAGAATAAAATAAATAAGAGTAGAACTAAATGAAATTGAAACAAAGAAATACAAAAGATCAATGAAACAAAAAGCTGGTTCTTTGAAAAGATAAACAAAATTGATATGCCATTAGCTAGATTAACCAAGAAAAGAGAGAAATTCAAGTAAACTTAATTAGAAATGAAATTGGAGACATTACAACTGACACCACAGAAATACAAAAAATCATTTGAGACTACTATGAACACCTCAATGCACATAAACTAGAAAGTCTAAAGGAAATGGACAAATTCTTGGAACCATACAGTCCTCCTAGATTAAATCAAGAAGAAACAGAAACCCTGAACAGACCAATAACAAGCAGTGAGTTGAGTCAGTAATTTTAAAAAATGACAACAACAACAAAAAATAACCCAGGGTCAGATGGATTCACAGTTGAATTCTACCAGACATTCAAAGAAAAATTGGTGCCAACCCTACTGAAATTATTTGAAAGATTGAGAAAGAGGGAACTCTTCCTAACTGATTCTATGAAGCCAGTATTACCCTGATATGCAAACCAGGAAAGGACATAACAAAAAGAGAAAACTACCGACCAATATCCCTGATGAACATAGATGCAAAAATCCTCAACAAAATACTAGCTAATCAAATCCAACAGAACATCAAAAAGATGATACATCATGATCAGGTTGTTTTCACCCCTGGAATGCAGGGATGGTTTAATGTATGCAGGCCAATAAATATGATATATTACATAAACAGAATTAAAAACAAAAATCATACGATCATTTCAATAGATGAATAAAAAGCATTTGATAAAATCCAGCATCTCTTTATGATAAAAACACTCAACAAAGTAGACATAGAAGGGGCTTACCTCAAAATAATAAAAGCCACATATGACAAAACCACAGCCAACATTATACTGAATGGGGAAAAGTTGAAAGCATTCCCCTTGAGAACTGGAACAAGACAAGGATGCCCACTTTTATCACTTCTATTCAACATAGTACTGGAATTCCTAGCCAGAGCAATTAGACGAGAGAAAGAAATAAAGGGCATCCAAACTGGAAAAGAGGAAGTCAAATTATTGCTGCTCACCAATGATATCATCACACACCTAGGAAACCCTAAAGACTCCTCCAAGAGACTCTTACATTTGATAAAAGAATTCAGTAAGCTATCAGGTTACAAAATCAACACACACAAATTAGTAGCACTGCTATACACCAACAATGACCAAGCCCAGACTCAGATTAAGAACTCAACCCCTTACAGCTGTAAAAAAACAAACAAACAAACAAAACACCCAGAAACCCAGGAATATACTTAGCCAAGGCGGTGAAAGATCCATACAAGGAGAACTACAAAACACTGTTGAAATGAATAATACATGACACAAATGAATGGAAACACATCCCATGCTCATGGATTGGAAGAATTAGTATCATGGAAATTACCATACTGTCCAAAGTAATCTACAAATTCAATGCAATTCCTATCAAAATACAAACACTATTTTTCACAGAATTAGAAAAAACAATTCTAAAATTCATATGGAACTTAAAAAGAGCCTGAATACCTAAAGCAATCCTAAGCAAAAAGAAAAAAATCTGGAAGCATCGCATGACCAAACTTCAATTTATACTACAAGGCTAGAGTTACCAAAACAGCATGGTACTTGTATAAAAGTAGACACATAGACCAGTGGAACAGAATAGAGAACCCAGAAATAAAGCCAAATACCTGCAATCAACTGATCTTTGACAAAGCATACAAAACCATAACTTGGGGAAAGAATACCCTATTTCATAAATGGTGCTGGGAAAACTGGCTAGCCACATGTAGAAGAATGAAACTGGATCCCTATCTCCCACCTTATACAAAAATGAACTCGAAATAGATAAAATCTAAGATCTGAAACCATTAAAATTCTAGAAGAAAACCTAGGAAAAGCTCTTCTGGACATTGGCCTAGGCAAAGAATTCATGACTAAGACCCCAAAATCAAATGCAAAATAAAATAAAATAAATGGGACCTAATTAAACTAAAATGCTTCTGTACAGCAAAAGAATTAAACATCAGAGTAAACAAACAACCCACAGAATGGGAGAAAATATTTGCAAACTATGCACCTGGCAAAGAACTTACATCCAGAATCTACGAGGAACTCAAACAAATCAGCAAGAAAAAAACCCAAATAATCCCATCCAAAAGTGGGAAAATGACATGAACAGACATTTCTCAAAATAAGATATACAAATGACCAACATGTAAATGAAAAAATGCTCAACATCACTAATCATCAGGGAAATGCAAATTAAAACCACAATGAGATACCACCTTACTCCTGAAAGAATGGCCATTATTAAAGAGTCAAAAAACAAAAGATGTTGGCATGCATATGGTGAAAAGAGAAAGATTACACACTGCTGGGCAGGAATGTAAATTAGTACAAACTCTATGGAAGAAAATATGGAAATTTCCTTCCTTCTTTCCTTCCTTCCTTCCTTCCTTCCTTCCTTCCTTCCTTCCTTCCTTCCTTCCTTCCTTCTTTCCTTCTTTTTTATTTTTGAGTCTTGTTCTGTTGTCCAGACTGGAAGGCAGTGGTGGTGCGCTCATGCACCATTAATGCTTGAGCCTGGGAGGTGGACAGCAACCTCCACTTCCCAGGCTCAAGTGATCCTCCTACCTCAGGCTCCCAAGAAGCTGGGACTACAGGTGCATACCACCACACTTGGCTAATTTTAAAATTTATTTTTGAAGAGATGAAGTCTCACTATATTGCCAGACTGGTCTCAAATTCCTGGGTTCAAGCAATCTGCTCACCTTGGCCTCCCAAAGTGTTGGGATTACGGAAGTGAGCAATTGCACCTGGTCCAGAGATTTCTTAAAGAACTAAAAATATATCTATGATTTGATTCAGCAATCCCACTACTGGGTATCTACCCAAAGGAAACAAAGTCATTAATATATCAAAAAGACACCACAAGCATATGTTTATTGCAACACAATTCACAATTGCAAAGACATGGAACCAACCTAAGTGCTCATTGACTGATGAATGGATAAAGAAAATGTGGTATATATACACCATGAAATACTACTCAGCCATAAAAAAGAACAAAATAATGTATTTTTCAGCAACTTGAATAGAGCTGGAGGCCATTATTCTAAGTGAAATAACTCAGGAATGGAAAACCAAATACCACATATTCTTACTTACAGGTTGGAGCTAAGCTATGAGTACACAAAGGTATACAGAGTCATATAATGGGCTATGGAGACTCAGAAGGGGATGGTGGTTGGGGAGGTGAGGGATATAAACCACATATTGAATACAATGTACATTACTCAGATGACAGATGCAATAAAATCTCAGAAAATTCATCCATGTAACCAAAAGCCACTGATACCCCAAAAGCAATTGAAAGTTTTAAAAAATTGAAAATAAGCTGAACATGTAAGAGTGAAGAAAAAAAAAGGAACCTGTCAATCAAGGGCAATTATTTTCCATTTGCCGTTTGCTCTAGCCTTTGGCAACAACTAATCTACTTTCTGTCTCTACATATTTGTCAATTCCAGACATTTCATGGAAATGGAATCATACAATATCTGACCTTTTGTGCCTGGCATTTTTCATGTAGCATAACATTTCAAGGTTGACCCAGGTCTTAGCATGAATCTGTACTTTATTCCCTTTTATGGCCAAATCATTTTCTATTCTATGGATATAACACATTTTGTTTACTCATCAGTTGATGGAATCTGGTTTCTACTTTTTGCCTTTTATGAATAAAGTTGCTATGAACATTTGTGTACAATTTTTGCACAGACATGTATTTTCAGTGTTCTTGAGTATATAACTAGGAATGGAATTGCTGGGTAATATGGTAAATCTATCTATGTTGGCATTTTTGAGGAAATGCTAAACCGTTTTTGAAAGTGGCTGCAACACTTTATACCACAATGTACAAGGGCTCCACTTTCTCCACATCCTTGCCAATATTTCTGATAACAGCCATCCTGGTGAGTGTGAAGTGGCATCCCCTTGTGGTTTTCATTGCTAATTCTGTTGACCATATGTTCATACCTTCAACATTCATCCAGGCAATTGATAACTCTTAGCTTTCTCTTTCTGATGATACTGATCTTCAAGGTGACCCAGAGGTGAGAACTTAGGGCATTTTCAGAACTATTCCAGGCATGCAACAGTGTCACACATGTACAAGGCCTTCCAGATTCCTAGGAACATGCCAGAATTTTCCAAAGCCCACTTTGGATACTTCAGCTTTTCCTTTTATGTTTTTTGGCTAGCTTCTTGTTTGTCCCAACTGGTGGCATGATTGCAGGCAGCCGTGATGTTAAACAACTGCCACTGATTGTCTTCCACAAATGTCCCTGGGGAAAAGGCTATTCATGCTGAGTGAATGCCAAGTCAAGTCATATAAAGACAAGCCCTGCTAGTACGGCTTTCCAGGGAGCTGCCAGACAGGTCAAATAATGAAAAGTCTCTATAATGAGGCTTTCGGGAATCCCAAACCTATTTTGCCCTTTCCAGTGGCTGCTAGGCTGCTGGTTTTTACTGGGATTGTGGAGCTTTTGGTTTTCTAGGCTGCTATGTAAGAGGGGGATGGCAGTAGGAGAAGTTCAACACCACAAAGTTCACTACTTTTACTGAGATTCATCTGCTTTTCTTTAACAAACACTTTTAACATTGCTGTGAACCTTTAGTTAGTTTCCAGAGTTTTAAAAAATTGATTTGAGCATTTTTTTGCCAGTGTTCATGTCACTTTAATGGGGAAGTGGACGTTTGGAGGTCCTTACTGTCCATTTGTGCTGAGGTCATGATGAGACTTCAGATTCTTGACCATATCAGGCCTTTTTGCCAAGGGGTAGAAATATTTAATGTTATTAATCCAAGAGAACAAAGAAATCAACATTTATTGTTTAAGTATTAGCCGGCTAATTTGACAAAAATTTATTAAGCACCTGAGATATTTTCCTTCAAGCAACATATGAGATGGGATTGGGATGTCTGAATTTCCTTTCAGACTCACACATTTTGAGCAATAGCTTTTGCTCCAACAGGGAAGTGATGCCATCAGATGTATGTGGTTTTTGTCCATATCACATGACTATTGTGCTTTGATATGTTTGCCTTCTAGGTGGGAAAGCAAAGCAATCCAGTCAGCCATTCATAACTGAGATTTAAGAGGAAGGTTTTGATTATAAGACATATCTTATTTTTTTTAAAGCCCTTAATTTCTCCTGCCCCCAAAGAAATTCTATTAATGTAATCCAGCACATTAGCAGAGTAGAATACAGTAATACCAATAGATAATTATCAAATGCATTAAAAGCATTTGATAAAATTTAACATCCAGTTGTGATTTTTTTAAAAAGGAGAGGAAACTCAGCACATAAGAATTAGAAAAATATCTGTAAAAAAATAAAAACTTTACAGATATCCTTTTACTTAATGGGGAAGAATTAAAATAATTCCTGTTAGAACACAGAAAAAAAAAAAAAAACCCAAGGATACCCACCCTCACAGTGAAATTTAATGTGTTATAATAATTTCTAGTCAGATAAATAAGAATAGGAAATGGAAGTTTTAAAGATTAGAAAAGAAGAAATGAAACTGTCATTTTCTTTGCAGATGAGATGATTGTTATGTAGAAAGTCCAGGAGATTAGATAGACTATTAGAATTAATAGAAGAGTTCAGCAAGATACTAGATTTTTTAATTAAAAAATTGTATTTTCACACACCATGCATCAGTTATAAAATGTCATTTAAAACAAAATACCTTTTATGATAGCTACAAAACAATCAAAAATAAACACAGCTACCCAGAAATAATACAAATGTGTAAGATTTTTGTGGAAAAAATAGTAAAATTTACTGAGTGATATTCAGGAAAACCCAGAGATAAGTCATGGTTATGGATAGAAAGACCTAGTATTGACTAAGCACAGTGGCTCATGCCTGGAATCCCAGTGCTTTAAGAGGTCAAGGAGGGAAGCCAACTTGAGGTCAGGAGTTCCAGACCAGCTTGGGCAACATAGCAAGACTCCAGTCTCTATTTTAAAAAAAAGTTAGCTGAGTGTAGTGAGATACACCTGTATTCCTAGCTACTCCATCAGAGGTTGAGGCAAGAGAATCACTTGAGCTCAGGAATTCGAGGCTGCTGTGAGCTATGATCATGCCACTGCACTGCAGCCTAAATGACAGAGTGAATCTCTGTCTCAATAAGATAAATAAAATAAAATTAAGATCCAATATAAAAAAGATGTGAATTCTTCCAAAAATGATTCATAGATTTAATGGAATTCTAACTTGGAAACTTCAGTAGGATTTTTCACTAAACTCAGTGAGCTTATTCTAAAATTTATATGGAAGAATAATAGACCAAGACCAGCCTAAAACTCTTTGGAGGAGGATGGAGGTGGGGGTTGCCCTCTGAATCTAGAAGCACATCACATAGAGGAGGCAGTTTTGTGTGGGATCAGAAACAGGCAGGCCAAGCACAGAGAACAGAATTGGAGGAACTCGCCAATGATTTGCAGGTGTGTAGAAATGGGCTACTGACTCAGCTGGCGATGAAGGCCATGGAAGAAGGACAGACTCTTTAGTGAAGAGTAATTGATTTTCTACAGGGCAAACACTGAAATCAGATCTTTATCTGTTATGTAAAAAGAAATCTCAAATGGATTAAAGACTTAAATATTGAAGTCAAAACTTAGAGAATACAATATAGGAGAATATCTTCATGGTCTCAGAGTAGAAAGGAATTACTTAAAACAACTCCTAACGGAAAAGATGAACACATTTGCAGCATTAAAAAAACATTGTTCATCCAAGCTCTGTAACAAAATTCAAATAAGACATGAATTAGCAGAAGGTATTATCAACACATGACTGACAAAAGATCTAGAATATATTAAAATTTCTAATAAGATAAAAAAGCTCCCCAATAGAAAAAAATACAAAAGAAAGCACTTCGCAGAAGCAGCACAAATACCCAATTAATATGTGAAAAGCAACTGAACCATATTAGTAAATAAAGGATTGTAAACTCAAACCATTGTAGGATATTGTTTAGTGTTCCCCACCCATTGACAAGAAATTAAAATACAATATAATAAAGTGGTATCAGAGACATGGAACAATTCCTTTATATTACTGGTGGGGGCTCAAAACGGTACAATCACTTTGGAAAAAAAATTGACATTATTTAATAAATAGATTGAAGATGCATGAACTCAAAGATTCAGCAATTCTACTTCAAAGAAAAACCCTTGTATAAAAACCCTTGAATGCTAGGAAACGTATAAGAATATCCAGAGTGAAATTGAATGTAATGTAAAGAATCACTGGAAAAAACTCAAAAGTTCACTGGCAAGAAAACGAATAAATGAATTGTGACATAATTTATACGATGCAATGCTGCACGCAGTGAAAATGAACTAAGCAAGCTGCAGGCACCAACACAGATGAATCCGGCCTAATTTGGAGCAGAATATGTCACTCACAGAAGAATACACACAGCATGACATCATTTTTGTAAAGTTCAAAAACATGCAAATTAAACAATGTGTAGAAACATGCATATTGTCAAACTCTAAAGAATAGCAAAGGATGATAAACAGAATTCAGGACAGTGGTCTCCTGTGGGGAGGGAGATGGAGGCGTGGGACTCAGGTAGGCACACAATGCCTGGCAGGCTCTGATACATGGACTGTTTCTTTTTTGTTGTTGTTTGAGACAGAGTCTTACTCTGTCACCTAGGCTGGAGTGCAGTGGCGCGATCTGGGCTCACCGCAACCTCCATCTCCAGGGTTCAAGCGATTATCCTGCCTCACCTTCCTGAATAGCTGGGATTACAGGCGCGTGCCACCACACCCCGCTAATTTTTGTATTTTTAGTGGAGATGGGGTTTCACCATGTTGGCCAGGTTGGTCTCGAACTCCTGACCTCCAGTGACCCACCCGCCTCGGCCTCCCAAAGTGCTGGGATTACAGGAGTGAGCCACCGCGCCCGGCCGCACGGACTGGTTCTTAAGCCAGCAGTCAGGGCCTTGGCCTTCACTTACTACTCGTGGAGCCTTTTCACCCTGTGTTCTTTAACACCGCCCCCTGGTTCTGCAGAACAGAAGGAAGAAACAAATGACCCAGACTCAGATACATCTGCGTGAAAATATGAACATCAAGGAAAAAAGGAAGAGCCTTAAAGCTTCAGAGAGAAAAACATGCAAATGTTTACACCTTCAAACGAACAGGAATCCAGACTGGGATCAGGCGTCTCCACAGAAACACCAGATGCTGGGAGATAATGAGGCAGTACCTACGATATCCCCGTTCAGCTGAGCAGCAGGGATGGAATCAGAAAAGCCTCACGTGACCCCCTTGAATTCATGATGTGGGGCTGGTTTGTTGTTGCTGTTGCTGTTGTTGTTGTTGTTGTTTTTTGCCTGTCTCTGAGTGAAACTTAGGGCAAATCTTACGATTTTTCTTATTCTTGTCAGAGATAAGTGGTCGCCAGCCACTTATCTCTAGGTCATTTGCCTAGTTTCTCCTTTTTTGGGCTGAGGTCTGCAGAGGTGACCTCAGGCGGGAGAGAGAGGCATGACCATTGCTTTTCTTTCCCTACTTCCTGCTCATTGCAGTTTCTCACATTTTGGGAATGGAGCAGGGGGAGGGAGAAGACCCAGGAAGTCAGGAGGGTCCTAACCTGGCTGGATGGATCCAGTTTTAGTTTGGTTTGGGCAGGTGTTTAAAGATGCCTCCTTTTCTGGCGATGTTGGTGAGTTTGCTGGAGGTGTCCCCTGCCTCCCTATTAGGGGTCTCTTCCTGTAATTCCCTTTACGAGGGTGAGCATGGCTTCTGCCTGGCAGATCTCCCAAACCTTCCTTAGATCCCAGCACCTGTCGACCCCTCCAGGGGATCTCACAGACAGGACCAATGACAATCCAAGTGCCCTCTCTGGCACCAGCCCCAGCGGGTCCAAGGATGCCCTCAGGCATCATGAACTTTGGGAGTGTGAGGCTGCTGGTGCAGGGAACTCACCTTGCTCTGCTCTCCAAGTAGGTAGTGCTTGACCTCCTGATTTTCCAGGTGGGCTCGCTGTGTCCCCCGGACTGCAGAAAGCAAACCCTCTGAGTTTATTTTCTATCTTTGCTTTAGGTGAAGGGGTGGAGCTCCCCCCAGGAGGAAGGACTCCCAGCACACCAAGAACACTCCAGAAACAGCCTCCTCCCTTCTGCAACCTCTAACCCTTTCAAGCTCTCTGTGTGGGTGTCTATGGATGAGGGATGTTGAGAGTTATAAAGTCATATTTCTCTATCTTCTTTTGAAAACTCTTGCTTGGGCCAGGAGTGGTGGCTCACACCTGTGATCTCAGCACTTTGGGAGACCGAGGCGGGCAGATCACCTGAGGTCAAGAATTCAAGACCAGACTGGTCAACATGGTGAAACCCCATCTCTACTATTTTATAAAAATTAGCTGGGCATGGTGGCACGTGCCTGTAATCCCACCTACTCGGGAGGCTGAGGCAGGAGAATCACTTGAACCTAGGTGGTGGAGGTTGCAGTGAGCAGAGATCGCACCTTTGCACTCCAGCCTGGGCGACAGAGCAAGACTCTATCTCAAAAACATAATAAAAATAAATAAATAAATAAATAAATAAATACTCTTGTTTGGTGGCCATGGTGGGCAGAATAAACAGCCTTCTCCCCTGAGCCCCCTAGAGAAGTCCATTTCCTAATCCCCAGAGCCAGAGGATATGTCCCCTTTCTTGGCAAAAGGGACTTAGAGGACGAGATTAAGAAATTTGAGATGGGTCGGGTATCCTGTACTATCCAGGTGTGCCCAGTATCATCACACCAGCCTTTCTAAGGGAAGGTAGCAGAAGAGCTGGTCAGAGAAGGGGACATGAAAAAGGAGGGGAGTTCCAGGTGATGCCAGGGCTGGCCTGGAAGGCAGAAGAGGCCAAGGAAAGCAGGCGGCCTCCAGAAGCTGGAAAGGGCAAGGAGACAGCTTCTCCCCAGAACCTCCAGGAGCACAGCCCTGCTGTTGCCTTGATTGTAGCCTGGTGAGATGCACCTTGGACTTTTGCCTCCAGAATTGCACGATAGTATGTCTGTGTTGCTTTAAGGCACCAATTTGTGGTCCTTTATTACAACAGCAATAGGAACTAATACAGTGGCCTTGCTCTATCCTTTGGAGTGTGGTGTCTATTTTCTTCAGGTCTTAGCTAAAACTTTCATTGGAAATAATTTTGAAACCAGAATTTTGTATCCAGCCAAACTGTCATGAAGATTAAGGGACAATAAAGATATTTTCCTACGTGGGAGTAGTACAAATGTTTATTTCCAACACCTTAAAAGAAACACACACATATACACACACACAACTAAAGGACGTCCTCTAGCAGAGTGAAAAGAAACGTGTTAAAGACAAAAGCTTGAGGCCCAGGTAACTGTGGAACTAATTCAGGTGTGCAGGGGAAATAAATGTCAGGATTACAGCCTTGCAGGAGGTCTAGAAAGCAGGAGAGAAACTCCAGCCTGGGCGACAGAGCGAGACTCCGCCTCAAAAAAAAAAAAAAAAAAAAAAAAGTTAAAGAACAAAGGTAGTTTCTGTTCAACAAACTGATAACTAACAGGAAGATCTGATTGCTGTGTTAATGAAAACATGTATTTTTCTTTCAATAATGAAAAAGGAATTATTAATGGAAAACCAAGGAAACAAAATCTGCACAAGGTCGTTGTGATGGCTGGTGCAGGTGAGCCTGCCCAGCTCCGTCCGCCCTGCTGTGTCCTGGAGTCCAGTGGCTCTCACAGTGCGGTCCTTGGACCAGGTGCGCAGCATCACCTGGGAAGTGGTTAGAAATGCTCATTTCCAAGCCCCACCCCAGATCCGCCTGTTTAAGTTTGGGAGCCACTGCCTAAGTGTGTGTTGCAGGTGGGAAAGCCGAAGGCTATGAGTGTTTCCCAGACTCCCTCACAACCTGGGATCATCCTGTGGCCTAGCTCCTGCCAGGCTGATGCCCATGACCTGCCGATGTGGATGGGAGGAGTCTGTGGGAGGCTGGATCTGGCTGCCAACACAGAAAGACATTGGTTTGTCTGCAGCAGGGGCAGGCAGATGGCCTGCTAGCTGGCCTCTGGTTCATGGGTGTTAAGAGACTGGGTACGGGCCACTTGTGGTGCTGGCATAGACAGTACATGAGACAGTGAGATCCTATAGCCCATGGAAGGAGCGCAGTGGATTCTGACCCCCAGATAGAAGGCAAGACAGTACGGCTTGGGGACTCAGAGTTGAGGCAGTGGCTTCCTGGTTCTTGTTTGCCTAGTTGTCCCTCCTCCCTGGGCAGCTTCCTTGGTGGGCTGGCTTTAAGAGTCATTTCTGGAAGCTAGGCCTTGAGCCTGGGCTTCCAACCCTCCCAGCAGTTTCGTAAGCCCATAATTTCACGTCTCAAATTCCTTTCTGCTTAAACTAGCCGGAGTGGGTTTTGTTCTCTGGGACTGAACCCTGACAAGTAAAAAGACCGTGGTTTGAATATGTGGATCTAAGATGAGACGTGACATTGACACTGACGGAATCCACTTGACCTGTGTGCACGGAATGCTCTCCTTCCAGAATCGTTTAGTGGGGCTTGAAGCCCTCATGGGCAAGTGACACACGAGGATCCTCATTGATGGATGTGAATCCCTCCACAGTCAATTTTCTGCGTTCATGACAGTTAACATTCTTCTACTAACTCGGTGCGTTGCAAGAGAAAATAAAAGGGGGATTTTGGGACCCATTTTGCGTCAACAGCCTGCTCAGGAATCTCCCACCAGACAGCGGGTCAGAGGGGAGGCAGCAGGAAGTGTTGTGGCGGGTGGGTCACCCGCTGATACAAAACTGCTCCTGACATTGCACCAGACAAGACAGAATCCCCAATATCAAGATGTGGGCTTTGAGTCCAGCTGATTGCAGGCATCGATGCGGAACAAGCCCATGGCATTTGGCTGCTGCAGTGTATTAATAATTTTAAGTATCAGATTCAACCCATGTTTTAGATTTCCTTGATTCCTTGTCGGAAGACATTGATGGAGGCCACACAAGTGTGAGGTGACAGTGAATATGAGATACGGGATGAGGGGTCCCTCCCCAGCATGGTGTCACCACCTTGTTTGGGGGAAGTACCTAGTAATGGAAACATATGGAATTATGTTTTCTTCTCTACAAAGCAAATCACACTACTTTGCAGAAAACAGTACTCGTCTAATGATAGTATTATAACCTTTATTGGCTTTAGCTTTTAGAGTTAACCAATAGGCGATTCAGTCATCAATTCACGATCTAATTAATGGGAATCCATGATAGATACAGAACAAAACTGAGTAGGCTAAGACCTGACAAATGAAAAGCCAGGGTGGGTGGGGGCTGGGCAGACGGAGGAGGAGGTGCAGGTGGGGGAACATAATTTCCTTCACCTTACATAATAGGAAATTAGAAAATGCGCCTGTATCATTGGTAGAACAAGAGGTGGAGGTTTCTGTATATTTTTAGAGCTAAAGATATTAAATTAATGAAACAAAAACTGTTGTTCTAACTAAACAATTCTGGAAGGAAGATAAGGAAGGTAGGAGATGCTGTGAGCGAAGTGATTCATCTTTGAGTGGGGACGTAACCGACAAAACAGAGGCAGGCCTGTGTTATTCCCGTCATGGTGGGACAGAAGAACCTTGGGACCAGACTGGAGGGTGGGGACAATGGGAGACATTGAATTTTTAAAATATCACTCCTGATTGTTTGATTTTTAAAAACCATATGTGAATATGGTTCTCTCTCCCTCTTCCTGTCTCTGTCTCTCTCTTTCTGTCACACACCCAAACACCCTATGGATCTTACAAAATAAAAAGCAGTTGGTCTCCTTCAAAATCTGGCCTCTTGAAATGTGGAGCTGCGGGGATGGGGCGGCCGAGGGAGAGCGCAGCAACACACCAGGTGTTAAAGTGGAGACCCTCAAGACGGCTCTCTGATCCCAAAGTAAGCGTCAGAATGTCCCTTACCCACAAAGCATGCTAAAAGCCCAGGGTCAGAAGTTGCTTCTACTTCTGTCATTCTGTGTGCATGTCTCCCCGTGTCGGAGGGTGGTGCCCAGTTCAGGGTCATGTGCAGGCCACTGGCACGTGTGAGCATGCTTCATGGCCCACGTGCAGCCACCCGTCTGCAAAACCTTGGGAAAGGTTCTCTGATCCATCCTGGTTGTTTGCTTTGTTTCTCTAAATAAACAACAGATTACCTTTGCACAGCCTTTTAAAAAAATTTTTTTTTAATTTTTTTTTTTTAATTTTTTACTTCCAAAGTGTGTTTATAGCGCTTAGGCCATGTGGCCCCGTTGACCCCTATGAAGCCATCCCGGAGAGGCCAGCAGTACCTGGGGCGGGGCCAAGCACGGAGAAGGCCGGGTCCAGAGGGCCTGAGACTCTTCACAGGGACTGGGGAAACCGCGAGGCTCAACTTCTGCTTCAGGGACCAAAGCATCTCGGTGAAGAGGAGCCTGGCAGTGACAGCTGGAGGCAGGGAGGCCATGACAAACTGTCCCAGTGACCCGGCAGGAGGCCATGAGTCGGCAGAGAGAGAGAGCTGCAGTGGAGGCAGAGAAGGAATCGGCTTTCTCCTGGGTCTGGGAACAGCATTGTAGCCGACTTCGCCTCCTCTAGGACCTGCCCGGCTGCCTGCCAGAATGGTGCTTTTACAACTGCGGTTCCGGGGGCAGGTGTAGACGTGGGCCCAGGGCTGGCCTCGCACGCCCCTCATCCCTGTGATGGTGACTGAGGTGTAGCGTGGACTGCAGAACCCCCATGCAAGACCTCGGCCAGTCCTGCAGCTGGGGCCAGTCCCACCGGCCCTGGGGTCTTCAGTCTGCCTTCTTGGACGATCTCCCCATTCCATCAGCTGAAGGTTTTCAGAAGTTAAATTCAAAGTTGCTGGTAGTTTTGAGTCACTTTTTTTTTTTTTTTCAATAGCGACTCTTGAGTGAAAATTAGGCTGTTGTGTGGGTGGCTGTTAAGGGTGCTTCATTTCCACATCGGAGAGCTGCCCACACAGCAGATTTTAGTAGCACTTAAAGTGGGACCTGATTTTGCCTCTCAGCTGCTACATTAAAATAAAATGCCCTTAAGCTGATTATAAAGATACGAATTTAAATGCATGGATACCATTTCCTGGGAGGAGAAATGTCTTCATTGACTCGGAGACCTCATGTCCCCTAGGGGTGCACGCCACCTTCTAGCACTCTGTAGCAGAGATGGCTCAGCAGGGCGGAGGGGTGGATGCAGAGGGGCACTGGGCAGTGAGTCCTGACTCTGTTGTTGGCTTGCTGTGTGGTTTCAGTGAGTCACTTCTCTTGGCGTCTCAGCCTCTGTCCACGTGGGGACGTTCACCCCACTTGTCCACCTGACCATGTTACCATGAAGGCGGGATGAGTGACCCAGTGGCAAACCCTGGGCACCTGCTGAGCAGTCCTCTGTGAATCACCGTTCCTCACCCTCCAGGTGGGCCGTGGCATGGCAGGGCAGCCACCATCACCGCGTCAGACCAATTTGGTTCAACCTTTATGTAACAAAGTTGTGAGTTGTTTTGCAGTTGCCATGGACACCCAGGTTGAAGGTCACATAACCTGAGTATGCCTGGATGAACCAAGCATGCACCCACGGGCAGAACCTAAGTGCTCGGACCTAGGAGCAGGGACTGAATTAAGAAGCAGATGGTATGCAGCAAGATCCAGGATCCAATCAGATTGAGCCCTGGGATCACCCCATCGCATGATCCAGTCAGATCACGCCTCCAGACATCACATTATTGTAAGATCCAATCAGATCACACTTCATTACCCTATGCTTATAAAATCCAACCCAAACCCCAGCTTGTGGAGACAGATTTGAGTGTTTCCTCATGTCTTCTGTTCAGTTGACTCACAGTAAGCCTTCCTCACTGCAAAAAGCCAGTGCTTTTGTGTTTGGCTTTCTGTTGTGTGAGTGCAAATGGACACAGTTGGGTTTGGTGACACCACTGCTCTTGCATTTGCCCCCATCCTGAATTTTCTCTGAGCTCCTTTGGAAGCTGTTACAACAGCCTCCTAACTAATCTTGTTTCTCCTCATTTCACCTTCCAGGTAGTTGCCTGAGAGCTCTCTAGCATGCAGGGCTGAGCATGTGGCTCCCAGCTTCGGAATCTTCAGTCTGGCATTCGAGACTCTTTTTGCTCTTCATCCCTGTCTGCAGCGGTTCTTTTCACCCTTCTATGTGAAGCCTTTGCAGCCCCCTGCTGGCAGGTGAAGGTACTGAATTCCTTGAGCAGGCAAGGGGAGGGGCTTGATCCCTTGACTTCCCTGTGGCACCATGGACAGCCTCCATTGTAAACTGCTTCCTATGTGATATGGTTTGGATATTTGTCCCCTCCAAACCTCATGTTGAAATGTGATCCCTAGCATTGGAGGTGAGGCCTGGTGGGAGGTATTTGGATCATGAGGGCGGACCCCTCAAGAATGGCTTGGTGCCATCCTCTTGGTGATGAATGAGTTGTCACTCTGTTAGTTCACACGAGAGCTGACTGTTTAAAAGAGTGTGTCACCCCTCCCCTCTCTCTTTGTCTCCCTTTCCCACCTCTGCTCCCCCTTTGCCTTCCCCCATGAGTAAAAGCTTCCTGAGGGCTTCCCCAGAAGTAGATCCTGTTGCCATTCTTCTTATACAGCCTGCAGGACCATGAGCCAAATAAATCTCTTTGCTTTATAAATTACCCAGCCTCAATTATTCCTTCATAGCAATGCAAAACAGACGAACACGCTATCATCCCAGATAACTCTGATTACCTATCCCTCCGCACTAAGCTGTGAGTTTCTGGAGAATAGAAGCCAACACCGACCCATCATGGTGTCCCTTGTAGGCACTCAGGGGTGTTTGTTGAGAGAATGAATAAATGGGTGATTTAAGGTATCCTTTTTGTTGGGAATGGTCTTCTCTTTCTGCTGAGCTTTCTAGATTCAGCTAGCTGTAGGCCATGTCCTCTGAGGAAGAATTCTTAGGAATTCCTTCAGGGAAATGTGACTTCCTGTAGGTCCCTGGGTAGACTTCTGTCTGAGCACACACAAAGGTTTATTTCACTGAGTTGCTTATATGACCCTGGTGTTTCCCCGGCCAATTCCAGTTTCCATTCCGTAGGATGAGACCCTATAACTTGGTGGGGGACAATTTTGATTTAGAGTCTTTTTGTCCCAAGAACCTGAGGTCTAATCAGGGTCCTAGGGGAAGAGTCCCTCATGGCTTTCTCTAATAAAGATAACTCCACACCACTATACACAGAGGGCTGGGGATTGTGGATGCTGTGGTTTGAATATTTGTCCCTGCTAAAACTTGTGTTGAAACCTGATCCTCAGTGTTGAGAGGTGGAACCTTTGAGAGGTGCTTGGATCATGAGGCTCTGCCCTCATAAATAGATTAACTCATTCATAGAATGATGGAATTATGGTGTGAACTAAAAAGGTCACAAAATCTATAAACTTAGAAAGGAGGGTTTTATTTCTAAAGAAGGGTACCACGACCTGCAGGCAGAAAGTGGAGCCTACAGCTGAACGGAAAAGCAATCCCTTTAGGGAAGAAGTTATGAGACAGGAATTTGTGCTGAACGTGTGGGCTAAGTGTACCTATTCAGCAGGCTATAGGAGGAGCTATGAATATTCACAAGGGGGAAGTGGGTACATGCATAGTAAGTCAAAATGTATGTTACACACATCCCATGTTCTCTTTGCGATGGAGAGGGAGAAACTTTTAAATGTGTTATAATTAGGCCCTATACATCAAAAGGTGAAGTGGAGACACGAAGACCCTCTGTGTGCAGCTCTGCAGACTGGACAGAACCATTCCATGGCCAGTGGGCTCTTATCAAAAAGGAATGCTGGTCGGGTGCTGTGTTAAAACTGCAGAATGGAGGATGGGTATCAGGAGGTTGGTTGACATCAGCAGCAGAGCACGTCTTTCAAAAGGGTTGGTTTCTGTTTATCCCTAAGGAAAGAAAAGTGGTTAGTGAAGGAGCGGGGAGAAAGAGGCGGGCCTAACCGCCTGTCCTGACATGGCTGGGAGCTCAGGTCTTTCTAAGGTTTTTCTTCAGTCCCCTTGGCTGAGAGGGGGTTTCTTCCATCAGTTGAGGGACTTAGGATTTTATTTTCTTTTGCAATAGGTTATCATGAGAGGGGAACTGGTGGCTTTACAAGAAGAGGAGAGAGACCTGAGTTGGGACACTCATCCTCTTCACCATGTGATGCCCTGCATTGCCTCAGGACTCTGCAGAATCCCCACCAGCAAGGCTTTTGACAGATACAGCCCCTTGACCTTGGACATTGCAGCCTCTAGAACTGTAAGAAATAAATTACTTTTCTTTATAAGTTACCCAATTTCAGGCATTCTGTTATAAGCAAGAGAAAATGGCTAAGACAGTGGAAACATGCTCCATCAATCAGTCTGTCCTCTGCTGAGGTTTGCAAGGATGATAGCCCCATCCCAAGCGCACCCTGGCCCCTGCCCCATCAGCTTGTACCAGGTCAGTACCACTGGATTACAAGATGAGGTACACTCTTCTTTCCAAAGGAGAGGAGGCAAAGCCTAGAGGGCATGGCAAGGCTGAAGCAGGACCACTGCTGTGCTGGTTACCTGACTGTACCCTGTGCTGCCTTGAGACAACAATTCACCAGTAGATGCACCCCTGACGCCTGACCTATCTCTTTCACCTCCAGCTCTTCTCTGCCTAGATGCTCAGGCATAGCAGGCTGGGGTGGTTGGCTCTAGGTCCATGGGCAGAAGGAAATGTGAGTGTTCCAGTTCTGGTTCCATTTCCTGCTTAGAGAAAGTGGTAACTGACTTGCTTAATAAAGTCAACTAGAAGTGAGCACACCTTACCAAGGGCACGCATTCGTATTTCTTAGAGGCACCATGGTCTAACCTCAGAGAGAGGAAGGGCTGTGTCTCCCTTTGGCTCTGGGTTTGCCCCTTTTTGGAATGACAGACCCCAATGATAGAGTTTTAGGCTCTTTCCTGCCTGACTGGCCTGGCTGCCATCCCAGAGGAACAGCATAGTTGTTGATGACTTGTCTCTTTGATACCTGGTGAAATGGGTCCCATTTCTGATGTGCTTATTCTGATTAAATTCGACTATCTTCCTTTTCTCTCTCTAATGAGGGCGACGGCCTGCCATTTGCTGGTTTGTTCTACCATCTATCTGTTTCCTCCACTGGGCTTGAAGGCAGATGCATCATTTATTGCTCACCATATTCCCAAGGCCCAACAGAAGACTTGATCCAGTGTAAGTACGCCCTTGATGTCTGTGGAATGAATGAAGGAAAAAATGAATGCTGGGGAACAGAGGTTAAAAATCCATGAGGAAGAAGAAAAAGGAGGTATGCCTGTGAAGATGGGGTTCCTTGCCCAGCCCAGCCAGCCTGGGGGATGAAGGAGACAGGGAGACTGTGTGGCTGGAGAGGGAACTGGGTTCCACCATGTGACGGTGCTCCGTAGCCTCCAGATGCATGCTGCGGCCTTTCCTGGCCAACCCTCTCCATCTTTTCCCGAGCCAGGTGGTAGAGGAGCTGACAGCTGTGAGCAGGATTGCTCTGGGCAGACCTGAAGCCTCGACTGTATGCTCCCTGAGATTTTCCACACAGCAAGAAGTCACCTGCTGTTTCTGAGAACTGACAGGTTTTCCTCCCCAAAACCAAGGGAAGGGGTCTCTACAAGAATCGTTTGTAAATTCCAGGGATGCCTGCAGGCAGGGGAGACTGCATTCTGCCTTCTGGGGGCATCTGTTCAGTTGCTGGCTGACTGGTCTGATCTGACGCTGTGAGCAGGAGAAAAGAGAAGCAGAGATGGCAGGGTATGACGGGGAGACGGTGGCGTGGCCTGGATCTCCACCACTGGGAAAGGCTACTTGAACCAATGTGCATTCAGCAGACTTGGAGGAAGGTGTCTAGGCCTGAGCTGTATGGCTGGTGCCTGACTGCTTGCAGGACCATCCCTGGGGTTAAAGAGACTGAGCTGGAGCCATATGAACTATTTTGGGAGGAGCGGGGAGAGAGCCCCTTAAGATCTTCATGGGAACCCAGGCAAGCACTAGCAAGAGCAATAGCAACACAGAGAGCACTTCTAGGCATTCAGGTTGGGCCAGAGAAGCCACAGGCCCTCACATAAGGAAACCTCTCTGGTCCTCCCTCGTCTACCCCAGAGAGGCGAGCCATGGAAAGCAGGCTCTGTGCCCCCACCCAAATCTCATGTTGAATTGTAATCCTCAGTGTTGGAGGGACCTGGTGGGAGGTGACTGGATCATGGAGGTGGACTTCCCTCTTGCTATTCTCATGACAGGGAGTGAGTTCTTATGAGATCTGGTTGTTTCAAAGAGGGTAGCGCTTCCTCCTTCGCACTGTCTCCCCTGCTCTGCCATGGTAAGATGTGCTTGCTTCCTCTTCATCTTCCACCATAATTGTAAGTTTCCTGAGGCCTCCGCAGCATGCTTCCTGTGCAGCCTGTGGAATTGTGAGCCAACTAGCAGTGCGAGAACAGATGAATACAAAAGTAAGCCATTCCAGGTCAATTCCTTTCTCAATAGGTGGGTTGGATGTTGCACACTGGAAAGCAGAGACGTGGAAACCCCAGCATGCAGGTCTTGTTCATGCTCTCCTCTCACCTCCCCAGGAGCCGTGTGAGCTGGAGACTATTGGCCCCATTCTTACACGGATGAGCACTAAGGTCCAGAGAGGTCAGAACCTTGGCCAGGGCCACACAGTGGGCAAGGAGCAAAACAGAGAATTCAAATGCAGAGCTTCAGACTCTATCACCTACCCCACAGGTATTAATGCTTATTGAGCACCTATTATGTAACTTTTGCTTTTCATATCTCTCTCTATCCAGCTGGGAGAAATAAATTCATTTTCTTTATAAATTATGCAGTTTCAGGGTAATTTATAAATTGCATTATTTTACCAGGAAAGACACTGAGTCTCAGACAGGAAGATAGTCACGTATGCGAGCATGGTGCTAGCCAATCGGAGGTTGGATTGGCTGAGCCAGTTAGTCTGACTCCAAATCCAGTGTTCTTCCCAGTATTCCCCAACTGCTCCATCCAGAGACCTGCAGGATTCCTTGAGCAGAACCTTGCTTAGAAGGTGGGGTCTGATCCCGACAGAAAAGAATTGTGTTGATCTTTGGGCTCAGCTTAAAATTCAGTCATCTGAACTTTTCTCTGATTTTGAAAACTGCTCTCCACTCAAGCCCTTGCTGTTTGGTCTGAAACCACAGGGTGCCTGCAGTGTAGACAGAGAACTGGGCTGAATCAGACAAACCCCTGGCCCTCCAGTGCTCATGAGTGAGCTGTTTCTGCAGGGTCTCCTTGCCTTCTGAAGATGGATTTGGGACAGCACGGTTAAAAAGCAGCAGCATTTGGTCTTGGGGATGCCACTTTGAAATCTCTTAAAAATATCTTCGTTGAAATCTTGTCTCCATGGCTCTGGGTGGGAGAGCCCCTCAGAGCCTGCTGCCTGGGCTGAGCTGGGAAGTGGGCATTTCCCTGGGCAACTGGAATACAGTCATGGATACTGCTTGTAAGGGCTTTAATTACAAGTTTCCTGGCATAAAAGTTTGCCTTTAAAAATAGAAACCATGCCAGCAAATACGTAATATTTGCTTTGAAGTACTGAATTCCCAGAATTAGGTTTCGGCTTTTCCTTCATGGAGGGCTACAGATCCCTGGAGTCCCTCTTGCTCTTCCGAGGGAACCACATTATTTAGTTCTACTCTCCAATTCCTGACTTCACCTTTTTCCTCACTTTTAATTTTTAAACGCTGCAGCTGTAAAGTGATAGCAATGGTCCCATCTATGAAGTCAGAAGCTCGGGTCCATGTCCCAGCAACTTTGGTTAGTAAATGTGTGACCTTGAGCGGCTCTCCTAACCTTTCAGAGGCTTTTTCTCTCCTTCTGTAAAGAATAAGGGTGCGGTGGCTCACACCTGCAATCCCAGCACTTGGGGAGTCTGAGGTGGGAGAATGCTTGAGCTCAGGAGTTCGAGACCAGCCTGAACAATATAGTAAGACGATTTCTCTACAACAAATGCAAAACTTAGCCAGGCTCAGTAGTGTGCACCTGTAGTTCCAGCCACTCAGGAGGCTGAAGTGGGAGAATCGCTTGAGCCTGGGAGGTTGAGGCTGCAGTGAGCCAAGATTGCATCACTGCATTCCAGCCTGGGCAGCAGGGTGAGACCTTGTGTCAAAAAAATAAAAATAAATAAATAAATAAATAAATAAATAAGAATAAGAATGAGGGCAGCATTGCAGAGCTGTGGAGAGGCATAAAGGCTCAATGGGCAAATCTGAAGCACTGACGCCCATTAAACGCTTGTTCATTCATACAAACAAATTTCCTTTTGAAGCTCATCTTTCTTGTTCTATTCTGAGTCTTTATCTGTTGGGTATGTTTTTAGGTGTTGATTATTTTTTTTCTCTCTCTGAGATGAAAAAAACACACACGGCTTCCTTCCTTCCCTCTCCACCTTCTGTCTCTCTGCAAAGCTTCCTTTCATCTGTGCTTGCTTCGTTTCCCCCTCATCTTCCTGAACCGCCATCGTCCCTCCTAGAAGCCTTTGTCATTTACCTGGTTTCCGTTATTTCTCTTTAAGTAGCATTTAGCATAAGCCTCAATCGAGCAGGCACATCTTAGATGTTTTCTCATTTTGGTACAACCTTGTTTTTCTTCCTCCTACTTCCTCTCATCCAAAAGGATTTGAAAAGTTCCTAAGAAGCACTGAAATTGACTATATAGGAAAGTGGGGGCTGGAGCTTGTTTTCTCACCAAAGGTCTTAGTAATTTCTATTTTCGCTCTTCCATCTTGCTATTTGGCTTAGAGTGGGGGGCGGTGGTGAGAAGGGGCATTGGTGTAAGAACCGAAGTGTTGTACTTTGTCATCAAAATATATGAAAGCCCGTGGAAAAAATTCCCCTTCAGAACATTAGGGAGACACAGGCTTGGACATCGGAGAGGCCTCATTTTGAACCCCTAATGGCTACTTTGGCTTCCTTTACTTTTAAAGACCACAGTCTTTTTCACCATGTTTAAAGACATATGTTTAGATATTTAAAGCACCCAGAATTTACCTGGGAGGTAGGGAGCCATCTTCATTTTTTTTCTAAATGGATTGCCCATTGTAACAATACCATTTGTTGGTTAGTCTGTCTTTTTCCTACTGATTTGGAATATTATCTTTGTCATATGCTAAGTTTGTAATCTATAGATCTGCTTCTGGGTTCTCTGTTCTGTTCCATTGATTTTTCTATCCCTTTGCCAGTAATTACTGTTAGAAGGCTTGAGTTCCTGAGCCAGAATATTCATGGACACTCATAATTCACGTTTTTTCTTTTTTTTTTTTTTTTACAAGAATAAAAGGGTGGTTGCAGAATCCCTTATTCCTACAAGCCATCTGGTATCCTCCAACACTTGGAAAAAATAATGTAAAGCAATAATTTAGACTTCTATTTGATTATTTTAAAAATCATTTTGAGCTCCTTTGTTAATAAGACAGTCGCTAAATCTTTGAACTGAAGAGAAGGAAAATTCCACATGTTTAATTTATGAGATGTTTGCTCCATGGAGACTAGTTTATTTTCAGGTAGGGGAAAACAAACTGAACTTGGGTAAATTCTCTTATTTTTCAGTTCCAGCACTGATAATCAGTTTACCACAGCCATGCACCCTGCTCTGCATTTGAGGTGGGGCACAGCGATCTTCCATTCCTGTTCCTGAAGCCTCCTTTTGGATGTGCAATGAGCACCTCACAGTCACCTTCCAAGTGCCATTTGTCACAGGTTCCTGGGGTTTGGAGTGGGGTTGGCCACAGGTCATCAGCTGTCACCTGAGCACTTGCAACTTGCACTGATGTCTGGGAACTGAGGATTGTTTCAGAGCACACCTGTTAGGTTTCATGAATTTTTAAAAATTTTCCAATTTGAAGAGTAAATAGAGATTTTGGAGCTGTTTGGAGGGGGAGCATTTATTGAGCACCTCATTTCTTCCTGAATACCTAGACACTTTACTTATGGGAATCAGTATAGTTCTTTTGATCCACAGGAGTAAGTGGATCATCCCTGGGAGGAAACTGAGACTGAGAGAGTTTCTGGAACTTGCCCCAGTCGACTTAATTTGTAAGTAATGGAGCAGGAACCCAAAGCACCATCTATGAGACCCACACGCTTTCCACCCACCAGGCTTTTTCTGCTCACCAGTGACGGATTCACACTCTGTTTGGCTCCAGTCCCAAGTGTCCCACAACAGACCTTGACCATGACCGTGACTTCTCAGTAGGCTCAATCAAGGTCAAGGCCAATGCCTGTTATTGTTTCTGACATTTATTCTACATTTAAGGTAGTGAAATTGCCTTATTGATTTAGGCACAATTATATATCTGAGATGCCAGATGCATAATTTGATAATTCCTGTCTGTTCCCTTCCTTCTCTTTCTCTTATGTAATCATTCAGCACTCTCCTTGGAAAGTATTCAGTGATAATATGGAATTTCTGCCCTCTAGGAGCCTACAGTGCAGTGGTGTGTATAAGTGATCACAGTTGACGTTCACTGAACACTATGTTTCCTAGGCATCATTCCAGGTGCTTTACACATGTCCTATCGTGAACTCCTCTCAAGAATCCTATGAAATCAGTTTTAGTATTATGCCCATTTGGTATAGAAGAAAATGAAGGCACAGAGAGGTTGTGTAGCCTGCCCAAGGTCACACAGGTAGGAAGTAGCAGAGCCATGCTTTGAATCCAGGTGGTCTGATAGGAAGACCACACTCTCAAGCCCAGTGGCCCATGACCCACAGTAGGGAGCAAAGGTGGAGGAGCATCTGAGGCTGCCTTGGGGTCAGAGATGTTTCATCTGGAAGATGAGTCTGTGAGGCCATTCTCGTTCACATTGCTATAAAGAAATACCTGAGACAGGGGTAATTCATAAGAAAGGTGTAACTGGCTCCTGGTTCTGCAGGCTGTGCAGGAAGCGTGGTGGCATTTGCTTCTGGGGAGGCCTCAGGGAGCTTTTACTCATGGTGGAAGGTGAAGCAGGAGCAGGCAGTTCACAGGATGGCAGGAGGGAGAGAATGAGGCGGGGAGGAGCCACACACTTTTAAACGACCAGAGCTCCCAAGAACTCACTCTCTACCACAAGGACAGTACCAAGGGGGATGGTCGTAAACCATCTGTGAGAAATCTGTCCCCATGATCCAGTCACCTCCCACTAGGCCCCACCTCCAACACTGGAGATGACATTTCAACATGAGATTCAAACAAGGACATACATCCAAACTCTATTAATTAGTGGCCGGGCGCGGTGGCTCACGACTGTAATCCCAGCACTTTGGGAGGCCGAGACAGGCGGATCACCTGAGATCTGGAGTTTGAGTTCATCCTGGCCAACAAGGTGAAACCCTGTCTCTACTAAAAATACAAAATTAACCCGGCGTGGTGGCATGCACCTGTAATCCCAGCTACTTGGGAGGCTGAGATAGGAGGATCACTTGAACCTGGGAGGCGGAGGTTGCAGTGAGCCAAGATCCTGTCATTGCACTCCAGCCTGGGCAACAGAGCAAGACTCTGTCTCAAAAACCAAAACCAAAACCAAAAATAAACAAGCAAACAAACAAACAAACAAACCAAACTATATCAATGAGGAAGAGTGTTCCAGCCACCCACAGGGGCTGGGGGCGGAAGGCTATTCTGGCAGAAGGGACTGCACAGGCAAAGGCCCAGAGGTGGGAGGGTGTCTGATAGATTGATGAAGTCATGAGCTTCTCAATGGTCATTTCATGTTCATGGTTTGCTGTGTCCTGGGATCATAATACCATATTTAATGAACCAGCTTAATCCTAGAAGAAATTTGAAACAATGAAGCACTCAAGGTTTGAGTGCAGGACTAGACTCGAGGTAGCCAATGAAGAAACATTTATTCATACTTGAAATATGACCTGCGCCTACAGTCGTCTCTCCCAGTCTCAGCATGGGTAGAATGACCCACGTGAGCTCTTTGGGGTGAGCAGCCAGAAGAGAGTTAGGCTAAACAAACATGCGCTATGCCCAGGGCACTCTCCCTGCCCTCCAGCGAGCCCAGCTAGCAGAGGGTACAGACAGATCAGCGAATACAAGATGGTAACACAGTGTGAAAAGTGGGCAAGGTGGGGTTTTGCAGGGAGCACAGTTGGGGAGCCTCTAACACCCCCTAACCCCCTAGCAGCATGTGGAAGGTTTCTCTTTCTCTCTCTTTTTGTTTTGTTTTGTTTGAGATGGAGTCCCGCTCTGTTGCCCAGGCTGGAGAGTAGTGGTGCAATCTTGGCTCACTGCAACCTCTGCCTCTCGGGTTCAAGTAATTCTTCCACCTCAGCCTGCCAAGTGGCTGGTATTACAGGCTCGCATCGCCATGCCCGGCTAATTTTTGTATTTTTAGTAGAGACGGGGTTTCACCATGTTGGCCAGGCTCGTCTTGAACTCCTAACCTCAGATGATCTGCCTGCCTCGGCCTCCCAAAGTGCTGGGATTACAGGCATGAGCCACCCACCATGTCTGGCCTGCCGTAAGTTCTTGGTGGTCCTAGCCTCTAACTTCTCTCGGAACCATTAGTTTTCAGAATCATCACTGATGAACCTTCTCCCTTTAACCTCTGTGAAGGAGGGTCACTGTGTACTGGTTACCAACTAGTCTGAGTTTTGTGAGACAGAAACTCACACACACACAGCAAGTTACGGCCGGGCGCGGTGGCTCACGCCTGTAATCCCAGCACTTTGGGAGGCCGAGGCGGGCGGATCACAAGGTCAGGAGATCGAGACCATGGTGAAACCCCGTCTCTACTAAAAATAGAAAAAATTAGCCGGGTGCAGTGGCGGGCGCCTGTAGTCCCAGCTACTCGGGAGGCTGAGGCAGGAGAATGGTGTGAACCCGGGAGGCGGAGCTTGCAGTGAGCAGAGATCGCACCACTGCACTCCAGCCTGGGTGACAGAGCGAGACTCCGTCTCAAAAAAAGAAATAAATAAAAAATAAATAAATAAATAAATAAACACAGCAAGTTACACGAAGTGGATTTTTTTGTTATAGATAGGCAGCAAAAGACAACAGAAGCCTGGGATTCATGAGGAGCTGCTCCCCTGAGGCTCGGGAAAGCTGTCTGAGTGGATAGAGTTGTGTCTTCAAGTGGTCGAAGCTGGCCCTGGGTTTTATACCCTGGGGAACATGACTTGCCAGGCTAAAGTGTTGAAGAATTTCCTGTCTCTAGGGGCAACTGGGACAGAGCCAGACTGTTCTGGTTAGTCCCCCGTTATCTAACCAGAACATGTTGCGCTCCAGGACGTTCTAGTTATTCTCCGGCACTGCAAGTGAGAGAGGGGGAGAACTGGGTTAGTCCAAGGCCCAGGAGAACTGTCCTGCAATGCCAGTGAAGCTTTATCACCCAGCTGTGACTTTCTCACTTTTTAAACTTTTAAGTTCAGGGGTACATGTGCAGGTTTGTTACATAGGTAAACTCGGGTTATGGGGGTTTGTTGTACAGCTGATTTCATCACCTAGGTACTAAGGCTGGTACCCATTCGTTATTTTTCCTGATCCTCTCCCTCCCCACCCTCCGCCCTCCGGTGTGTGTCGTTCCACACTATGTGTCCGTGTGTTCTCACCATTTAGCTCCCATTTATAAGCGAGAACATGCAGTGTTTGGTTTTCTGTTCCTGTGTTAGTTTGCTAAGGATAATGGCCTCCAGCTCCATCCATGTTCCTGCAAAGGACAAGATCTTATTCTTTGATGGCTGCGTAGTATTCTATCGTGTATATGTACCACGTTCTCCTTATCCAGTCTACTCTTGACAGCCATTTGGGTTGTTGATTCCCTGTCTTTGCTATTGTGACTTTCTTGAGAGCAGGATTCAGCATGATTCCTCTCAGTACCCAGCTGATGCCGTCAGAGTTGTCCCAGAGTGGGAGCTGTCAGCCACCTCCAGGGCTTCCACAATGCCTGTGCACACTGTGACTGCCCATGCTTTCTGGGGCCATGGCCTCTTCTCCTTCTTCATTCTACAACAGTTGCCCAACTGGCCTCCAATCTAGCCCTTTCCATTATTTTTCCTCTATGCTGCCGGGATAAAAACAGAGTGTATGCTTGTGTTCTCAAATGGGCTATACTACGATGAGCCCCTGTAACTGTCCAGCCTCATCTCTTGATTCTTTTACCCACCCCGCCCACCGCTACTCCAGACTGCAGTCGAACTGAAGCCGAAACACATTGAGCTCTCTCACCTCCAATCTTTCATTTCTTCTTCACCCTCTTCCTGGAATCCACCCTCCCACCACCCCTGACCCTTGGTCTCACCCTCTCTGGTCTCTCAGGATGCCTGCCCGTCCGGAGCGTGGCCTGCCTCCTGCAGTCCTCACACACCTCGCCCAGCTTCCTGCTCTCCTAACGCCATCACACTAGTCTAGCTGTTTATGATGCTGCCTGCCCCAGAGCTCTGGAGTCTGTGAGCACAGGATCAAGCCTTTGGTTTTCCCTGTGTCCCAGCATCTGGCATTGGCTTGGGTGGATGGTATGTGAATGGATGCATCTGCCATAGTCTCACGCAGCAAAGAGTGGGGCTCAGGCCTGTGTCCCCTTGGCCTCCTCCTTCTGCCGTAGCATCTGTGCCTGCACAGACTCTGCCTACGGATTCTGGGAGCAGCCTCCTGTCTTCGCAGAAAACGGCTCAGAGCCCTCCTCAGATTTCATGTCCTCCCAGAAGGCTTCCCAGACGAGGTGGGCTGAATAAGGCTCCTCACCTCCCTCAAGCTTCCGGGATGAGAAATGCTCTTTCCTTCTCTGTCCCTCTAAGCCGACCAAATAAGAAAAATGTAGGGCCTAAAAACGGAAACCAACAAGTCGAACTTCACCATAGAAGTGGAGTGAGTGAATATGTGTGTGGGTGTGAAAACTAAGCAGAACTTGAACCCACCATCTGGACATCTGTCCGGGGCCTCCAAGTCCCTCTACAACACACCAGGGAGAAAAGATGGTGCAGCCATAAGCTCTAAGACTTTTATGTATCCTTGGGGAAGGAAGAAAGGCTTGTCATATTAATTTTTTTTCAACCCCCTACTCCGGAAAATTTCAAATACATTTAAACATTGGGAGAATAGTAAAATAGGCTATCATGTACCCACCACCAGCTTCACCAATGATCAAGTTATTGCTCAGCAAATATAAATATCTATTCATTAGAGATTTAATGATTAATTTAAAACATCGATTGTATCAGATATTAACAGTAGATATTAATATTGTTAATGTATTTAAATATTATTTATAAAAGTTAATTCAATTATTTATTACAATAATGTATACAATAAGGTTTAGAGTGTGTAACATTTATTAGGTTGATGCAAAAGTAATTGTGGTTTTTGCCATTGAAAGTAATGTGTTCTCAACACATAGCAACATCTCCAGTTACCTGGATCCAGGCCCAGTTCAAGAACATCCATGTCAGAGGGACAGAAGAGGTAACCTTCTTCTGTGCTTCTACAAGAGACAAGAATCCAGTAGCCCCCCTGGGATCGTCTAGTCGCTCCTTGGGTTTCATGAAACTCAAGAGGGGCCCACAAAATAAATGGCATGTAAGTGTCAGCTGTTACTGGGGCATTTTGGCTTTTGGAAAACCTGGGAATGAGAGTCAGCCGATGTCGGATCTTAATAGCTGTGTCATTGGCCATGTGCATAACCTTTCTGGGACTTCATAGTTGTTGGTTTAAAAAATGGAGTAAGACCTGTTTTAGAGACCACGTGGGTTTCTGAGGAAGAAGGAAGAAAGAGGCGTAGTTAGGATTAATGTGAGGCTCAAAACCAGGGTCAGAGTCCGCATGCACCCCCACCTCTCACCCCACCCGGCTACAGATGAACTGTGGGATGGTGGGAGAAGTGTCCTGGAAAGGACTCTCTGCACATTGCTCCAGCCACAGCAACAATACCCAGAGACATGGCCTCAAGCCCCCTGGAGTTGGACCGTCTCTGATCTTAGAAGGGTCAGACTAGCACAGAACAGGCCAAAAAGAGAGCTGCTCTTTCCCATCCGCATTTAAATAGAGCGAGAGATGCTGAATGCATGAGGGCTCTCCAATGTTCCACGGCGGGGGAGTTGCAGCAGAAGGAGGAAGGAGAGGCCAGGGAAGAAGAAGGAGAGAGGTGGAAATCAGAGTGCCTGCGCCCGCCAGCAGGGATGGCACTACCCAGTGTTGGGGTCATGAATAAACGCAGACAGGCTCCACCTGGATGTCGAATACCTGTCAAGGGACAGCTGGGAGAGTTGTGAGCTGCTCACCCATCTGCTGGTTATCTGCATACACATCACACCCGAGGAGATAGTGAAAAGGAGTTGTTCTGACAGTTATTTAATTAGGGCTCAGCTATGAATATGCAACCCACTGGTAGCTAAATTGCCTTGTCTCATCAGTGCTTAATGACATGATTTCATTCCTATTTCATTACAAAAAGAAAGATAGAAACTCTGACAGTGACCATCCCTGACGACAAATGAACACTGCTGATTAGAAGCCACCGGTTTGGCTGAAAGCAGATGAGGGTTGCCTGGGAATCAGGCAGGGGGCGAAAAGGGGGGTGACAAGGGCCCAGGACACTATCAGGATGATGGGCATTTGTTATTGAGACCATGGCAATGGCCTCAGGAGCGCACTGTGTCAAATGCATCAGCGTTGTATGTTTTAAACACCTGCAGCCTCTTCTCCTCAATAGAACTGAAGACAGGTCCATGGGCATCATGACCGTTGAGACCCCTTCATCACTGTTCCCTGAGTTAGCCTCAGAAATCCTCCAAAATAAACCTTGGAGGACTAGTTTTTAAAAATGTAACAATGTTAACAACAACAACAATGAAATCTTAAAAGCCAGGGAGACACAGGGGGAGCTAAGGTTTATAGAACCATCACATCTTTGCAAACATGGTGTCATTTGACGCTTACCGCAACTCTGTGAGCCTGGAGGTGTTATGGCTCCCATTGTACATGACACCCAGCGGCTCTGATAACTTACAGAATGTAGGTGGTGTCTGGCGGAGCCGGTCCATCCGTCCGGCAACAAATTCCCTCTGTTCTCTGAGCATCCCATGCTGCTAACTACGGTGCCACCTTCATTTGCAGGGGATCAAAGGACGCGCGGGCCGCTTGCTCCTACTGCCCTCATAGATGTCTTTGTTTCTTCATGATCCTGCTTCAGGCCTTGGCATATTGTCATCATGTAAGCGTAAGGTAAGCATGATTCTGCATCCTGCTGTTTTCATTTCACGTTGTTTGTCAATACTTTCCCATGGTGCTCATATTTATTTTGAAAGCCTTCAGAAAACCCAGTGAGTTGATGCCTTAAGATGATTTATTGACACTTAATCCTAGTGCTAGACAATGAGATTGTTTCTAGTATTTTGCTATAAAAGTTACACAACACCCAAATTATCATGCAGTAGGCAGTGACAGGGAGTGGATGAGAATACACTCCCACAGTCAGACTGCCTGGGCTCGAATCCCAGAACCGCCGCAGAGTGCCGCGTAGCTTGAGGCAGGTGTTTTGACCTCTCTGTCCTTTGGTTTCTTAATTTATAAAGCAGAGATAATGCTACCACCTCTCTGTGTCTCCAGGCCCCTAGAACAGAGAGACCTGGCTCCAGTAATGCAGGGTCCTGGGTCCATGGCTTTCCCATCGCAGGCAGCCTCTCTTTTGGTGACCCCTCTTTTCTGTGGCTGCTGTGATAACCCAAACCCTAACCCTAACCCTAACCCTACCACAGAGGTAGTGGCTGGGAACAACACAAAGTGACTAGCTTACAGTTCTGTAGAGTAGAAATCCAGCACGCTTCTCACTGGGCTCAAATCAACCTGCGTCCCTCCCTGGAGGCTGCAGGGGAGAATGGGAGCCTCACTGTTTGCAGCTTCTGGAGGCACTTGCTCATCCCCCTTCCTCCATCCTCAAGGCTGATAGTGTTGGATGAGTCCTCGTGTTGCTCTCTGATGGTTCTCTTCTGATTTCCTCGTCCACTGTCACGGATATTGGATTCATGCAGATAATCCAGCATAATCTCCCTACTTTAAAGTCAGGTGGTTAGAAACCTTCATTCTATCTGCAGCCTTCATTCCCTCTTGCAGTGTGACTCAGCCTATCCACAGGTTCTGGGATTAGGATGTAGATATCTTTAGAGGAGTCGTTATTTGCCTACCACACACTGCTGGGGCTAGTAGCCTGGAAGCCATATATACCCCTGCTCCCTTGCTGGCCAGGTTCCAGCTACAGTAGCCAAGGGAGACCCCTGCATCAGACTAGAAGGTGGGTGCAGGTGTGCGTGCATGGGCTGTTGCCTCCAGCCAGGGTGCTGATGGCCTTCTCATTGCTACACAGCACCCCCACCCCACCACCCTCTTCGCACCTGCAGCCTAGAAATAGACGCAGCTTCCTGATCACTAGGTCACACCCCTGTCCCATTTCCTCCATCACTGCTTCAACAACTTTGTCACAAGCTCCTTGCATGCACGCCTTGGTTTCCTCCAGCCCCACACAAAGGAGGTGCCAGGAGGGTTGGGAACCAGGACAGAGCCCTGGAACACCTACCAGGTGCTGGGCACTTGTCATCCGTGGCCTCCTTTAACCCTCCCAACAGCTCTTATTTCGAAGATGGACCCACATGCTTCACTTAGGTCACCCAGGTGGTGTCTGCCAGACACTGTCTTGCCTTCCCAGGGGCCAGGCCTCATCTCAGGGGACACTGTGGCCTTTTGGGGTGTCTCCTGAGCCTCTCTCAGCTCCCTTTTGAGTTCTGTGGCCCTGAGAGTGGTCAGATCTCCCAGAGACCCCTCTCCAGGCATGTTGGGTTAGGGGCTCTCAGGAAGGCCCCTGTGTCCAGCTGCTTATGGCACCTGTGCTACAGGAACTGTCATGTGTGGACCCTTTATGATTAGAATATCTTGGTGATTCTCTAATTTATTGGAATAAGCTTTCACAAATGTTAAATGTGTCTCCCCCTAGTTCCTGTCTGTTCTGTTCACACGGGATGGACTAGGGTTCGGTGTCCGACAGACCCAGGGGAACCCTGGCTCTGGGAGGCACACGCCCCCCTCTCCCTCACCAGTGCAATAGGGTCACCGTACCTCCTCCTGGGGCTGCCTCAAAGATGAAATGGGAGGGCATGGAAGTGCCTAGTACCACACCTGACACTTGATATGTACCTAACACATTATAGTATTTTATGATTTTAAATTTTAGGTTTGTTGGGTTTTGCTGATTTTAATTTTCAGTGAAATAGCCAAATGCTCTTTTTCACTGAAATTTCTTCTATTGATTCCATTTTGAAGAAGCTCGCCTCTCTTAGAAGTTGAGGTAAATACTCAAATTTATTTTTAGCCAGTTCCTCTCTAATTTCACATATTTAAAACGATTTAACTCCCTCAAGCATCTGGAGTCTATTCTGGGGCATAATGTTAAATGAATTTCCAAATCCCTATGAAATTAACCTAACTTAATTTAATGAATAACTTTTTATCCCCTAGTGTTTGGTGTTGCTTATTTTAGTGTGTATTAGGTTCTTGTACGCAACAGAGTCTATTACGGGCTCTGAGGTATGGATTCACAAGCCATACAAGGACATTCTGTGGGTCTGAAAGCGCTATTCTGTAGCCTCAGATAGGGATGACAACTTGTTGAGTAACTAATTCTCAGAGCACATCCTTTTCTGCAGAGCTGAGGCCTATAGATGTGTTTCTTTTGTCTTTGGGAAGTGAGAGGACTGGAGAAATCAAAGGCAGCCATGAGTCATACCTTTCATTGTAGCCTGTCTTTCCTGCTTGGTGATTGCTGAATATTCCATCTTTTTCCCTGGTTTAAAAGTTTTATGAGACACTGTCTTGGTGCAGACTCTGATTGCAAATTTTATCACAGACTCTCTGAACCTTCTCTGTGCCCAGGCTTGGTTCTTTTCTTCCCCGAGAATCATCCCCTTCACTATAATCTGGATTTATTTTCTCTATGCTGATTATTTTTGTGTTTCCTGATAGTGACTTTAATTGGCCTATTATGATTTTATGGCAAGGCTTTCTTTAAAATAATAACCAGTATCCTGGTTTATTCTTATTGATTTCAAGTGATGTCCTCTTTCATTTCTTTGGGAAGAGATGCCAACTCTAACTTGTTACCATCATGTCTGACAGAAATGTCAGGCTGTGTAAATTTGGAGATCTTACTGTTTGGCTCTAATGCAGGATAAACATTTTGGAGGCTGCATGCTGTGTTTCTGCCCTGCTGTGTTTGGGCTGTTGGCTTTGGCGGCCCCCACACTTGCTGCTGTTTGTACGTGTCCCAGACAGGTAGAAGGGGAAGCACAGGGGTCTGAGAGCCGCTCTTTCTACAAGGGAAGGGATGCCTGCAGGGATTTGAGCTTATATTTCATTGTTTGACACTGTATTGGTTTCCAAAACCAAAGCACCACAAACTGGGTAGCTTTCAGAAATGGATTCTCTCACAGTTCTGGAAGCCCGAAGTCTAAAGTCAAGAGGTCAGCAGTGCCCTGGTCCCTCTGAAGCTCTGGGGAGGATCCTTCCTGCCTCGCCAGCTTCTGGTGGTGGGAGGCCGTCCTTGGGGTTCCTTGACTTGTGGACCCATCACTCCGATCTCTGCCTTTGTCTTCACATGTCCTTCAGCCTATTTCAGTTTCTGTGTCTCTTATCTTTTTAGAAAGACACAAGTCATATTGGATCAGGGCCCACTCTATTCCAGGAGGACCTCATCTTACCCGATCACACCTGTAGCGACCTTATTTCCAAAGGAGGTCAGAGTCACAGGTACCTGGGTACCTGGTCATAGTCACAGGTACCTATATAACCTGCATTCTTGGAGAACACAATTCAACCCACAGTGAATACCATGTCACCTGGATGCCCCTCCTCGAGGCTCTTTTAGTAAGTAAAATGATGAGACTAGGTATTTAGCTGGCTCTAGTGGTGCCTGCCACAGTGGTCTGATGCAATGGGGGTGATCGTCTCTCTCTCCTGAGGTTCAGATGTCATGTGCCCTGCAGCCTGCCTGGCAGCTCCTACACCGTCTCTCTCCCAGTCTCCTCTGCCTTTGCAGATGGCATCGATGTCCACGCAGAGTGCCGGGCAGAGACCTCGGCAGTGCCCTCCATTTAGCTTTCCCTCTCCTCATCTGCCCAGCCCATCAGTATCCCGTCAGTTCCTCCTTGGGAAGATGACATTTCCCACATCTACTGCCATGAGCCCACCTTAAGTAACCAAATAACCAGCTAAAGACCGCCTTGATCTCTCCCCGGGTCACTGCAAGAGCCTCATCACCCTCTCCCTGAACCAGTCTCCACACAGCGGCCACGGTTGTTATTATCCTGCGCTGCAAACTATGCGTCTGCTTTGCTGAACCCCAAACTGGGCTCTCATGTCCCTGTGAGACCAGCCCCTTCCCTCCTCTCCTCCTCACCTCTTCCCACTCTCCCCTCTCTCACTCCCCTTCCGCACATGAGTCTTCCCTCTGTGCCGGAACGTGCCAAGCCTGGGATCTTGCCGCTGCCGCCGGTCTCTGAGACGAGCTCCGTGGGGGTGGGACGATGCTGGGGACGGGGCGGGTCTGATGTGAGGAGTCCTCTGGGTGGGTGCTCGTGCTCTCTGTTCACATTTAATCAGGAAATGCATGAGCACATTAACTGGGAACTGACTATTCCAAAAGTTAAGGATGGATTCAGCTTCTTTTCTTTCTTTTGGCCTAAAGCCTTTGAAGTCTCACAACTTTTCTCGATAATAATGGCATGAAAGAGATATTTGCATTTTTAACTTTTATATAAAACTACAAAAGAAAGAACAAGAACTATCAACAAGATTAAAAGAAATAGGAAACTTACAAACAGGAGGGAGAGGATGTTATTTTGCATTTGGTTTACAGACCGGTGGGAGGACACAAATAACACTAAGAAACCATACTGACTAGTTCAGAAAAGCAGGGTGTTGGTACTGAATGATTGTGAGATGCAGGATGTTAGTGGGATGGGGTCCAGAGAAAAAATGGGCCTCACCAGTGCAAAGAAGAAAGGTCAGGGAGCTGTGAATGTGAACTTGAAAGCCCTGAGTCCATGCTTGTCCGAACTGTGCTGAAGTAAGAGCTAATTCGGAGTGTCTTGTCTCTGTGGTGAAGTCATCGGCTTCATTCCAGTCCCCCCAAGTCCTCTTTGCTTGATTTTGGTTTCTTGATGGAATTCCAAAGGGCTGAGATTGCTGCCATCCCATGAAGATGCCTAGAATCACAGATGTTTGGTTTGGCTTTCTATTTCATCTCTCCTATATGGCAGCTCATTGTTGGACCTCCTTTTCTTCTTCCTCTCTGCATAGGAAAAGAATGTCCCCCTCTCTATAAGTGAAACAGAGTAGATGAAGACGAAGAGAAAGACAAACACAGTGCAGCATGCCGAGGCACCCAGAGACTCAGCAGGGACTCAAGAGAAGAGAGATCCTGTAGTTATAGGACCAGCTGTCCTATGAGAGGTCTCTGGAGGTAGTATCTGAGTTCCATGCCACATGCACAGCCTCATGGCAGCGGCCTTTCAGGAGGACAGTGTGTCCCCACCTTCTGGGGGAGCACATCAGGTCCTGTAGCACATCGCCAGAGGTAATGGCAGATCAAGACCCTAGCATAGGAGGACTCTCCTCTCCCTCACGCTCTCACCAATCTCCCTCCCTCTCTCCCTTCCTTCCTTCCTTCCCTCCTTCCCTTTCTCCTTCCTTCCCTCCCTCCCTCCCTTCCTTCCTTCCCTCCTTCCCTTTCTCCTTACTTTCCTTCCTTCCCTCCTTCCCTTTCTCCTTACTTTCCTTCCTTCCTTCCTTCCTTCCCTCCTTCCCTTTCTCCTTACTTTCCTTCCTTCCTTCCCTCCTTCCCTTTCTCCTTACTTTCCTTTCTTCCTTCCTTCCTTCCTTCCCTCCATGCTTCCCTTCAACTATCCATTTTTCCTTTTATCCATCCATTCATCATCTACCTCCTTCCAGAAAAGGAGAACATTTACAAAGAGGGAGGTAGTATCTTAAGATATAAAGTTGTTATAAGAACAATGCACAAAAGGTAAAATGAGTATAGGAAGTTGAGCTGAAGCCAGAAGTTATATTATCATACAAAATACATGCCTCTAAATGCTAAGCCCCTGCTAGAGATCAGCAACATCCCGGCTCTGAGCTTCCTAGCAGCCAGTAGGAGTGGAGAAACAGGATAACATGATCAGTCCCTGGACTCAGTATCTGTAAGGTAAAAGTAAACTCATTGCCAAGGGAAAGTTTGACTCCAAGTGATTTAGAGACTAGTGAAAATTTTCCCAGGGCTTTTGTAGAAGAGGAAGTTTGAGGTTTAGCCAGGATCAAGGCTGATGAGCTAACCACCCCTAGCTGAACAGGCTAGACCCTTGTTAAGGGGAGATTGGTTTACTGGAAACTCTAGGGACAGACCCGATCAAAAGAGTGAACAAAACAGACAAAATCTCTGTTCTCATTGAGTTTTCTCTCTAGAGGGGAGAGACAGACAGTAGACACATAAGTAAGTGAAAAACAGAGTTGTTTTTTTTTTTTTTCCTTCCCCATATGGTGACACACTCTACGGAGAAATATGAAGCTGGGGAGGGAGTTGGGAAAGCAGAGGATATGGGGGACGGTGACTGAAATCTGAACAGAAAAGTCAGGAAGGTCGTGGTGCTACAGTGATGATGATGTTTAAACAAAGATCTTCAGGAAGCAAGGGAGCCCGCCGAGCAGATACTTGAAGAGAGAACCGGGTTAGAATCCTAATCACACTGGGTTTAGTAAGCAGATTGCGAATTTAAAGCCCTTTAAAAATTAATCTCACCTGGGCCCGGTGCGGGCTCACGCCTGTAATCCCAGCACTTTGGGAGGCGGAGGCGGGCAGATCACGAGGTGAGGAGATCGAGACCATCCTGGCTAACACGGTGAAACCCCGTCTCTACTAAAAATAGAAAAAAATCAGCCAGGCGCGGTGGCGGGCACCTGTAGTCCCAGCTACTCGGGAGGCTGAGGCAGGAGAATGGCATGAACCCAGGAGGCGGCGCTTGTGGTGAGCTGAGATCCGGCCACTGCACTCCAGCCTGGGTGACAAAGAGACAGAGCGAGACTCCGTCTCAAAAAAAAAAAAAAAAAAAAAAAAAAAATTCCTCTCACCCAGGCGAGTTCAGGTGATGCCGAAAAAAACCCATTTTGTGAACCCAACAGATGTAGTCACAGCACTGGTGCGGGGCAGGGACTGAGCACGCCTCCTGGGGCTGTCCACACCCTGAGAAACAAGAGAGACAGGAGGACATGAAATCCTGCACCCCATGCACCCCCCTCATAAGACTTCTCTCCTCTGTGGGCTCTGAGACAGGCTAAGCTTGGGACTCTCACCACAAAGAAAGGAGTTTAGCAGAAACACAGGGAATTCCAAGAATCCAACTGTACACAGAGGGCCCCAACCAAGCAGCACCCTCTGCCACTCGGCACTCACTGATTGCAGCCCTGGAGCATGCATGAGACTCTGTGTCTCCGCTCCTGTCTGAGCCCGAGCCTCTTGCCACATTGAGCCAGCTTCCTGTCCACAAAAGTGTGCATTTTCCAGGGGACACACCCGTGTGCACCTGAAGAATCAGCTGACCATATTGCATTTATTGAGGAAAAGCACGTGGGTTTCTCTCCACCATGGCACTGCCTCAGCTATTTGCAGAGGTGATTTGTTTTGTTGGTATTTTATTTTGGTTTTAAATGAAGATGCTTTTGTCTTTCTCTGTTTATATCAATGGCTGAGCAGGCAGGATTGTTCAGAGAGGAAATCTCTTGTACTGGAGGTCATGAATGTTCCAGGGCTATAAATACAAGGAGAATGTGTGAAGTCTGTGACTTCAGGAATTTCAATAAAATGAAGAGAGGAAAATTGCAGTGTTTACACTCTTGTGACCCCCAATGCAAGATGGGCCAAGAGCAAAGTTGGAGACCGACGAAGCAGGGAGAAGGACTGAGGCCAACCTCCCGCCCTGCTCCCTGGCAGTGGGGTTCCTGAGGCTCCTCCCTTCACGCATGACTTGACTGCAAGAAACAAAACAAAGCATGAAATGTGCAAGTCACCAGGCAGCCATGAGGAGCAGGGCTACTTCTGGGCTCGTTAGCTGCACCTGGCAGGAAGCTCTGGAACTAACAGAGGACAGATTTGTGGCCCAAAGGAGGGAGGTTGTCAGGAATAATTGGAGGACTTAGGCACCTGCTGGAGTGAGATTCAGGTCCTGCAGGTCTGTGGCACCCTGAAGACCTTCTGGATGGGTCACTAGGTGTATGTTGATGTCCTGCTGGTTCTTCCTGTCCGTGCCACTGCCTGGAAGGAGAGCGCTGCGCTGGCAGGTGGACACCCACCCCCTGTGCCCCGCATGGCTGGCAGGGACTGGAGCTGCTAGACCATGCATCCTCCAGGGGGCGGGCCACCTGTCCAAGATGGGAGAGGAGAGGTAGAGAACATGACCATTTATAACATAGGAGGGGATAGGATACTGAAATGTTCAAATGGTATATCAAAATGTAAGAAATCTGAAATCCCACCACCAAGGATAATTTTCAATTATGCTAAAATTTCATTTTTGAGTCTACGACCGACTGTAGTGTCTTACTCCATGCAGCACACCTCTGCGCAGGGCACTGTGTCCTCTGACTTCCCTAGTGGGCGGAGCTGGTGGGATGTGGCTTGAGGCCTTGGTGTCCTCTGAAACACGCTGGGCAGAAAAGGTGGAACCTTCCCTGAAGGTAGTGGGATGCAGATCCTGAGGATGGGCCACCTTCTCAGTGGGCCACGAAGGTCCAATGTAGATGGGCAGTGTGGCCTCCACACAGGGCATCTGGGGGCACTTCGCCCCATGGAAGTCCCCTAGGGATGACAAATGATGCCTCCACTGGGAATTGCCTTCTGGGCATAGCAGCCTCGGTGTCTGTTCTGGAGTTTCTCGGGCAGCCATTCTGGAAGATGGTGTAGTCACACCGCTGCCCCGTGGGAGGCTGCTCTGAGTCTTCCTGACCTGCAAAGCCTCGGGGACTAACCTGGGCTTTCTGGGGCCTTTCTCGGGTCAGTCTGCAGCACTGACTCCCGGACACCTGAGGGTCCATCCATTCCGTCCCTGCAGGAAACTCCTCAGTGCTTCCTTCCTACAGAGCCCTGATTTCACTTTCCTCCCTGTCAGCTCATTCCCATAGCTCCCCGGCGGCATGTCATAGTAACAGGCTTTGGGAAAGGAGGCAGGACTTTCCTCTCAGGAACCTGACTAGGCTGCATCTACAAAATGACATTGCTGTTTAAACAGAGGTCATTTCCAAAGGAACAGGGAAGTTGGGGGCAAAAGACAACACAAAAGCTGTTCCAGAGAGTCTGGGGCTCCTCCTCCTCCTCTTCTTCTTCTTCCTCTTTTTCTTCTTCTTCGTCCTCCTCCTCCGCTTCCACCTCTTCAGAAAAACAGAAGTTTGCTCATTATTAACTGACTTTTGAGGTTTAAAGATGTATACCTTACAAATCAAAGTTCATCATAAAGTTCAGACTTCAGGATTGTAACATAGAGGGACTTTTTAAATAAAATAAATGATGATAAGAAAAAAGTAGGGCAGTCAGGACTGTCTGGCTCGATGAATCTTGTTAACTACACAGATCTTTGAAGTAAAAATATTCTGGCTGTAGAGAAAATTAGTTTTAAGAGATAAAACCTTTCTTCAAAAGTATTACCATGAAGAACAGCAAATGAGGTCTCGCCTCCAGAGAGATGGAGTAGACACATTTTTCCCTACTGTTCCCACTAAGTCACTAAGTGAGCTAAAAATCCTGGACACCATATAAAAAACAAAGATAAGGAGACTCTGAAAGGTGGAAAGAAGGCATACTGTCTAAAATTTCAGGACCCAAGGAATGACACGAAGGTGAGTTCCCTGGTTTTTTGTTTTGTTTTGTTTTGTTTTGTTTTGATGCCTCATGTATCCCAGATTTTGAGCAGAAGAGCTGAAAATCCCAATGGGCACAGATGATAAACCCTGAACAAAAGTCTGCTCTTTTCAGCTGAAGGACCAGGATGAGGGCAGCCTAGCAAGACAGAAACTTCAGGAAACAATCACTCTATTCTAGTCAAATGCTGCAGAAAACCACTGGCCTGCCCCTTCCCACACTGGCAAAGGCCAACCAGGGTGCCCAGCCTTCTGCCCCCGGGGAGGCTATAACAAGGTGCTTCCTCTTCTTTTGAGGGGAGAAGGACACAGTGGCTGTGGCAGGATGAGGAGTGACAGTGTCATCACTGGGGAAGCCAGTGGGGAGCAGAGGGTGTGCCTGGGCAGACGGAGAAGGAAGACGGAGCCTCGCTGACTAGGAAGGGCCTTGGACTGGCTCTGCCCTCTTCCCTCCCAGCTGGTCCTGACCCGGCAGGCACAGGCAGGGTGTGAGGAGCAGGTCTAGCACATGCTCCTGTTGCCCCGCCTGTGAGAGCCTGAGCCCCAGCTTCACCCTGCCAGTGTCTGCAGGTGCCTCTCACACACATGGCTGGCTGAGCTTAATTCAGGACCCATGACACTCAGTGAGAGTCTTTGGTGGGATGCAGCTTCAGTCTTGGGGAAATGACCGTGTTTAGGAACTCAGATCTGCTCAAGGCCTCCATCCATATGGGGTTTTTCTATATGAAACATTCAAATAAAATGGCCTGAACCCTAATCCAGCCCAGGGTCTTCTCCCGGTGTCCAAGGATTCCTGGGTCATCTCTTCTTTCACATTCCTGCTCCCACTAAATTCTCAGTCTTCAATTTGCCCACCTGCTTCCTGGGGCTGCTGGCCCCTCTCTGCCTTCACCACCCCCGGAGATGAATAGCACCGTCTCTCCTTCACCGTGTCAGTGCTACCGTCTGTTTATAAGAGATGTCACTCAAGATAGGGGGGAAGAGCGGTATTTAGAACCTCAAGTAGAATATTAACTACCTCTGTCTCTACAAAGGGGTAGGTCTCCCCTCATAAAGGGAACTTCTCACTCGTCTGGGTCCCCCACTAGACTCTGGCTTCCCATCTATGTTTCTAGGCCTCTCTTTCCCTGCAAATTGCTTATTCAGACCCCAATCCTCTTCCCTGGTCACTAAGAAGCCGACAGTGGAAATCCCCAAATTCATGGTACTTTATCCTGCAGAATGATTTAGTGCTCTGCAGTCTGCCTTCCTCCTCAGGCGTGGGGCTCCTCCCAGGTGCTGCCTGTATCAGTCTGTTTTCACACTGATATAAAGATACTATCTGAGACTGGGTAATTTATAAAGAAAAAATGTTTAATTGACTCGCAGTTCTGCATGGCTGTGGAGGCCTCAGGAAACTTACAATCATGGCTGAAGGCGAAGGGGAAGCAAAGCACGTCTTACATGGTGGCAGGAAAAACAGAGCATGAAGGGGAACTGCTGAACACTTTTAAAACCATCAGCTCTTGTGAGAACTCACTCACTATCATGAGAAGAGCATGGGGGAAACTGTCCCCATGACCTAGTCACCTCCCACCAGGTCCCTCCCTTAACACCTGGGGATTACATCTGAGATGAGATTTGGGTGGGGACACAAAGCCAAACCATATCCCCACCTGTCCCAGCCCAGGTGCCAGATGTTTTCTCCAGCAGGAGTGATCTACCTCCCACAGGAACCCTGCTCCACCCCATGAATACAGAAGTGTGGCCATCACTTCTTTTTAAATAGTCTTTATTTGATTTTTTTCTTTCTCTTACATTCATAAAATAGAGTGTGATGCCAAGTTGACTTGTACAGTACAGCAAGAAGAGGGATCCAGAACTTTCCAGGAAGACCTTGGCTCACGGATCTCAGAAACAAAGGAGAAGGGTCTGGAGAAGCGAGAGGCAGGGAGACAGCTGAGTCGAACCTGGAGGCCTGTTCCCCTCAGAGCCAGGAGACTTCTGACTGGACAGATGGACTGAGGAGCTTAAGCCAACTCCACTCACCAGGACTGGGCCTTCAGCAGGAAGGAAGGCTCTGTGAGGAGAGAGGAAGATGCCTCTCTTAAGGGAGAGAGGACAGGGCCTGAAACAGAAAAGTTCAACCTCACCTCTGGGCAAGATGTTCTGGAAACGAAATATGTAAGATTTGTCTTCTAGTTTGGGCCAGGCCTGCCTTCATTCCCTCTGCAGCCCGAGCTGTGCCTCGACCCACACCCACCCTGCCACCATAGTGTCTGCTGTACCCAAGGCGACCCATCTGATAATATGAAAGTGAAGGGGCGGGGGTTGGTGAGAGAGCACTTTTCCCAGAGGGGAGGTCAGAAGGGGAGCGGGGCCCATCCAGCTCTGCGTGGGTGCTGGGAGCACAACCTCTCCATTTTGTTAGAATTAACCTTTCTCCTGGAGCACTGCAGCCACGAAGAGGCAGATGTGTGTTGATCAACATGTGAGTCTGGAGATGCTTCTGAAGGATGCTCATCAACAAGATGGCTTTCTGGGTTTTGTTTTTATTCTCTTGTTTGCTTTCAAATAACAGAATATATCAACAGATGCATTGGGCAGACGATGCCTCCCCAGCATTTAGCAAAATATCAGGCAGTTTTTGATGCCCAAAGGATTCCTTGTTTCTCCAGTGGGTCTGGAGGGATGCGACTCTGTGAACCATGGGAAGAATCAGAGCTTTATTTTTTTCTCTTTACGAAGGGTTACCAAGAAGGGCTGGAAGCTATCCGGTCCATCCCCTGCCTCCAGATTTCCTGACCAGTTTGGTCTGACCCTAGAGCCACCTTAGTTTCTTCACATGGACAATTGTCACAGGGACAAATGGTCTTCACACTCTCTAGCTGTTACTATTGTCAGTAAAAATTGAGTATGCATTGCCAATATATGCAGTAGTTATGTATTGAAATGTACATATTCCAGGACTCTTTTAGTAACACATTCTGTACAAAAATAGAAGTTAAAAATAGATGAAGTAAAAATAAAGTATGAATGTACTAATTTGGAAAGTGTGCCCCCAACATTCATGTCCTCCCTTGAACCTCAGAATGTGACCTCATTTGGAAACAGGATCTTTGGAGATATAATTCCTTAAGATGAGGTTGCCCTGGAGGAGAGTGGACCCTTAGTCCCATATGACTGGCATCCTGATAATAAGAGACTGAGACACACAGGGAGAACGCCAGGTGACACCAGAGGCAGAGACTAGAGTGATGAAGCTACAAGCTGAGGCGCCAAGAATGACTGGTGGCCCCAGAAACTAGGAGAGAGGCATGGAAGGCCCTCCCTTAGAGCCTTCAATGAGAGCACGGCCTGCTCACACCTTGATCTTGGACTTCTAGCCTCCAGAACAGTGAGACAAGAAATTTCTGTTGTTTTAAGCCATTTTGTTTGTGGTCATGTATTATGACAGCAGTAGGCAACTAATACACTAAGATTTTAATATTTGCATTCTGCTCCTCAATGGGGTGTCTTGTACAACCTCTGTGGTATGACTCCCACTTTCGAGACCATAGATCAGGGGAGGTGTCCACAGCAGGCCAAGAAGGGGACTGAAGGCAGGGACAGGGCTGCCTGGGGTGAGCAGGGGCTGGTCGGCCCCACTCCCAAAAGCTGCCATGTCCTGATTGGTCCCTGTAGGCGCATCACTGATTTCTAACCAGAAAACTTGGAAAAGATCTATTGCTCCTGACTTGTCGACCAATCAGAATAGAGTTATTAGCTGGCTCCAGTGTGTTCCTCCTAGACTTCTCTGTGGGGCTCCAGATCCACCTGCCTGCTGGGTCCCTGCATCTGGCCTCTGGGGCCCTTGGGCTCAAGATGTCCACAGCTGAGTGCTTGGTTTCCTTCTGCAGCTTGTGCCCCTCAGCCCCGAGTGAGGCCAGTGTTAAGATCGTTCATAAAGTTTCTCAAATCAGGAATCTAAGAGTCATCCTGGAAGCCTCTCTCCCTGGTCCCTCAACTTCAGCACATTCTGTTGATCTTGCTCATAAGCAGCAAAGGCCCGTCCCCCACTCTCTGGAGTACACAGGATGAAGTGGAAACCCCTGGCTTAGCCCGCAGTCTCTTTAACAAGGGTCTGCAACAGACACTGTGGGCCTGCCACACACAAGCTCCTCCCAACTTCCTGGGTCTTTTTCCTTTTCTTTCGTTTTTTTTTTTTTTATTATTGTTTCTTTTTTCTTTTATTTTTTATTCTTCTCTAGAGCCCGGAAAGCTAAATACTTGATTTTTCTAGACACCTGCCATAGAGTGGCCATAGGACCCTGTTGTGGCCAACAGGACGTAAGTGGAGATCTACTGGGGAAGGCTTTCACTCCTGGAAAGAAGAAGGGATTTTGCCCTCTGCCTTCTTCCTACATGGAAAACAAATGTGATGTCTGGAAGTGCAGCAGCTAACTTGTGAGTAGGAGGGCAATAGTCTCGGTGGAAGGATGATAGAGGACAAAGAGAGAGACAGAGGCTGGAACCCTCAAGGCTTCATTGAGCAGCTATTGGACTTGGATAACCTATCCCCAAGTTACATGAGGAAGAGAGACCCTTAGTTGTTAGCCACTCTTGGTCATGTTTCCTCTTGTTCCCGTTGTATTCCAACTGGTCCTGGACCATTGTGGTTGCTCAGTAAGTGTGAGCTCCTTTTCCTTCTCCACTTGCTTGCTGCCTGACGTGGTCACTCTCTCCACTTTATGAGGAATTTTCTAGAACTCTAGGGGGAAAGTTCATTATGCTGGCAGACAAGTGCATGGCGAGATTAAGTTCTCTGTAGATGAGACAATTCTTTGAAACTCCTCATGTCAGACCCTGACAAGGGCTCAGTGAGTGTGGATGCCAACTCCCAATTTCTTGTCTTCCCTCTTTTGGCAGAAATCTCAAAAAGCATGGGCTAGGCAGGCATCCTTCTCCCATGACTATCCATGCTACCTGGGGGAGTTGCAGGTCATCTCCCCACAGCCCATGCCCCCTTGTGATCCACTGCATGCCTTCCAGCCGGCCCTGCTGAAGACAAACCCCAGTGCCCAAGCCCTCTCCTCCTGGTGCTCCTACCCCACCACTGCCCTGTGGCCTTTCTCCCTTCCTCCAGGGACCACACATCTCATCAGCACTTAGGATGTGTAGATTCCACCTCCTTGGTGGCTGTGGGCTCTGTCCAGTCCCCCACAGTCTCATTGCCTTGAGCTCAGTCCAGCCCATGTGCCATCCCACCACAGTCCCAGCTTCTGTCCTCGCCTGGCTCCCTTCACCCATCATGGACTCTGCAGCCTCTAAAACATCACTTCTGTTCTGGACACGGCCTTTGTCTATGAAGTTGCCTTCATGGTGCTTTACATATTTTATTTTATTTTTTATTTTTTATTTTTATTTTTATTTTTTTGAGATGGAGTCTCAAAAAATAGTCTCACACTGTGGCCTAGGTTGGTGTGCAATGGCATGATTTCGGCTCGTTGCAACCTCTGTCTCTTGGGTTCAAGTGATTCTCCTGCCTCAGCCTCCCAAGTAGCTAGGATTACAGGTGCCTACCACCACACCTGGCAAATTTTTTGTAGTTTTAGTAGAGATGGGGTTTCACTATGTTGGCCAGGCTGGTCTCAAACTCCTGACCTTGTGATCTGCCTGCCTTGGCCTCCCAAAGTGCAGGGATTATAGGTGTGAGCCACCTCACCCGGCCTACATATATTAAAACATTATTTGCTGACATTTAAAACCAAGGCCTTTCACATGCATATTCTGCTTTTCCGGTTCTCTAGAAGAATCCGAGGCTCTGCAGGTGACGGACTGCCTTTCCTCACAGGAAGCCGTCGGTGTGAGAAGGAGCTGCCCCTTCAGAAGGAGCTCCTTATGCAGTCGCCTGCTGGCCACTGCCATTCCCTCAGACACAGGCTTGCTTTGATGCCCATCAGAGGCTCATGTAATCTATTTAGTGGATCACAGCCAGGATTTAAGAAAAAAATGAAATAGAATTAGATTGAACATATCAGATTGACTATATTGCATGTAGCAAGGCTAAGTATTGCTTTCTGCAACTTTTAATTCAGATATTTCCATGGCTTCATACATGTGTACTGGGTCGTAGTGTAAAAAATCTTTAGTCTCTATCTCTTTAAAAGGCCTCCCAATCCCAAAGGAATAAAAACTGGGAGTGGGCAGGGGCTGGTTGTCCACTGTTCTGGAAGACCTTAGAGATGAAAGGCTGCAGTGGTTTTGTCCAATAGCTTCCCGCCTCCATTCTCTGGTCTTATTCCTCTGGGGTTCCAATGAATAAAGGCTTGCTTTCAAAAACAGAGGCCCACTACGCTCTGGAAGGGATCTCCACCAATCTTCTCTGTTAGAGCAGTTTTACCCTGTGTACTCCTTTCAAACTCTTCCAGATGTTCATGGTCATTACTTGAAATAAGCCTGGTGCTCTGGCAAGTTTGGGCAGTGCTGGACTAAACGAAATAAATGGGTTTCTTATCGGCAGGATTTCTCAGAAACTCCAAGAGTTCTTCTCATAGTGTTCTCTGGAAAATACCATGGGAAATGCATGATTAGAGATAAAATCTGGAGGTGCTTCAAAATATGAAAGTTTAATTTAGGCTGGAATCTCAAAAGGAACCTGCAGAAAACTTGACGCTGCTCCTTCCCACCTTACCCAGTGAATAATCCCTTATCATTGCCGTCATTCACGAAATACACAGGCTATTTAGACGTTGATGCTGCCCTCCACAAGTTAACAGTCTACAGTGTGTAAGATGAGGACACACACGACTATGACAACTTGTCTCCAAGGGAAGGAAGGGTAAAGTCTTCGGACACAGGGTTCCTGCCAGCCAAGGAGACCGGGCACTGAGAAGGAGGCAGGTGTCTTTGGGTTAGGCCTTGAAGGCCGTGTGAGATGAACACTCAAGCAGAGGGGACAGGGTGGCGTGGACACTCTAGGTGAGAAGGAGTGTTCTAGGGAATGCTTGGAAGAAGGTGAGCCTGAGACAAAAATAAAGGAATGGTGCTGGGGCCAACCTGCCTCTCAGAAGCAAACAGTTGGACTAATGCTTCGAGGGCACTGTATGGGTAGGAAACAAAGAAACACAGGCAGGCCAGATGTTGGGGCACCTCAAATATGGGGCTGGAGGCTTCCACCTTCGTGCTGTTGGGCAAAAGTCATGGAGGGATTTGGGGCCAGTGACAAGGGACTGCTCAGTCTTTGACCACACGTATCCGGGCAGGGCCGTCACTGTCTCATGGCTGGATAACCTTGTAGCCCTTTTTTCCAGTGAGCCCTATGGCTGCCACCCTGAGTCTTAGCTCTCTGTAACAAACAGCTGGGCAGGACAGCAGTGAGAACCGAGTCCTTGCCTGGTCTTTGAGATTTCCAGGGCTCCCTAGCAGTGGCACCTAGACACAGCCACCAGCCCACCAGGGGCGTTATTTCCAGGGCTGGCCTCCCAGGATGAGTAGAGCCTGTGACCCCTCTCCCGCTCCAGAATGCCTGGCGGCTGTCCCTGACTTGGGGACCCTATGGCTGCGGCGCCGTCCTGCTGCCATCAGCCACCAGAACAGCGTGGCCTTGGAGAAGCGCTTCATGTCGCCAGGCCGAGCAGATAACTTCCCAGGACTGATGCGCTCTGCCTTTCAAAGGGGGCTTCTCTGTTGCAGAGCCAAAAAGCACAACACTTTTTCGGTCCAAGAGCAGAGCTCAGAAAAGTAGCTGTTGGGGGAAGTCGCCCAGCCTGAGCTCTGCGTCTTCCTCCGAAGCCTGGGATGGAGGGAGGGAGGGATGTGTCGAGCCAGGACCAGATGGCTCCAGCTGGATTCGTCTCCCGGAAGAGAGGCCACTGTCATTTCCCCTGATTCCTAGACTCACAGAGCTGGAAGGGTCCTCCAGAGATCACTCCGTCTGTCTCCCTGTCTTGAAATGAGAAAACATCTAAGCCACCAGCTGGCGTGGAGCGTCAGTGCAGAGTGTAGTGGGAAGCAGGATGGAGGAGCTCAGGGAGGCGAGAACACAGCGCCTGCTCAGCGGAAGGGCAGGGGGACAGGGCAGGGAGGTTGGGGAGGGCTGCAGGCTGGGGGCTGTTGACTGAGCACCCAGCTGCAAAGTGCCGAGGGTGCAGGAGCCAGAGCGCAGTGCAGGCTGTATTGGCCTATTTTTAACAGGACTCCTGTGTGAGGAGCCCACACTGTTGAGAAATCATGGGATTTGAAATCAAGCCAAGTCTCTGAGATGTTTGTACCCCTGAGCCATAGATCCCTTTCAGTGGCCCTTTCTCAAAACCCCAGTGTTGTGTGGGGTGGTATTTTTTGGTCAGAAGACATTAAAGTGTGAAGATAAAAGCAATGCATTTGGTCCTTTATTGGCAAAATAATTATTTTGCTGAAAAATCTCCTAAGACCAATAATAACTGTGAAATCAACATGGACATCTCATCACTGCACTGCCCCTCACCCAGCGTCTACCAGGAAATGCAAACAAGGCTCTACATTTGTCTTTCATATTATTTTGCGCATACTTGGGTCCCGGCTTAAACAAACAAACAAACAAACAAACAACCAAAAACATACATTATTCCAGTGGGAAAAACAACAAAAAGGGCAAGGCGCGGTGGCTCATGCCTGTAATCCCAGCACTGTGGAAGGCCGAGGTGGGTGGATCACGAAGTCAGGAGATCGAGACCAGCCTGGCCAACATGGTGAAACCCCGTCTCTACTAAAAAAAATTACAAAATCAGCCTGGCGTGGTGGCGCCTGTAGTCCCAGCTATTTGGGAGGCTGAGGCAGGAGAATTGTTTGAACTCGGGAGGCAGAGGTTGCAGTGAGCTGAGATCGCACCATTGCACTCCAGCCTGGGCAACAAGAGTGAAACTCCGTCTCAAAAAAAAAAAAAAAAAAAAAGAAAAGAAAAGAAAAAAGAAAAACAACAAAAGTTTAGCATCAGATGGAAAAAATAGACCAGGGGGCAGAGGCTTCCAGAGCGGGAGCTAGGGCCGCCTGCTCAGAGAGGTCAGGGAAGAAGTTGACCAGATGCTCCTGCTGGAAGCCCCCTGGGTCTGGTGGGTTCTCCTGGGCTGTCTGCTTGGCTGGGTCTCCCGAGGCCTGGGGCCCACGTGCAGGTCTGGAGTCTGGTCACCAACCCTACACATCCAGACCACAGGAGGCCAGTTGGAAAGCCTAAACCATTGGATACATTCATGATGAGGGAATGGTGTTTCCGATGCTGGCATGCAGATGCCTCGCTGCGATTGTCCATGGGAAAACCTGCCTCCTCCCCCCAGCCTGGAAACAGCCAGAGGGCTGGGGTCTGTCTAAGGCACCTTGGGGACAGAGCCTGGCACCCAGGAGGTGCTCAGGGAACCGGAGGTGCCCCGGGGACGTACCTCTAACTTGGGGACGAGGGTCTATTCTCTTTGAACTGAAGTGGTCACTGCTGGCTTTAACTAAATGTTGTGGGAGGAACTCAAGTTTTGATGTCATGCCTGGATTCAAACCTTGGTCTCTTCATTTGCCAGTTGGATGAACTTCACCATTCATTTATTCTCTTTGGGCCTCAGGTTTTTTTCACATGTAAAATGGGGCTAAGATGAATGAAAACTGAAATACTGCATGGGAATCCATAGAGCGGGAGCACTTTCCAGGCACTCGGGAACAAGAAGCAGCATTCTTCACTCTCGGTTCCTGCGGCCTGTTTCCACATCACCGAGATGTGATGCTGGAGCATTCCCTGATACCTAGAATGCTAGGAATGCACAGGGGGTGCTGTTGGTGTAACGAATCTGTTCACCCTCATGGGCTTCTTCTTGGTGTCTAATCTTTGCAGAAATTCAAAGTAAATCGGCTTGACAGACTCCAAAATCTTTCATTAGGCACCAGTAATAGAAGCTTCCTTCCACCACTCTTGGCAAGTGTGAATATCTTGCTGATGCCTCCAGCTGTCCGAATGGGTGCCGGGAGCCTCTGACATGGTGATGGCCCAGCGTGGGAAGCCCTAGGGCCTGGCGGTGGGTATGGCTTCTCAGGTGGGCGGAAGCCAGCAGTGGACTCAGGACCAGGGGCTGGGGGGTATTTATGGCAGTAGGTTGGTCAGAGCAATGACACTCAGGCCACGGGTGGTTCTCAGTCTCGGCTGCAAGTTGGTGTCACCACAAAGGCCTTAAAAACTAGTTGCCTGAGTCCCACCCGTCGGGATTGTGATTTAAGTGGTCTAAGAAGTGGCCTGGGCAGCAGAGATTTAAAAGCCCCCATGTGATTCCAATGTGTGGCCAAGGGCGTGAGCCAGGGGTGCCCAGAGCAGAGCACCGGGGAGATAGGTGGAAAGTGGGAAGGTTGGCAGCACCTGCCAGTCACCTAGATATGAGAACAGCTAGATGTGCAGAACAAAATAAGACTGGCTTCTGGCCTGGAATACAGAGCCCCAGTGGGAGAGGACTGGCAGGAGCCCCATTTCCTGAGATTTGGTTCAAAGTCAAAGGAAGACTCCTTTCTACCCTCTGTTCCCCAAGCACCCTGTGCTGCCCTGTCAAAGCCTGCACCTCCCTGCACAGCAGTTATTTGATTATTTTCCTGTTACCCTTGGTCTACGAAGACATTCTGGAAAGCAGAGGCTCTATTATTTTAGTCTAACCATCCCCGATAACAAGCACCAAGCTGGGCCCAGAGCAGGTTCCTGGCTGGTGTGTATTGAATGGAGTAGGCCCCATCTTCAGTTGCTTGTTTGATCCCAATCTGATGCTTCTAGATCCATCAGACAGCAGCTGGTTGACCCCAGTGCCTGAGCTGAAACTGAGCCTGTATCAGGGATCAGGTTATTTCATCTATGAGGAAAAGCAAAAGAGCTTGGGGCCTGGTGGGACCTGATACCTTCTCTGATATTTGCCTAAACGAAGAATTTCTTTAATGAAGGCATGACTTCTAGTCACCATGAACCACTTTAGGTTTGAGAAGGACATGAAGTAGCTATTACATTTTCCAGAGCAGTTTCTTAATCCCGTTTATCTTTTATGTTTTGGCTTGGGCTCATAAGCCATTAATTGCTGTGTCGAAAGCCAGGGTGACGTTAGTAACCTTCCACTTGGGAGGTTGTGGGAAGAGGAGCTGTGAGCTGCTTTTCTGAGTATGAGTCGAGTCTGTCAGCTTTGACCTTTCCAATCCAACTGAATGCCTATTCGACAAAAACCCTGACATTTCAAAAGGCAGCACATCCAGCCCACATCTTTATGTTACAGGCCGACCACTTTTCAGAGCCTTCTTTCTTCAGAGCTATAGCCAAAAAAGCAGTTTGGCATTTCTGATACTTCTGTTCCCTAGCTTTCTGAAAAATGAAGGGGAGACAGGCAAGATAAAAGCGTCTGTTCGCTGATGTCCATTAGCCTAAATGGACCTGCGTTTGCTGGTGGGTGTTGACGTGCCACACACGGCTTTATTTTGCGTTGAAAAGGAGAGGGCCGCAGGTGTCGGGAAGCAAGATGAGACAGGTGGAAACCCACTTCAGTACACCTATTTTTAGCTCAGATTCTATTTAAGTGGAAGTGATAACTTCAAGGTAACTGGCAAGACAAAATGAGTCTGTTTGCACAGTAATTGTTTTGCCCAAAAAAGGAACGAACATCCTTAAGGTAATCCAAAGGCTGAGTGAAGGGAAAAATCAAAACAGGTTACTGAGAGAAGAACCTCTGTAGGAGGTTTAAAGAAATTAGCACAGCCAGAAAAAATACAGTGATGAAGGTGAGGCTCCGGTCGATCAGCGCAGCCATCGACCGCTCTGCTGGCTTTCCCTCTCCTATGGCGGCTCCTGGGGTTCTCAGTACCCTGGCAGGGAAGGTCACTAGTATGGGGGGCTGGACAGTGCTGGAGAATATCACCACATGCAGATCACCCTGAAAATCCTGAAACCCACGTCTTGACCACAGGTCTCTCACCTTCTGGGTCCCTTTGCCCTCACTGTGATCATACCTGTGCTTTGACCTCTTAGAGGGATGCCCCTTCCCTTTATACCTGTCACCCCCACTCCATCTTCCCCCTCTTCCCTCACTGGCACAGGATCCATGGCGGATAACTGAACCAAGGTCTTGCCAAACCCTCAACCCCCTTGTCCCCGGGTCAACTGTACCATCTTCCCTCTACTGGAAAATGCCCTCAAGACGCAGGTGGCAGTGCTGGGCACGGCTCTGCCCAGCTCTCTCCTCTCTCCTAGGTGAAGGACCACAGGAGACCAGGAATCTTGTCTGTCTCATGACCTCCCTCAGCTTGGCCCAGAGCTGGTGCTCAGTAAGTGTGTGTTAAAGGAACATTCCCCTTGCCATATGAAGTGGGCTTTGGGGCAGAATTTAGGAGTTCTTTGGTGGCGGCACGTTTGCTGTGCGATATGGAATAACACTCCAGTCCATCTTTTTCTAAGTTTTCTTGAGTACATGAGGGAAGCAGGCAGTGGCCCAAGGTGGGGGTTAATGGTCCTGGACAGGCTACGGACCACCTGGAAGACAACAGTCACTGAGCATGTATTGAATCCTATGTAGGCAAGAGGCTGGGGTGGGCTCTGCAGACTATAAGACCCCAACCCTCTCTCCCGCCCCTCCCATCCCCAAGGCTCCCTTCTTGGCTCTGCCTCAATTCTCTGGGTGACTCTAGCAAGTCACTTTTTTTCCTTGAACGTCCATTTTTTTCTCAATGAGACAGGGAGTTCCACTGGGTCCTCTTGGAGGTCCCTTTTGGCTCTGATACCCCATAACTCAAGTCCCATCATGCTGACGGGTGGTCAGAGCTTTTTCCTGGGAATTAGAATATGCTCAGCCCACAGGGCTTTCCCTGGGCCCCACCGCCCCACCCCATCCAGGTCAGGAGCTTTTCCAGGGCCAGAGGTGGAGAGCAGGGATGGTAAAATCTACATCAATTTCAGTACAGTGTGCCCCGGCCTGCATTGAGTGGAGGTGCAGGAGGACCACACTGGAGAATGGATGGGTATCTGAAACGGGGCCTGAGCAAAGCAAGACGTGTCCTATTTTTCCATTTGGGATTTTCTTTCTGGTAGAAACAGCTGTTCTCTTCACCCCTCATTTGTAAAAGGGGCCCGATAACAAGGATGGTGACAGTGTGTTACAGAGTCGCTGCGAGCATTCAGTGAGAGAATACAGGAGAAGCACAGGGACTCAGCCGGCCGCAGAGTTCTGGTGGAGGGGCCATGATTATTCTTATCATCCTTCCTGTTGTTTAACTTTTCCATTTCCGTAAGTTCTGATAAAAGTCTCCTAGGGCTTTCCAGCTCCTGGCTTTTCTCCTGTGCAAAGCCACTTCCATTATTTTTGCTTTCAATTCAATTTCATTAGAAAAAAAGGAACGTTTATTTTCTAAGCCCATTACTCTAGCTCTTCCTTTGAAAAATGTCAAGCAAGTCAATGTGGTCGGTGTTGGCAGCCATATTACATTTCAAAAAAAATTAAAATGATGAAATATTATTTGAAAATTATAGAAAATTGGCGGGTAATGAGACTGGCTCTGATTCACATTCAGAATAGATTTCCTATCTGGCAGGAACAGGCTCGGGGTGGGGGAGGGCGGGCTGGAGGATTTGAAGGCAGAGCTCTTCGAAACCCGGCTTTCCCCTTCTCCTCTGCCTGTGGAGACGAGTGATCATCTCTTCCTTTTTAGAGAAAAATATAATTTAAAAATGGTATGCCTCTCTTTGAGTTCACAGTTGTAAAGACATTGGAATAGCAGATTCTGTTTCAAAATGACCTGCATGTTAATGCCACAAAAATATCAAAAATTAAAACTCCAAATTCTCAAAAGAGAGATGTTAATAATTCACGACAAAAGCGTTGACTGTCTTCAACAAACAAGTGATTCGTGTGGGAATCACTGTCCTTTGTGAAGATAATTTCAAAGTTACTTAAACCAAGCTTTTCAGCCAATCACAGGAAAAGAAGTGCTTTGGCCCATATTTAATATTTTAAAGAATTTCTCTCCACCTTAAGTTAGGATCAGATTTGCCTCCATGGATAAATTAGGTGCACAAAAGAGCAGCCGGCCAGCCAGGGGGGCAGGGTCGTCTTTGTGGTTCTCTGTCCCATCCCACGCCAGCCCCCGGGGATACTGAGTGACAGGCGGCTGTGTACTGTTTCATCATCAGTTTGAGGTTTTGAGGCCAACCCTTCAAAGCTTGATTATTTTCTCTGAGGCATCAGGTCAATGATTCCTGTAGCTGTCGCCAGGGATGACGGGAGGTCGTGGGGCTTCCTAACAAAGGTCATTTAGCCCAGAGCTGCTCTTGCTTTGAGAGTTATGCATTTTCTGCCAAAATACACTGATAAAATGACAAGTCATGATAGGAACAAGGTTTTAGAATTTCTGCTATATCTTTAAATAACATTCTGTTGTCCCTTCCCTCTTTTTGTTTGCTTTGCACTACAAAAGTAATAAAAAAGGTTACAGATTGTGTATAAAATGCAGATTAAAAAGGGAAGAAAATTGAAACCACTCTACATCTTTCCATCTGGTGATAGGCAGTATTAATATTTTGGTGGATACTTTGTGTGTGTGTACGTCTGTGTGGTCACCTATTCATTCAATAAATATTTATTAGCCCTCACTTATCATATTTAGTATGTTAACAAAACAAAGAAGCAAGCAGTATTGTTATCCTCCCATGACAGTAAAACAATATCTTTTGAAATCACTTTTAATGGCCTCGTAACTTTCCATTGCATAGGTATACAAATATACTGAAGTAGTGTATTCTTTGAACTAATAAATGAGTATATAAATTCATCATTTTAGTGTGGCTTAACATCTAAAGGCCCTTTCCCACTTTAATCAATATATTATTATTATTCATATTAATAGTATAATTTTAACAACAGTAAGATCAACCATGAACATTTTTTCAGTACTTAACTGTGTGTCAGACATTGTGCTTAAAGTTTCACATGAAATATTTTATTTAAATCCAACAACAATCCTATGAAGTATCTGCTATATTCATATTACCTGTCAGATTATAGCATTCACCCTAAATTCTCAGTCCCTTTCTGCAAAGGAAAAATTGGATTTCTTTCTCTCTGTGTCTTTTAGCATTACTCAGATATTGCAAATTTTGGTTTGACTAAAACCAGAGAGTGATTATAAAATACCCATTATTTTAAAAAGCAGAAATATACACAGAAATAAAATTTCAAGCAGTACATGATAGTATACATTTCAGAAGTGAAAATCATTGGACTGTTTTTGTTTTATCTTAATATGTTTAGATGTCTCCTTTTGCTTTATTATTTTGAAGCAATATTTATTAATGCTCACCCATGAAGACTAAAATATTTAGATTATTTTCACCTCCACCTCTTTCCCTAACTTCTCTTTGCAATTTTATTTTTTTCTTAAGTCAGAGTCTCACTCTGTCACCTAGGCTGGAGTGCAGGGGTGCAATCTCCACTCACTGCAACCTCCACCTTCTAAGCTCAATAAATTCTCATGCCTCAGCTTCCTGTAGCTGGGATTACAGGCATGTACCACCACACCCAGATAATTTTTTGTATTTTTAGTAGAGATGGTGATTTCACTATGTTGGCCAGGCTGGTCTTGAACGCCTGTCCTCAATTGATCTGCCCTCTTCAGCCTCCCAAAGTGCTGGGACTGGATTACAGATGTGAGCCACTGCAACTGGCCTCTGTAATTTTTAAAGTAGCAATTATAGCTCTTCTATAGTTTCCTAAGGCTCTAAAAGTAGACATCCCATACCTGGTCCTAATCATATGTGAGTAGAACACAAAGACTGGGTGCTTTTTTCATCTTTTTAGAGTGCATACTTTGGTAACCTTTTCAGAAAAGTGAGTGGGAGGTAAATTGTATAAATCTTTTTATATCTAAAAATGCTTTCACCCTTCTCCTCCACCTGATTGGTTGATTGGCTGTGTTTGGAATTCCAGTATTAAACTAGTTTTCTGCCTGAATTTTAAGGCATTTTTTCATTGTCTTGTAGTGCTCATTGTCGCTGAGATGTCTGAAGCCAAAAAGCTAGGAATAAAAATAATAATAATACCAACAAGCAAGATTATAAAAAAAATTATTCTCTCTTCAGCTCTTGGGTTTCTCTTTTTATATTTTTTACATTTTAGCTGGGTAGAGTGGCTGTAATCCCAGCACTTTGGGAGGCCAAGGCAGGAGAATTGTTTGAGCCCAGGAACTTGAGACCAGCCTGAGCAACAGAGTGAGACCCTGTCTCTATTTAAAAAAAAAAAAAAAGTCAAAATATATTTGTGCTCTCAAATATCATAAGGGTATAACCAGTTTGATTCATGTATTCATTTTTATTCATTATGCTTTCAGCATTAAGAAATCTTTCTCTATGTTCTGTCTGTCCCAAACTCTTCTATGTTGCTTAGCTCTTCTCATAGTGACATAATTTGGACCTGTGTCCCTGCCCAAATCTCATGTCAAACTGTAATCCCCAGTGTTGGAGGTAGGGCCTGGTGGGAGGTGACTGGGTCATGGGGGTGGATCCTTCATGAATGGTTTAGCACCATCCCTTCGGTGCTGTTCTCATGAGAGTGAGTGAGTTCTCGTGAGATCTGGTTGTTTACAAGTGTGTGGCACCTTCCCCCTTGCTCTCTTGCTTCTCTGGTCGTGTAAGATGCCTGCTCCCGCTTTTCCTTCTGCCATGATTGGAAGCTCCTTGAGGCATCCCCGGAAGCAGAAGCTGCCATGTTTCCTGTTCAGCCTGCAGCACTGTGAGCCAATGAAATCTCTTTTCTTTATAAATTACCCAGTCTCAGGTATTTCTTTATAGCAATGCAAGAACAGACGAATACACAGATATATATATATATATATATTTTTTTTTTTTTTCATCTCCTTATCTTTGCTCTCTGCTCTGGGAGATTTTTCATGGTTTTTCTTACTGCCTTTCTTTTGTTGTTTTTTTATTTTGGTAATAGTTTTTTTAAAAAAATTTCAACAAACTCTTTCTTGTTCTCCAATTTCTCCCTTTTGGTAGCAGTTTGTTTTACTTCTATTGAGACAATATTTGCTCTCTTTTTTTTGAGGACACTAATTGTAATTACTTTGAATGTTATTTCTTTTTTCTCTGGGATCTTTTGTTTGTGTTCATGTTGGTCCTTCTCTTTTGTACTATTTTCTGCAGGTAACCTGTGAGTTTTGTTTTCATTCATATTTTGATAACGGTCTAAGTTGATTAATAACAAAGAGTGGCTGGGGTAGAATCCTCTGACATTATCAGCTTCTCTCTGGATGAAAATGATCACTCTTGTAGATATGGGAGGGTTTGCCTCCATCCCTAAGAAATGCGTCACCGTCACCGGAAGAGCTCACCGCTGGGGGCACCAGCCTCTTTTGTGAAAGCATTTGCGTGGCCCCAGCCTGGGGGCGTGGGGGATAGGGGTGGTGTGTGTGCACACATGCTTGTTCTGTGGGGTAGAGGAGCCTGGGGTCTTCTCACTCTGCCATCTCTGCCCTGTTTTCTCCTTTGCCCTTGCCAAGTCTGGGTGGTTCTGCCATGGAAACTGGCTCCCACTCCTAGACTCCACTCCCATGCCAGCTCTGAGCTGGGCTCCTTCCACTCCAATATGTCTGTCAGTTTCAGCATACATCCTTCTGGCTTCCAGCAATGAGCCACGACTGGGGGCTGCTGCTTGCCCCTGTGAAGTCTCAGCGCTGTGCTAACTTACTCCCTGTTAAGCCTCCTTACTACCCTTTTAAGGGGTTTCTGGAAGGCAAAGCCTGTTGTCATTTCAAAGGATTTTTGAAAATCACATCACACATCTTGACCCGGAAGCCCCAGAAAGTCCATGTGTGCGTGCCTCCCGACATGGCGACGTTTGACTAAAAAGGAGAACTTTTTCCTTTCCAACAACTGCTCTCCCAGCTCCTGAAGCCAGTGCGCTTAGACAGTTATTCATGGTTCCAGTCACTCCGTATCTCTTTTTCCCCAGGTGGACATCCCACATCCAATCCTGTCATCTGTCCCTTCAAATGTCTGTGCAAACTCTGACCGTCCCAGGCTGAGCCACTGCGTACCCTCCACGCAGGCCCGTGCCTCCACCCAGGCCCCTAAGGTGGTTTCCCAACACTGCAGCTAGAGAGGCCCTTTCAGAACGCGTTAGATCATGTCCCTCCCCTGCCCCAAACTTACAGTGGCTCCCACGTCACTCAAAGTAACAACCAAAGCCCTCCCTGTGACCTCCCTGCCCTGCGTGATCTGTACTGGTCACCTCACTGTTCCTCAAAATTGCCAGGACTTCCTGCCTCAGAGCCTTCGCACTTGCTGTTCCCTTTGCCTAGAATGTCCCTCCCCCTCCCCCACCTCTCCCTTTGCACCCTCATCGCCCATCCCTCCCCCTCCACCTCCCTTCCCCTGCACCAGCATAGACCTCCCCAGTCTGGCTCCCTCACCCCATTAGCTCTTTACTCCAATGTCACCTCTGCAGTGAGGCCTTCCGCAGCTGCCTGACTCTAACTGCCCCTACCAAGTGCGTCGCATCCTCCCTCCTCCGGGTATGTGACTTGCCCGATGGCAGTCAAACGGCCTAGGCAACACGCTACGACTGGGCTCACCTTGTCTCGTGTTGCCTCCCACTGGAGTGGAAACTCCATGAGCTTGGAACTTTTGACTGTTTTATTCACTGCTCCTAAGCCAGCACCTAGAGCCGGACCCGGTATACAATAGGTGCTCGTTCATGTATCATGAGTCATTGAAAAAGGAATAAAAGATGTGCTGTTTCTAATCTCTGTAGCTCTCAAACGCCCTTCCAAATGGACTTTTTAAGAAGGGCTTGTCAAACTCCCTTCTTTCGAGTGTGGTGTTTCTCAGTCTTTCCTTCATCACTGTCCCCCTTGACAGCCTCTCTAGACTGTCATTTCCTGCTTGTGCCCCCGTGAAACTTGAACCCCACAGACAGACTGTGTATCTGCGGATGCACTGTATGTGTATCTGGGCTTTAGACATAAAAAGGGTATTTTCGTCCCAAGAAGCAATTTTTGCCCTCTTGGGAGCAAGGTCACTCATGTTGAGAATGCATGATTTAGCACAACAGAATATTTCAAAATGCTTGAAACAAACTCTAAGTAGGTTTTTTAAAAAAAAGATATGCAACAGTTTTATGGTAGAAAGGGGAACTCAGTGACTGAAGAAAGTCTGAGCTCTGTGCCTTTAACCCTATAGCCAAGTGTGCTGTCAGCCCCCTCCTGGGAGCGGAAGCCCAAGCAGCAGCGTGGGTAGCCTTGTGCCATCATTGCACTCCCTGGGAGCGCAAAGAGACCAGCTCGGCAATTGTCCAACCTGTTCTTCATGGACCACTAAACACATTGAGAGCCAGGAAGCCAGAGCCTGGCCCCAGGCAGGGCCCAGCTCACATGCATGCTGCAGTCAGCAGCCTCCAAGCACAGATGTGATTTTGCACAGAGGCAAGGATGAGCGAGGAAGACCATTGCTGCTTCCACCCAAGTGCCCCATCCCCTCTTCCCTGGGCTCCCCCATGCCCCAGCCAGAGGCAACCCCTGCCATCCCTGAGCAGCCGCGTGGCCCATCGACCCATCATCCAGAACGTCATTGTTGCATGGCCTATTGGACACCTCCGTGCCCTTGTTTCTCCTCACTGGGGGCAGCCTATGTCCCCTGGACCTGTGCCCTCCCCTCAGCCGGGCTTGCTGGGCAGTCAGCTCATGTCTGAAGAGCGCTGTCACACGTGATGGGAATGTATGGTTTGTGCCAAGGTGTGTGGCAGTCAATGACTTGTCTGCCTCTCAGGAGAAGGTACTGATTAGATACTTGGTTTGCAGGGAAAGGATGCCCTGCCCTGGAGGAATCAGATTCCATCATCCAAGTGTTATTAAGGAACAACTGGATGCCTAATTGTCCAGGGAGCAACAGTTGTATCCAATTATGAGCTTGAAGGGACTGATAGTGGCTCATGACTGAGGTCTCCCTGCAGAAGTGAGGGGCTCTCGCTGGGCCTTTCAGATGCCTTTCTGAGTCTCCAGACACACTGCTCTGCTTGGCACGGAAGATTGTCCCTGCAGTCCCCAGCACTCAACCCCACCCTGCATCCCAGAACGTTTACCCCAGGGCTTGAAGGGGAGAGTGCCGAATTAGGTTCTGTTCCTCCTGCCTGTCAGAGAGCTGGAAGCTTTTTCAATTTTATCTTGCCTTTTGGAGCTAATATAGCAGAGCTGGGCCTCCCTCTCTGTCCCCCCTGCAGAAGACATGGTCGCAGCCTTTAGCAACAATGGGATTTGTTTGGGGGTCAGGGCTGGTTTGTCTGGGACTATGAATTACAGTAGCTGCAAAGCCACCTGGAGACCTGCAGAGCTGGGTGAGGGCTCATGGGCTGAACTTGTGTGTGGTGTAGGGAAGCAACAGGCAGAGCTGCCCTCCCTTCCTGCAGGGTCTCATTTAGTGCCCAGTATCTCAGAGGAATGAGGGTGGGGCTGGCCTCAGGGGCCCTCTGTGCTCTCCCTGGATTAGGAGGCCTGCAGAGGCACACAGGGAGATCCACACACTGTGTGTCTACACACCTAAAGGTTATGCACCAAGCCAACCAATTAGATCCAATCCACACCATTCTACCACCTTGACCAGGGTAACTTTATAACTGTAAAATGACAAAAATATGTGTGACACTATTGCTTTTATGCTTGTATGTTTGGTAAAATGTGAAAGATGTCGGAATTTAATGTTGTGTATGCTTGACGGTTGATGAGATGGCTATATTTGGGTGTGTCTGGCTGACACTGTGTGGCCCTCTGCCCGGGAGCTCGGACTCTGGGGCTCTGCAGGGCTGGTGCCCTCACCCGGGAGGGCCTGCCCTGACCACCCCACCCTAACCCACCCATCACCTTTAGTCCAATTACCTCACTTATTTTCTTCTTATAACTTGACACTGTTGAAATAATATTATTTATGTGTTTGTTTGCTGTCTGTCTTCTCAAATGAAGAATCAATGAGGCAGGGATTTTGTCCGTGATGTTTGTAGCTAAACACCCAGCAACAGATACAGAGCCAGGTTTGGACTTGCCAACATCTGTTGAGCAAATGAATGATATACAATCAGTGGGTATGAAGATCTTAGAAACTGCTAGGTAAACAGAAAACAAATCCAGAAGAAACATTAGACACTCAGGGGTGAATGTAAACTGCTTAAAAGCAGGTTTTGTTTTTGCATTCAAAGTAAGAAATGTGGGAAATATAAAGAAAAATGCAGAGAGACATTGAAATACAGACTTCAGGGTAAACTCTCGCAAGTAGACAACATCGGGACAAGATGGGGCTGGCATCCTGATGACAGCAATCTCACCTTCTCTGGGAAAGACCCCAGGATTCTCAGATGGGCTCCCGGTAGCTGTGCTCCTGTCTTCTGGAAAGACTGCTGGGTCTAGGGATGTTCATCTCTTCCAAGTTGGGTGACTCCCAGAGCTCAACTCCTCTAGCCATAGTTAATTGGTCCCAGGCTATGTGACCTGCTGATATGGTTTGACTCTGTGTCCCCACCCACCTCTCCCCTTGGATTGTAATAATCCCCAGGGGTCAAGGGCAGCACCAGGTGAAGATGATTGAATCATGGGGGCGGTTCCCCCAAGCTATTCTCGTGATATTAAGTGAGTTCTCACAAGACCTGATGGTTTTAGAAGGGGATTCCCCCTTCACTCATCACTCATTCTCTCTCCTGCCATGCTGTGAAGAGGTGCCTTCCACCATGATTGTAAGTTTCCTGAGGCCTCCCCAGCCATGCGAAACAGGGTCAGTTAAACCTCTTTTCTTTATAAATTACCTGGTCTCGGGTATTTCTTCATAGCAGTGTGAGAATGGACTAATAACACCTGCCAAGAAAAGTTGTGCAACTTTGAAATGGGCAAAAAATACATACATACATACATACATACATACATACATATTTAAAGTGGCCTGCTAGACATTGTCTAGAGGACTCTCCTGGGGTTATCTGATTCTGTAATAGTCTATGTCTTTTATTGTTTTTGATTATTATTCAACTTTTTAAAGATATAAGTTGGCTGTGGAGAGCTGATATTGATGCACCTTATTTCAATTCATAGAAATTTGAACACTGGTGTCCATTCAAATTGCAAGTGCTTACCACCCCCTGTGAAAGAAGTTGGCCTCTATTAGCAAATTCATTTCAGCAGTCCTGATTGCACACACACACACACACACACACACAAACACACACACACGTCCTTTGATTCTCCTTTGAACTTGGTTTTTCTACCTTACTTGTTCTCTCATTACTTAATTAGTTAAATAAAATCTTTGACCTGGTTCGTTTTCTATTTCAATGAGAGTCATGTTTTACTCTTAAAAAAAAAAAATTAACTCTTTAACGGACCAAGCAGAACCAACTGGAATCTTGGGACGTCAGTGGCCATGGTGCTCTGCAGGCAGAGGTGAGTCAGGGGAGCCGAAGATGAGGGAGAGAAGAGCCTGGGGCTGAGTCCCGCTCCTGGTGTCTGCAGTCTGGGTGCAGAGGCCCTGTGGTGCCTGCCTGAGTGAGACAAGCTTGCTTTCCTCTAAGCTACTCCAAGTCGGGTTTCCATCAACTGTGACCCAGAGCGGGCTTGTCACACAGGCTCACGTTGCAGAGAGACTGATTTCAGAGGCAGGTGAGGTTTAATCAGTCCATTTGTGTGTGGTCATGGGCCACACACATGGGTGGACGCAAAGCCAGGTCCTGCGGATGCAGGGAGAGAGGGAGGAGAAGGGAGGCTCCACTGGCTCGGAAGGAGCAGAAATCACTCGAATCTGAGAATTCATGGCCTGGCCACCGGCGAGGCTTGAGGAGGACGCTCAGAGCCAAGAGCAGGTGTTGGAAGAACACAGGTAGCACCCTGGTGCAGAAGTGTGCTAAGGGCCGTCTTCGGCTGCATCCTCCAGATGCCCTGGCAGGACAGATTCATCCTCCGGGGACAGGCCACAGCCAGCATGACTCCCCTGCCTCTGTCTGGCATTGCCGACCACACCTCTCCTCCCCGCTTCCAGGCATGGACAAGGAGCAAGTGTCCTCTGGAGCCTCACTGACAACTCATCATCTGTATCCAAAAGTTTAAATATGAAATTAAAGATGGACGAAAGCCACCATGAGAAAACCAAAAGGAACGTTGCCAGGGCCTTGGCAAACCCTAGTTATTCTTAGAGCAGTTGTGAATCTTTAGGAGGGTGCGTTTTATTTCCTTGTAAAAATACCAAGTGGTTGAGGGGGTGAGCAAGTAGTGGCCAATCTTGTCCAAGTTACTTTTCTAAAAAGTTTATATGATGCTCGGATGTGCTGCTCCCCAACGCTCCCTTCTTGGAGTCCAAGAAGCTTGGGTGTGAAACGTGGCTCTGCCATTCCTTTAGCTGAGTGACCTCAGCTGAGTTCTTTACTTTTCCTGAGCTTCAGTGACTTCCTCCATGAAATGGGATGCCACCCAGTTATGAGGATGACACGTGACAATGCAGGCCAGGTGCCCGTCACACAGCAGAGGAAGGAAAATGGAACCTCTGCAAGGGAACTTGCCATCCCCACGCTCAGCCCCCATAGTCGTCCCCTCGGATTCCAACTTCCAGTCCTGAGCGAGGAGGAGGGGCCAGGCAAGGCTTCAGCCACATCCTTTTTAGTATTTTAACTTCACTTAAATTGACTGTCATCTAGAACAGGACCAGCTGGGAATCTATTCAAAGGACTGGTCCCACGCAGCTGTGACATAGGCAATAGCCCATGTGGGGTGATCTCAGATCCTGCCCCCACCTCCAAAAACCTCCTGCTCCCAGAAATCCCACCTTCATCCCTTTGTGGTAAGACTCCTCCTTGCCCACTCCCCAGTCTGGACGAGGGCACCCCCGAGGCTACAGCAGACCCAGAACTCATTTCAGAAAGGCAGGTGCTTTGGGGCCTGGCCCCGCAGCATGAACACCCAGCTCACCCCATCCAGCTCTGTGCAAGGGATGCTCATTCCTCAGCTGCAAGAAGGAGGTGACAGTTGCCTGGGGGTTACATGAGACAGTGCACACAAGCTCCTGTCAATGTCATCGCTTTGATTCTTCTTCACACTATGACTTCGGTGCTTTTTCCTGCCACCTTACTTTGCCAGAGTGGTGTGAACAGAGGACAGCAGCTCACTGGGTGCCGAGAGGTCGGCAGGGGTCCATGGACAGAGAGAAGGGCCAAGCATGCATCTGGGGTTCTGGGACTGCTGGCCCTGCTGAGGCCACTGCTCCTGACCTATGTCCCCCTCCACCCTGCAGGAGTACCCTGCCTAGTGACGCATGGCCACAGCGCCTGTGAGGTGGGTGCTGCTCCCCCCGCCGCTGCCCTGCCCGGGAGCCTCAGGTTCGTGCTCCTCCCTGGAGCCCCTTGCTCCAACCACCCCAGCGTCTCAAGGTCTCCCCTGGGCACCTGGAGCTCAGCTGTGTGAGTCTGAATGGCTCAGAAATCAATCTGGGCAGGAGAACGAGTGTAATCGCAGGGGATGATGGAGAGCCGCATTGAAAAGGCTGTATCCACCCCAGACTCAGACCACTCCTCCAACCAGTAGCCAGTTGGAGGAGTGACACCGACTTGATCTTAGACTATGGCACCTGAGAAGTGGCAGCTTTAAAAAGCAGGCTCCGCAGGCAAGTGCCCATTGCCCGTGTGTCCTGTACCCATCTCTCCTATCTGGAATGCCCTTCCCAGGGGGTCAGCAGGGAGAAATGCCCTGCTTCCCCAGGTGGAGCACAGAGGTCCCGCCTTTGGGTTGCCTCAAGGGCTACAAAAGCCATGCATGCCCTCAGCTGTCTGTTCCCCACCAGGCTGCGAGCCCCCCGAGCAGACTGTGGGGTCCCACAGATAAGGCACTTGGGCCAGGCACGGAGCAAATGTCTAGCAAATGTATTTCTTTAGCCCCTTCTCACTCCTTCTCTCCCTTCTCCCTTCCTTCCTCCCTTCTCTCCTTCCTTCCTGCTTTCTCTCCTTCCTTCTTTCCTTCTTTCTTTCTCTCCTCCCTTCCTCCTATCTCTCCTTTCCTTTTCTCTCCTTTCTTCCTTCCTTCTTTCCTCCATCCCTCCCTTCCTTCCCTTCCCACTTTCTCTCCTTCATTTCTTCCCTCTCTCCATCTCTCCCTCTGTCTCTCTCTCCTCTCTTCCTTTCTCCACCAAAGCAACAGATAGTCACACAAACAGTTGCTGAATGAATAAATGTGGAATTGCTAAAATGAGCCAGTGAAAATACTGAATGGCCATTGTGGGAACTGTCCACATGCCCATGTAGAGGTGGAGAGGGTCGGAGCTTCCCACTCCCTGAGGTCCATATCCCGTCTCCTCCATCATGAAGCAAGTGTTCCAGCCCTCAGAAATTGTTTCTTTACGGAATTTACTATAACACCATCTACCTCACGTTCTTGTGTGGACTCAGCGAGACACTGCAAAGTGAGTTTAATGAGTGGAAGTCACTGTCCTGCTTGTGATGTTGCGGATGCATGCGGGGTCCAGACCCGTGTCCAAGACAGCCCACGCAGGAGCAGCCGCACTCCTTTCCTGTGAGCATCAGTGATGGGCAGACTTGGGCACATCACCCACCACAGGCTTGCACATGGAGAGACCTCACTGACTTGCCCAATACAGCTCTCCTGAGCAGGGTCTCTCATCTGTAAACTGAGGACAATCAGATCAAATGGAGCCCGGCATAAGAATCAATGTCATGGGTACTGAGCAGGAATTTGAAGAGGTCCTGGCTCAGCCCTGGAGGACAGCTCCCGCCCCACCACAGGGCTGCTGAGAGAATGAGAATGAGGGTGAGTTTGCCTCTTTGGAGCTCCCCTCCTGCCTCCAGCACGCAGATGTCCTGAGAGGACGCCACCTCCTCACCTCTCTTTCCTGTCCATATTGCCATGGGAATTGTTGATCATCAAAGGATACAAGGAGATTGCAGCCCAAGAGTGGAGGCTGGAGCCTGTCTGGAAATGAGAAGCCTTTCCAGGAGGAAAGAGGGTTGTTGGAAGGCAGGAGACCAGACCTGCGGCCAGAATCTGGCTTTCTGCTACGTCTCACCCAAATTAAATTAACCACTCCCTGTCCCCAGCTGCCGCCTCCACCTGCGGGGTCACCAGGGGTTGCTCAGGCCTCCTCCCAGCTGGCCAGCCTGAGGCTGAGAAGAGACACATGGGGCAGGGACATCCTGCTGTGGCCACAGGACTTTCCTCCTGGCTGCATGAGAGGATCAGAGTGAAGCCAAGACAATCATCACAAGAGGGGTCATTCAAGGCAAGGGAGAGGTGGGGCACAGCTCCTGCTAGCCGTGGGGGCACTTGGGAGCATGGGCTGTGGTCACCGTGGTAGCTCTGGACATCCTAGGTATGGATGCTGTGTCATTTTTCAGTATCTTTTGATTTCCATGTCTAGCCACACAACAACTCAGACAAGACTCCTTCTCAACTGGGGTGCCTTGTCCCTGTGATGGGTGATGACTTCCTTACCTCTCACTTCAGCGCTCTGGGACCTTCTCCATTTGACTGGGGCCTGGTGCAGGTTTCTGGTCTTAGCTCCTAGCTCTCCTCCCTCATTGCATCCTGGGTTCTCCTGTGTGTACCACACCTCCCTGGCCCTTGCTCAGATCTTCCATAGAGTCCAGAATGCCCTACTGCCCAGCCCCGTTCTGGAGCAGATGGCCAGAGTGGACACCTTGGTCCACCACTTCCAAGTCATGGGACCTTGGTCAAATGGTGTCCCATCGCTGTGTCCATTTCCTTGTCTGTAAAGACAGAGAATATTAGTACCTACCTCATGAGGTTGTGGCGAGGCTCAAATTATCTTAAAAGTGTCAAGTGCTTAGAACAGCCTTGGCATAAACATGAGTTATTATTGTTACTTGCCTTCTTCACCTCCTCCAAAACACCTTGGCAGATGCCCTTACCCGGCTCCTGGGCACAGTCAGCCTCTCCCGCTTGTGGATCCCACAGTCTATGAGCTTCTATTTCAGCCTCGTCACCATCTGGCTGGCCGCGTGATTTTTGTAGCAGTCTGACTCCCCCAGATGGAACTTCTAGGGGGAACGAAAACCCATTCACCCCAGTGCCTGGTACAGGGAGGGCAGTAGGTTGGCCAGAGTGGGAAACAGGCAAGGCTGAAGTGAACAGTGGCAGGCATGTGTCCTGCAGACACTGGGCCCACAGTGCGGTGGTGTGTGCAGATGACGGCTTGTCTCTGTATGAAGACAGGGTCGGAAGACCACAAGGCTACATGGAACCCGTATATGGGTCCACTTAGTACAGCTCCCGGCCCCTAGTAAGGCAGAATTGGTATTCCTTTCTTCTCTTCCTCTCTCCACATAAGCCAGCAGTAAGATTTGTAGCTTTTTCCTTTTACCTACCCCCTCCCCTTTTCTAAGGTCATCCAATTTCAGCGTCAAGATCAAGGTATCCGGAGATGCTGTGCTGGGATCCCTGGGGGTGCCAACTTGTGTTCTGGCCCAAGTGTGACATTACAGAAACGGTGAGGAGGGCCTGGAGTTTATTGGAGGACAGTGGCAGGAACCATTCACCAAAAGAAAGGGGCAGCTGAAGGAGCCCCTGGGGCCCAGACTGCAGGGGAACCAGAACAAGAGGCCCTTCCCCAGTACTTCAAAGGTTCCCTTTCCTCTGACATGCAGAGGGGCCTTCAGACTCAGCAGGGAGGAACCCAGGGAGGCGGGTTTGGCTCTGTCTAAATTTGACATCCCCCCGGAAGCAAACCCTGAGACAAGGATGGGGCAGGGAAATCATTTGGGAAGTGATCCCAGGAAACAGAAGGGGTGAGAGGAAGTGAGAAGGGAGGGGAGGGCCGCCAGTCATGGTGTGTCACCAAGCGAGTCACCACTGTGAGTAACTGAAGCTTCATCCCCCGGCCAGAACACACGACAGAGACCCCACCCAGAGGGGAGGGAGCTGGGCCGCAAAACCCATTTCCACTGGCACTTTGGTGTTTAGTCCTGACCTGAACTGCAACAGAAGTTTGTTGATTATATTTCTTCTTTTCCAACATCTGCCACAGCTGGAAGACATACTTATTTTTATATGTGCAAAAGTGCAGAAAGAATGAGTTAATGAAGAATTCTGTGTGTTTCATCTGAATGGACGGAGTTGCTAGAACCCAGCAGATGGGGGAGTGGATGGTCTCCCTCCCAGCCTCTGCGAGGTCTCGGGGAGTCCTGCTAAAAAGACTCCCTGTCGCGCGTGGTCAGAATAAATCACATGTTCTTCGTGTTTGCCAGGAACATAGTGTAGACTGGACTACAATCCACCTGTTTTATTCCTTGTTGGAAGCGCTACAAATCTTCAAAGTACAAAATACACTGTGTTAGGTTTAAGAAGAAAGGGAATCACCTCTTAGTGTCTGGTGTCCTGTTCACTTCCATGACTTTCCCTTCTCTGGGAAGTGCCCCGTGAATGACTTCTTGCTGGTGAGTTTCTCAATGAGTCCCTGGCTGCGTGGGGGAAATGTCTCCCTTTCATTCCAATGAGGAAGAAGTCTCAGCATTATGCTAATTGGCTAAGGTTTAATGGATATATTTAAAATGGTGCCAAATATCCAGGGTGCCAGGGCAACATTGCCTCAAGGGAAGTATCTGGGTGGAAATAATGATTACCTAAATTAAGAACCCAAAAGAGAAACTAGCACCTATTCAGGGGGTTAGAAGAAAGAAGGTGGAAATGGTAAAACATCGGTATTCTGTGTTCTTTTTAGGGTGAGAGAGCGTACTATTGTGAGGGTCTGGATGGGGGAATAAGGGAGATGAAACCTCATGGGGGATCCAAAACCCAGAGATGCAACTCAGCAACAAAAAGACAAATAACCCAATTCAAAAACAGGCAAAGAGCTTTAATGCATGTTTTCCCAAAGAAGACACAAGTGACCAATAAGCACACGAATAGATGCTCAACAGTATTAGTCATTAGGAAATGTAAACCAAAACCACAACGAGATACCACTGCACACCCACTAAGAGGGCTAAAATCAAAACGACAGAAGATAGGTGTTGGCAAGGATGTGGGGAATTGGAACTCTCATACAGTGCTGGTGGGAATGGAAAACGTGAGGCTGCTGGGGGAAACAGCCTGGCAGCTCCTCACACAGTTGAACACAGCTTTTTTCTCTCTCTCTTCTTTTCTCTCTTGGACCTTGGTGCCCACTTGGATCTCTGCTAAGCGCATCTTCCTCTTTCCTGTTCTAAAACTTTATAAATAAACTTCCATTCCTGTTCTGGAAAGAAAAAATTGAACACAGAGATACCATATGACCCAGCAATTGCACTCCTCAGTGAATTCCCAGGAGAGATGAAAACATATGTTCATGTACAAACTTGTATCTGTGCGTTCACAGCAGCATTACTCACAAAAGCCAAAAAAATAGAAACAAGTCAAATGTTCATGGACTGATGAAAGGATAAACAAAATGTGATTTATCCACGCCATGGAATCTCATTCAGCTATGAAAAGGAATGGATATCGATACATGCTGCAACTCGCATGGACCCCGAACACGCCATGCTAAGCGAAAGAAGCCAGACACAAAAGCTTATGGGTTGTATAATTCCACTTATATAAAATGTCCAGAATAGGTCAGTCCACAGAACAGGAAGGAGATTCGTGGTCATGGGGGTGTGGGGGTAGGAGAGGATGGGGAGTGACTGCTTTACAGAGCGTAGTTTCTTTATGGGGTGATGAAAATATTCCAGAATCAGATATTGATCATGGTCGCACAACATCTAGGACTGCACTAAAACCCACTGAAATGTACACTTTAAAATGTTTCAAATGGTACATTTTGTTATATGAATTTTGCCTCAATAATAATTTTTAAGAACTTTTTAATAGGGTTATAGCCATAAATCATAAATTATGAAGCACAGCTAACGAAAATGTGGAGTCCTTTGTTCAAAAACCGTAAAGAGTTTCAGGATGGCAACGGCAGAATCTTAAACCAAGCGAGGTGGCCTGTGGGGCTGCACAGGTCGCACCCAGAGGCAGCACCCAGAGGCAGGGCAGGCAGTGGCGCTGGGGCCTGGCTCCCAGAGTCTGTAGCAGGGGCCGGAATCCCCTGCTCCTCAGCAATGCGGCAGTGCAGGTCTGCCCTTCTCAGGTCCCCAAGCTGCTGCCCTCACGATTTCCGCTTTTGCTTGTCCCAACTCTGCCCCGTGCCTTGTCTCTGCTTGGTTTCTCTCCACTTCCCACAGAAGCTGTGATTCCCTCTCTCAGTGGGGGTTCCACGGTCACATTCTGGGGGGAGGGAACCTGCAGGCAGCCTGCTTCGTGGTTGGAGGAGGTGTAGGGGGCGGTTTCCCAGCAGCTGTGTCATAGATTGCTGGGACCTCGGCAGCTCTTCCTCAGCTGTGGCTGTGAGGGGAATCCTGTAGTCCGACGCCTGAGGCTCCTTTGGAAAGGCTGGGAGGGATCCCTTCCTGTGGCCGGGGTTCACAGGAAGATGATGAGGGAAGGTCCTGGGAACGATGGCCTTGAGCATCCCTTCCCCACTGCCCATCCAACCTCTTCAGGTGACAGCTTCCTGATATTGGACAAGTCATTTAAGTTCTCTGATCCTCCATGACCTCTTTAGTAAACGGGAATAAAATCTTAGCTGTTCACGCACAGGCACTGAATCAGCTGATGAAACCAAGTATGCCCTGGGTGAACTCCTGCTGTGTTCCAAGTGGGTGCTGGGCCCTGGGAGGCGGAGGGGAGGCGGCTGGGTGGGGACACAGGTGTGCTTACAGCTTGGGCCCTGGGAGGCGGAGGGGAGGCGGCTGCGTGGGGACACAGGTGTGCTTACAGCTTGGGCCCTGGGAGGCGGAGGGGAGGCTGCTGGGTGGGGACACAGGCGTGCTTACAGCTTGGGCCCTGGGAGGCGGAGGGGAGGCGGCTGCGTGGGGACACAGGTGTGCTTACAGCTGGGTGTGATGCAGAGTAGAGGGAGGGGCATTCACACGCCAGCGCGGCGGGTGGGAAGGAGCCCGGAGGAAGGCGGAGGGTCCTTCCTGGGCCTCCAGGGCCTTGGTGGAAGAGAAGCATCTGAACTGGGATTCCAACAGTGAGCACGTTTCCACAGGTATTGAAGAGCCTTCCAGACAGAGACAGCAACTGGAGCCCAGCAGAAGCAGGGTCTTGTACCAGAGAGGCGTCCTCGGCCCAGCAAGGGGAGGGAGAAGTGAGGTCAGAAGGGCCAGCCGAGGCCACAGGGAGAGGTCTCCCATGGCCCCAGCCTCCTTCTGGTCTTCCTTCCTTTCCACCGGCGGCCCCATCACGGCTTCCTGTGCCCCCTGTCTTTGCCCGGTCTCCCTGATTCCACCAGGAGAGCCCGAGACGCAGCCCTGGAGGAGCAGAACAAGCCTGTCTGGCCAAGGCCTCACTGCTGCGGGGAACCTCAGCCCGGGAGGAAAAGGCGCCGCCTCTGTCTTAGGTTCCAGGCGACTCTGCACAGGGCTTCGGAGTCGGGAAATTCAATGGTGTCCCCAGGTGCACGGAGGGGCGTTGCCCCCATAATTCTCACCCTGGACCTGGGGCTCAGTCAGCAGCTCTCGGTGCATCTTCCATCCAGATGCAAACAAGTCTCTTCTCACCTTCGTCTCTCTCCGCGCTGCCGTGGGCTGCGGCCATCGCTCAGGAACCGTGAGATCTGAGTGGGGCCTGGGGGCCGGGGAAGGAAGGGAAGGAAGCCACGCCGGCCCCTCCCTGGGCGGCAGCAGGGTGTGGGACACAGAGCCCAGATCCTCACTCCACCCGAGGCTTCCCTCCCAGGACTGTGCTCCCCTCTGCTCCACGCAGGAACCCTCCCGCCAGCTCCCCCACCTCCCCTACCCAGGCCTGCCCGCAGCCACCAGACATTTCCATGATGGCCCATCGGACCGTGGCCACTGAAGCCACGCTGGTGAGGGAAGGCGGAGAGCCCAAGACACGCAAGGGGATGGGACTCTGAGACCATCTGGACTTGGCCTTTCAAGTACCTTCCCCTGTTTCCCTCAGTGTTTGTGGAGTGGAGGTGTGGATACTGGAGGCTCTGGCTCTAGAACCTTCTGTAGGAGGTATTTTCCACCATAAACTCACACTTGCTCTGCATCAGTCCACTTTTCAAATCTACATTTAAGAGGCAACTTTAGGACAATATAGTCAGCAGTGGCCAACGTGGAGCTTTCTTTTCTTTAAATAAAAATTTCTTAAAATAATTAAAATTAAAATTGTGTCTTGTTGCAAAGTAATAAATATTCATTGCAAAGAAAAATAGAAAAGGCTGAGAACAAAACAGTAGAAAATAAAAGTTATTCCCTTGAGATGACTGTTGTCAACATATATACAGTATTTCTTTCTATGCATATATATATTTTTAAAAATCAGGGCTTATAATGAATGCATCACTAATTCATAATCTTCTTTTCCCTCAGCTAATAATACACAATAAACTTCTTTCTAGTCACTAAAAATTCTCCTTCTGTGTTATTTTAGTGATTATGTAATATTCAAAATTGTATTGAATCAATCCTCGAAGTACATTTTTATACTTTCTTCCTTTTGTGAACAATGCTGCTACAAATGATTTTATAGCTAAATCTCTGCGTGTATTCATAAATATTTCCTTGGCATAAATTCCTGAAGGTGGAATTACTGGGTCAAAGGGATGCAAGAATTAAAGTTTTTGAATGTGTTACCAAAATGCCTCCAGAAAAGTTATATCAATTTATGCACCCAAGAGTACTGTATGAGAATGGCAACTTATCTGTGTCCTTGCCAACCAACTATTGTCTTTTTTTTTTTTTTTGAGATGGAGTCCCGCTCTGTTGCCAGTCTGGAGTGCAGTGGCATGAACTCGGCTCATTGCAACCTCTGCCTCCTGGGTTCAAGCGATTCTTCTGTCTCTCCTGAGTAGCTGGGACTACAGGCGTACACCACCACACCCAGCTAATTTTTTTTATTTTTTTGTAGAGAGAGAGTTTCACCATGTTGGCCAGGATGGTCTTGATCTCCTGACCTCATGATCCTCCCGCCTTGGCCTCCTAAAGTGCTGGGATTACAGATGTGAGCCACGACGCCCGACCCAACTATTGTATTTTTAATCATTGCCAACTGAAGAACAGAGCAAAGTGATACTTCATTTAGCACTTATTTGTTGAATAGGTGGTTGAACATTTATTTGTATACTGACCAATTATAAGTTTTCTGTGTGATATCATTCCATTCCCTTTTACTGTAATATCTCTTTTCTATTGATTTTTAAAGGTTATTTATGTGTTGTTGCTGTTGAACATCTTACTACCTATCTATGTTATAAATATATTTTCTAAGGTTGTCAGTTGCCTTTGGTTCTGTTTATGGCTTGTTTGGAAAGCAGAGCTATTCTCTTTTTATGATCAAATCTATCAATTGTGTCTTTGATGGTTTGTACCTTTGGCATCATGCTTAAACAGTCTTTTTTCATCTCAAGGGTATAAACATTAAACAATGTTTTCTTCTAGTAGTATCGATGTCTTTTGCACTTAATGTTTAATCTACTTGAACTATATTTAGTGCTATAGTTTGAGTTTATTTTGTTTGTTTTGCTCCACTGCTCGTTTGAAATGAAAATGGCGTATTTGGGGTGAGATGTCCTTTCCTCCCCCGACTGCCTGGTATCTGCTGCTCTGATGGCCCATCAGGTTTTCCATTCTTGTTTAAAAATCAGCTTTGGGGCCAGGCGCAGTGTCTCACACCTGTAATCCCAGCACTTTTGGAGGCTAACGCAGGCAGATCACTTGAGCCAGATCACTTGAAGCCAGAAGTTTAAGACAAGCCTGGCTAACATGACAAAACCCCATCTCTACTAAAAATACAAAAATTAGCTGAGTATGGCAGCCCATGGCTGTAATCCCAGCTACTTGGCTGAGGCAGAAGAATCGCTTGAACCAGGGAGATGCAGGTTGCAGTAAGCTGAGATTGCGCCACTGCACTCCAGCCTAGGCAACAGAGCGAGACTTTGTCTCAAAAAAAAAAAAAAAAAAAAAAAAATTAGCTTTGGTTTATTCAGCTGATTCCCCCTCCTCAACAGTCATCCTCTTGTTCCTTGCCCTCCCACCCTGCTGTGAGCCACAGCACATCTGAGAGCTGTGGAGAAAAAAATCACGTCTTCATATACCCAGATGGGCATGGAAGGACGAGAGAGCTGTGGTTTTCCGCACACCGACGATGGGGCTCAGCTCCTGTGCTTTGGGTAATTTTTTGGGTTCAGTCTCCATAACAACCCTGAGAAATGAGTGTTAATATTCCCTTTTTATGAAGAGGAAACATTAGACTGAGCAAAATGTCACTTCAAGTAAATAGCAGAGCTGAAACTGAAACCTAATTCTGCTCGCTCTGGAATCCACAGCCCACCCAGGGCTCTCAGCAGGGGTGGAGAGTAAGCCCATTCTCTGCCTTCTGTGTAGAGTCTTGGAAGGTGTCTCTTAGTTCAAATCGCTCTAACAAAAGATCATAGATGGTGTGGCTTAAACAACATTCATTTCTCAGTTCTGGAGGCTGGAAGTCCAAGATCAAGGTGCCAGGAAAGCTGTTGTCTAATGAAGGTCCTGGCTTTTAGGTAGCACCTTCCAGTGTCTTCACGTGGTGGAGAGTCTCTTCCCCTTCTGAAAAGGAGGCTAATCTCATTGTGGGGGTCCACGCTCATGAATTTATCTAAACCTGACTGCCTCCCAAAGGCCCCATCTCCAAATACCATCCCATTGAGGTTAAGGCTTCAACATGTGAATTTGAGGGAGGTACAAACATTCAATCCACAGCAGAGGCCCCTCCTGCCAGGAGTCCCTCTGGCCCCACAAATGGACACAGGCCCCTCTTGTCCCAAGACAGAAGCAGAGCCCTCCTAGGAGGGAAGTGGCTTATTAAGCACATAGTTTGTTTCTCAGGCCTGACTTTCCTTTGCAGGAAAGGAAGTTGTCTATACATTCTGTATCATTGCCTGATGACAGAGGGAAGTGGGATTCCAGCAGGGAAGTGAGAGAGGATTGGGGAGACCATATGCTTGATGATTTTTTTCTCTGTTCATTCCCCTGGAGTCAGGAAGTTTCCACATTCACTTTGCAATCTTCTTGGCGACTCATGCCAAGGACACATTCCTTGCATGAAATGTCCGTGGTGTCCCCACGGGCCTGGCGATTAGCCACTGCTATTACCTGTGACTTCGCAGTGATGGAGGCTGAAGGGCAGTGTGGTCTTGGCACATCCCCGAGGTGGAGCAAGACCACATGCACTGGGGTCACTGTGCTTGGGGTAGGGAGCATATTAGGGCTCTCAGCAAGGGAGATGCAGAGGAGCCCTAAGCAATCCTGAATCCCCTAAGACCCCCTCCAGCTGCACTGCTGCACATTTTCATGTTCTTAAACCCACTGTGATTGACGGCCACAGAGAAAGCTTACAAATAAAGAACTGGCCTTCTTGAAAAAGGGAGGCTAGTGATTGTAACACTAAGGATAAGCGCTTGATAGGATGGATCCCCCATTTCCCATGACATGATTATCATGCATTGGAGGCCTATATCAAAACATCTCATGTACCCCATAAATACAAACACCCACTATGTACCCACAAAAATTAAAGATAATTTTTTTAAAAGGGGGGCTTGTGGATTTCAACTTGGTAGAAGCCAGTACATTTTCTTTCAGTCATTCAGTCAATCTACAAACACCTGTTAAATTTCTACCATGTACCAAGCCATGGCCAGGAACAAATAGTACATGGCTCCCACCTTCAAGAACTCACAGGCAGGTCACTCGTGTGCCCCGATCTGAGTCCAAGTGCTGTGGTGCAGGTAAGTAGAGGGGCTGATGGGTATGGAAGAATGGCAGAGGGCACCTGAACCAGCCTGCAGAGGTGACCAGCTGTCAGGAAAGCTTTCTCCAGAGGTGCCCCGTAGGAGCCATGCAGAAAATGTGTGTGGGGCCAGGCTGCTGAGGAGACGCCCAGAAAGAGGAGGAAGGGGACGTGGCAGGCAGAGAGCACCCATATGCAAGGAGAGAGGCAGGTGGTGGAGCGGGTGGTGGTGAGCCCCAAGAGCTGAGCTGGAGCTGTGTGGCTGGAGTGGAGGTCCAGGAGAGGGTCAGTGAGAGAGGGAGAGGCCAGGCCTGTCTGGTCCCCAGGAGTGGGCTCAGACACCACTGAGACCTGTGAATTGGAGCTAAGTGGAGAGAAGGAAACTTCCCCAGTGGAGAAAGGGGTCTGGGGAGAGGAGGGGCTGGTGTGAGAGTGCCAGCTAGGAAGAGAAGGATTGGGGGCGGGTGTCACTGAGGAAAAGGAGGTTGTATTGAGAAGGCCCGGCTTGTGTACGATGTGGTAGCCTGGTTGAACCAATGCCTCCTGCTTTTCCTTGGTGCCCCACTAAAACGGCCCAAGCTCCATCCCAGGAGAGGAGGTTGTCCTGCAAAAAGAGTCTTGTGGTTACTTGCTGGCTTGAATTCCAACCACCGCACTCATCAGCCCTTCTCCTGAACCTCCTGTCACTTCCCACCCTGCTTCTCCCTGGTGGGGGCAGCTCCTCTTCCCCAGTCCCCAAAGCTCAGTTAATACAAGGGTGTTGAGCAGGCATTTTTCTAAATGCATTTTTAAAATGCATTTAGAAACACTATGCATAGGGGTAGGGGGTATAATCACCTCTCCTTCCCCCCAACATACACCCAGTCATTGGTTCAACCACTGTTGATTAGATACCTAAATGAGGTTGCACCTAGGAGCACTGGGATAATGATAGACACGGACTGTGCCCTTGGGAAGTCCTGGCCCAAATGAGGAGACAGAGACCGACAGGTAAGCGCTACCATGGAGGAATAGATGGAGGGAGTGGCTGAGAGGTCATTTGCCAAGAACTCATCACACAGAAGACACAGAGCCCAAGTTCTAAACAATGAGTTGCGATTTCCTTGGTGAGAAGCAGGAGTGGATGCAGTCCAAGCAGAGGTAGTACGTGGATGACAGCATGGTGAGTTGAGGGGCAGAGAGTGTCCCCTGAGCCCAGGTGCAGGGCAGGAGGAAGCAGGGCCAGGTCCCCTGGAGCCCTGTTTGTTGTCCTGCTGGCCACGGCTGTACAGTTGAGAGGTCAGATAGGGATTAACTCTGGGGAAACTGAGGCCCAGGAAGTAATGTGCTCATGGTTGCCAGCTGGCTGCGGCTGAATGGGGCTGTGAGAGCTGAACCAAGGCTCCTGCTGGGCAATGGAGGGGGCACAGCAGGGAGGCTGTGACAGAGCCGGATGACTCTTGCAAACAGGTTCTCCAGTGAGATTTCAGCCCAGAGAGAAGGCAGAGCAGTCCTGCAGCTGGCGCTGGAAGCTCGGTACATCTCTCCTTTTGGTGGGACAGAGAATGCATCATGTAGCAGGAATCCTTTTGGAAATTCCAGGTGGTGAGAGAGGGAGAAAAACCACAGCTGTCTCTCCCCTGGAGGCTTTAAGGGACGCCCACGTGAGGCTCCACCAAGGCTGGGCCCAGGCAAGGCTTCACTTGCCAGGAAGCAGAGCTCCTGGTTGGCACTGGGGGCAGGAGACAGTGTGGCAGGGAGAGGTGGGCATCACCCGGCCTTCCTGCACCAGACTGCACCCTTAGTTCCCATTGGCCCAGGGTTTCTGTGGCCAGCCCTGACTCCGGTGACCTCAGAGAGAGCCTGGATTTGGATTCTTTTGTTAAACGCTGGGCTGTTGCTGCTCAGGCAATGTGCTTTCGGTCAGGTCACTCCTGCTGTTCACAACCTTCAGTAACTCCCTATTCCCCCTTAAATAAGAGTCATTAACCTGGCATTCACAGCCCTGTCTTAGTCCAGGTTCCCTAAGAGGAAAACTTGAAAGCATGAACTAAAATGCAAGTAGCCTTTTTGGAAGGTGTGTTACTCTGTTTGCGTTGCTATAAAGGAACACCTGAGACTGGGTAATTTATAAGGAAAAGAGGTTTAATTGGTCCATGTTCTGCACATTGAACAGGAAACAGAGGGTCAGCGTCTGCTCCTGGTAAGGCCTCTGGGAGCCTATGATCATGGTGATGGAAGGGGAAGGGGAACCAGTGTGTCACATGGCGAGAGAGGGAGCAGGAGAAGGCGGAGGAGATGCCAGGCTCATTTAAGCCACCAGATCTCAGAGTGAGAACTTCCTCACTACTGCAGGGACAGCACCCAGCCATTCATGAGGGATCTGCCCCCATGCCCCAAATACCTCCCACTAGGCCCCACCTCCAATATTGGAGGTCACAGTTCAGCATGAGATCCAAATGTGACAAACATCTAAACCAGGGGTGTCCAATCTTTGGGATTCCTGGGACCACACTGGATGAAGAAGAATTGTCTTGGACCACATATAAAATACACTAAGTGTAATTATAGCTGACGATCTAAAAATAAAAAAATAAACAAATCACAAAGGAAACTCATCATGTTTAAGAAAGTTTACAAATTTGTGTTGGGCCACCTTCAAATCTGTCCTGGACCACGTGAAATCCACAGGCTGCGGTTGGACAAGCTTGATCTCAACTATATCAGGAAGTGAAGGGACAATAGAACAGAAGGCAGGAGGTGAGACAGGAGAGATGCTGGAAAAGGGAGTGTCATCAAGCCAGTACTCACACTGGGTGGCAGGACCCTAACCCCATTGGGGAAGCCCTGTAAGTTTTGGAATTATCCAAGCATGAGGAGCTGGGGTGTACACACACCAACTGCCATTTGCCATTCATTGAGAACTGCTCCCAGATGGGGTTAACTCCTATTCTGACCTCCCCTCCAAGTAAGTGGTAAATGCATCCCAGAGGGCACAGAAAGCCCAAGGCAAAGAGGTATGGGTGGCGGCAGATGGCTTTGGCCCCTGGGCCCTAAAGCCTGCAGGGTGGGTGGGGCCCCGGCAGGTTTCTGCACTCTGCAGGCTGCAGGGATGATCCTCTTCCTGTCTGTCAACCCATGTTGTGCAGCCGCACTTCAAAGTCCTGCTACTGTCGGCTCCGCATCTGAGAGCTTTGCCTCCACCTCTTGACCAAATCCAATACCCCCATCCGAGGAGACCCTACCCTACCATCCCTCCCTTCTTTGAACTTGTATGCTGCTTGTTATAACATTCTTTGTCTTGGTATTTAGTAAAGAGACAGACATCAAAGAGCAAGGGAGAAAGTAGGGGCTTCTGAGTGAAACAGATTTGACTATAAACCCTGGCCCCACTCCCTTTCAGCTGTGTAGGCTTAAGCAAGTTACTCATCCACCTGGAGCCTGTGAAATGGGAATAATGTTATGTTTCCTGCCTTTCATGATTCTTGTGAGGCTTACAGGTGGTGAGTATAGAAAGTACCAAGCACCATGTGGAACATGGTATATCCACATCCACAACCACATCCACAACCACATCCACATCCACAACCACATCCACAAACACAACCACATCCACATCCACAACATCCACAACCACATCCACACATCCACATCCACAACATCCACATCCACATCCACAGCCACATCCACATCCACATCCACAGCCACATCCACAACATCCACAACCACAGCCACACATCCACATCCACAACAT